>NW_028227262.1:88417500-88932500 GCF_978045245.1 Mus caroli
AACTTCAGAATTGAAGGAAGTAAATATGTGACACTGGAGAAGATGTTTTGTATTTATTTCCCTGGAGAAGAAAAACTATGGATTCTTTTAAAATTAACAAAAATCAGATGTAACCAGGGGAGAGCTACTGAAGAACCTGACTGCTGATATATAAGAAAACCAGAAGACCAACAGAACAGGCAACATGTATTGATGACCCTTGTACTTTGGAACAGCTTTGAGACATTCTGATACATGAAAATTTCTCCATACAAGACCTTAGCAAAGCATAGTTAAAAAATCTTGTTGGCTATAGTAGCATCAAAACTTATCATGCCATACTTTACAATGGCATAAATACTAATTTATATTAGAGTTTGTTTACACAGTACAAAACAACTTATAAAAGAAATACATGTGCATTAGGTACTCTGAGAGAGTAGAGAAACATTAGCTGATTTTGCTCACCACACATTCTATACATATGCTAATAAAGAAACATAAATTACCTATGACATTTTACATGTTTACAGACACCAATGAACATATAGAGACCCAAAAGATTCACCCTTGGGGATGCTAAAAGGATGCTGAGATGTATTCTGACACACCCATCCTCACACTCCTGCATTAACTGTTTCATCAAAATTTGTACCCAGTACAGCTTCAAAGCTGCTAACCCCTGGGGGTCCAGCCTCTCAGACTGTTTCAGTCTGGAGTTGTTTCAATTTCTGAACCTTCTCACCACATAAATCCTGGCCAACAAATATTACAGCTAGCTATCTTAAGACTAGTCAATATCCTAAGTTTCTTTGGGCACCTGAAAAAAAGCTATACCCCACATCCACACCCACATCCACCCATCACAGAAGGAAGCAATTTCAAGATAGCATTGCCTTATTCTAAAAAAAGACAGTGGGTGTTTTTGGTCTTTTGGTGGGTGAATTGTTAATGGTCTTGTTCAGAGAAGAAACAAGGTAAGGGAGGTTAAATTCAGGGATATCTTTCTTTCTTTTTCTTTCCTCTTTCCTTCTTATTCTTCTATTTAGCTTAAAGGAGGTAGAAGATGAAAGAAAAAGGCAAGTATATAACAATGATAAACTGTAGATTACTGAATCTACTTTTAGTTCCAAGAGTATGGATAAGTGTAATAATTTTATTTCGTCTAGACTTGGAACATTGATAAAATTTAAGGTTATATTTTGTCAAACATATATATATATATATATATATATATATATATATATATATATAACTTTTAACTCCCTTTAAAGGTATTGTACCTTTGTATTCTTAAAAATATGTGTTAAATTGGTTGCCTTCTCATCCCTGGCCTAGAGGGACTGGTTAAGGGTTGGACCTAACATGATGGAAAATAAACCTCTTCCTTTTGCATCCATCTGGATGTAAGTGTTTCACTTGGAGGCATCTCGAAGTAAGTACTATTGACTGAGGATCAGGGTCTTACATTTGAGGGCTTCCAGGATTTGAGACGATCTCCCAGATGACCATCAGACCATTAGACCATTAGACCATTAGACTAACTGAAGAGAAAAAGACCAAGCACAGCAACCAGTGCCAACTTGTAAGTTTTTGTCAGTGTTTGTCTCTCTGTGTTTTGCTTTCACTTTTGGCTCACAAGCATGGAGTCAGCTGGAAAGCTGGTGATGGAGACAGACTTGCCTTAATGCCATGATGCTTCAGGCACCCAGAGGGAGTAGAGAGGACTCCTATACTTTGGAAATGGCAAGACTTAATATTGGCTGGAGCCTAGTCTTGCTTTAACCTGGTTTCTGTGCCCCTGTCAGGGGCAAAATATCTGTATAACCTGGTTTCTGTGCCCATGGCAAGGGCAAACTGTCTGGGTGTTGTCTTTCTCTGTGTTTGTTGGTGTTGGTTATCTCATTCTGTGTTCTTGGAAGTGGACTGACAGCATTGTTGTACATTGCACAGACTGAGTCTACCCTCTTAAACATTCTAGTTAACCACTGGATAGAAGTTAGGGACAGCGGAATAAATTTCTCAGTAGTAGCAAACAAAGGAAAGATAGTTATCCCGTCCCGCGGGATTCAGTTATTCGTGGGTGCGAGGGGGACAGCGAACCTGGAAGGAAATGGGAGGAAAAGAAAGGGAAGCGGAGACCAAGTAGAATTTACCTATCAAGGTCTCGTTTATTAAGCTGAGGTGCCTTCTTTTTAAAGCATACATCGCGGAGAATATGGGAGGGGTCGAGGGAGAATTATACAAAGAACAAAGAAGTGGGCATCTGCTGACATAGGGGCTGAGGTCAGGCGCCAAACTTGCGGGCACTCTGCATCTTATCTCTGGAACATAGATCCTCCTTGACAGCCTTGGGTGTCAGGCTGGGCTCAGGCGTAACTCATGTCCTTGGATGTCATGGGAACTCAGAAAAAGATAAGGAAGAGGGGACCAGTATTCAACTTTACAGCCTTAGGTGTTAGGAAGGGAATAAGGAAGAAGGGGGTGGCAACCAGCTCTTAGCACAAGGCCATTTGATTTGTTAAAGAGATTTGAGAGGGGATCACTTTCTCACGGGATGGTCTCTGACAGATAGTTACTCTCTGCTTCTCTGAATGGCCCACCTTCAGAGTAGTGTTGTCAACCATAAGGACCTTCAATTAGCAGGTGATCAAAGCAGTAGAGGAAAGAGTCTTTAGGCCATAATCCCTTGGTCACTCAGACCAAATGCCATATATATATATATATGGTGACTGGAAGAATCTTATGGAGTACCCTCCTCCCCTCATGGATAAAAGCCTTTCTTTACCCAAGACCCACCTCACAAGTTCTGGCTGGAAGGAAGAAAGAAATACAGGACAAAGGATCCAAGACTTTTCAACAATAGAATTGTTGCTGCAAGACTCTCTCTTCCTCCATATCCCTCTGCCCTTGCTCCATGGCCCCTCCAACAGCAGCACCAGCTCCATTATCCTCAGTCCATAGGAGATCAGACTGTTGAAACCCCCTTTAATGCAGGGAGGAACAGGAGGAAACCCCAACTTCGTAGTCCTTCCATGGGCACCCAAAGTCTGAGAACCACCTCTCCTGATATCACATGTGCTCTCCCACCTAGCACATATGGGGCTCTGCATAAGGCCTATCAGACCATGCAATATTGGCCCTTCTCTTTGGCAGTCTTGTACAACTGGAAGGCCGAAAACCCCCTTCTTCAGATATCCCCAAAGGCCTAATTAATCTCTTTGAGACTGTTTTATTTACTCATCAGCCCTCGTGGGATTATATCCAACATCTCGTGAGAGTGCTCTTCATGACCAAAGAGATAGCAAGGATAATGCAAGGAGCAAGAAAGAATGTTTCAGCAGACACAGGTCATTGACAGCAGGTTTCTCACTATTAGACCTGACTGGGACTATAATACAGCAGAAGGTAAGAGGCACTTGAAGGTCTATTGCCAGGCTCCATTGGCAGGTCTCAAGGGGGTCAAATGAGGACCAACAAATTTGACCAAGGTACATGAGATTAGACAGGGATCAGATGAATCATTTGCTGCCTTTGTAGAGTGACTCATGGAGGCAATCTGTCAGTATACACCCTATGACCCCAGCAGTGAGGGGTACTATGACTATGGCTTTGATAGACCAGGGTAGTAGAGATATCAGGAAAAAGCTTCAGAGGCTAGATGGAAAACAGGATACGTCATTGAGTTTATTGTTAGTCATTGGGTTTAGTGTATGTTGCTGAGAAAGTCTACCATAACAGGGAGACAGAAGAAGAGAAGGAGCAAAGAAAAAGGATAAGGACAAAAGGGAGATGAAAAAAAGAGAGAGGGGAAAGGAAAGGAATTTACAGAGAATCTTGGCTACATAAGTTAGGGAAAGCAGAGAAAAGAGACTCCATCCAAAGAGAGAAAAAAAACTGCTTGCTGGATCTTCCCATAGTACTATGTCCTATTTTTGTAGGGCACTGATTTCCACAGTGGTTCTACCAGATTGCAATCCCACCAACAATGGAGGAGTGTCCTTCTTTCGCCACATCCTTGCCAGCATCTACTGTCACCTGAATTTTTGATCTTAGCCATTCTAACTGGTGTGAGGACAAATCTCAGGGTTGTTTTGATTTGAATTTCCCTGATGATTAAGGATGCAGAACAATTTTTCCAGGTGGTGCGTCTCAGCCATTCAATATTCCTCAGTTGAGAATTTTTTGTTTTGCTCTGTGGCCCATTTTTTAGTGGGGTTATATGGTTTTCTGGAGTCCATGTTCTTGAGTTCTTTATATATATTGGATATTACTCCCCTATCTGATTTAGGATTGATAAAGATCCTTTCAAAATCTAATGGTGGTCTTTTTGTCTTATTGATAGTGTCTTTTTCCTTACAGAAGCTTTGCAATTTTATGAGGTCCCATTTGTCAATTCTCAGACTTACAGAACATGCCATTGCTGTTCTGTACAGGAATTTTTCCCCTGTGCCCATAACTTCTAGGCTTTTCCCCACTTTCTCCTCTAAAAGTTTCAGTATCTCTGGTCTTATGTGTAGTTCCTTGGTTCACATAGACTTGGCCTTAGTACAAGGAGATAAGAACGGATCAATTCGGGGGCTGGTGAGATGGCTCAGTGGGTAAGAGCACCCGACTGCTCTTCTGAAGGTCCAGAGTTCAAATCCCAGCAACCACATGGTGGCTCACAACCACCCGAAATGAGGTCTGATGCTCTCTTCTGGTGTGTCTGAAGACAGCTACAGTGTACTTACATATAATAAATAAATAAATCTTTAAAAAAAGAAAAAGAATGGATCAATTCGCATTCTTCTACATGATAACTGCCAGTTGTGCCAGCATCATTTCTTGAAAATGCTGTCTTTTCTTCTGGATGGTTATAGCTCCTTTTTCAAATTTTGGATAATGTTGAGAATAGTTTCTGCTATCCTAGGTTTTTTGTTATTCCAGATGAATTTGCAAATTGCTCTTTCTAACTCTGTAAAGAATTCAGTTGGAATTTTGAGGGGGGTTGCATTGAATCTGTAGATTGTTTTTGGCAAGATAGCCATTTTTACTATATTAATTGTGTCAATCTATGACCATGGGAGATCTTTCCATCTTCTGAGATCTTTGATTTCTTTTTTCAGAATCTTGAAGTTCTTATCATACAGATCATTCAGTTCCTTAGTCACACCAAGGTATTTTATATTATTTGTGACTATTGTGAAGGCTGTTTCCACAATTTCTTTCTCAGCCTGTTTATCCTTTGTGTAGAGAAAGGCCATTGATTTGTTTGATTTAATTTTATATCCACCTACTGCACTGAAGCTGTTTATCAGGTTTAGGAGTTCTCTGGTGGAACTTTTAGGATCACTTATATATGCTATCATATAATCTGCAAATAGTGATATTTTGACTTCTTCCTGTCCAATTTGTACCCCCTTGACCTCCTTTTGTTGTCTAATTACTCTGGCTAGGACTTTGAGTACTATATTAAATAGGTAGGGAGAAAGTTGGCAGCCTTGTCTAGTCCCTGATTTTAGTGGGATTGCTTCCAGCCTCTCTCCATTTACTTTGATGGTGGCTACTGATTTGCTGTCAATTCCTTTAGTATGTTTAGGTATGGGCCCTGAATTTCTGATCTTCTCAAGACTTTTATCAAGAATGGGTGTTGGATTTTGTTAAATGCTTTTTCAGCATCTAATGAGATGATTATGTGGTTTTTGTCTTTGAGTTTTTTTTTTATAGAGTGAATTACGTTGATGGGTTTCCATATATTAAACCATTCTGCATCCCTGGGGATGAAGCCTACATGATCATGATTGTTTTGATGTGTTCTTGGATTTGGTTATTGAGAATTTTATTGAGTAATTTTGCACCAATATTCATAAGGGAAATTGGTCTGAAGTTCTCTTTCTTTGTTGAGTCTTTATGTGGTTTAGGTATGAGAGTAATTGTGGCTTCATACAATGAATTGGGTAGAGTACCTTCTGTTTCTGTTTTGTGGAATAATTTGAGGAGAACTGGAAGTAAGTCTTCTTTGAAGGTGTAATAGAATTCTAATTTTGCACCAATATTCATAAGGGAAATTGGTCTGAAGTTCTCTTTCTTTGTTGAGTCTTTATGTGATTTAGGTATGAGAGTAATTGTGGCTTCATAGAATGAATTGGGTAGAGTACCTTCTGTTTCTATTTTGTGGAATAATTTGAGGAGAACTGGAAATAAGTCTTCTTTGAAGGTCTGATAGAATTCTGCACTAAACCCATCTGGTCCTGGGCTTTTTTTGGTTTGGAGATTATTAATGACTGCTTCTATTTCTTTAGGGGATATGGGAGTGTTTAGGTCATTAATCTGATCTTGATTTAACTTTGGTACCTGGTATCTAACTAGAAATTTGTCCATTTCATCCAGGTTTTCCTGTTTTGTTGAGTATAGCCTTTTGTAGAAGGATCTGGTGGTGTTTTGGATTGTAGCGGGTTCTGTTGTTCTCATTTTCATTTTCATTTTCATTTCTGATTTTTTTAACTAGGATACTGTCCCTTTGACCTCTAGCCTGTCTGGCTAAGGGCTTATCTACCTTATTGATTTTTCTCAAAGAACCAGCTTGTGGTTTCTTTGATTCTTTGAATAGTTCTTTTTGTTTCCACTTGATTGATTCCAGCACTGAGTTGGATTATTTCCTGCCTTCTACTCCTTTTGGGTGAATTTGCTTCATTTTGTTCTAGAGCATTTAGGTGTGCTGTCAAGCTGCTAGTGAATGCTTTCTCTAGTTTCTTTTTGGAGGCACTCAGAGCTATGCATTTTCCTCTTAGGAATGCTTTCGTTGTGTCCCATAAGTTTGGGTATGTTGTGGCTTCATTTTCATTAATTTCTAAAAAGTCTTTAATTTCTTTCTTCATTTCTTCCTTGACCAAGGTATGATTAAGTTGAGTGTTCTTCTGCTTCCACCTGAATTTTGGCTTTCTCTTATTTATGTTGTTATTAATGATCAGCCTTAGTCCATGGTGATCTGATAGGATGCATGGGAAAATTTAACATTTTTGTATCTGTCGAGGCCTCTTTTTTGACCAATTATATGGTTGATTTTGGAGAAGGTGCCATGAGGTGCTGAGAAGAAAGTATATCCTTTTGTTTTAGGATAAAATGTTCTATTGATATCTGTTAAAACATTTGTTTCATAACTTCTGTTAGTTTCAATGTGTCTCTGTTTAGTTTCTGTTTCCAGGATCTGTCAGTTGATGAGAGTGGGGTGTTGAAGTCTCCAACTATTATTGTGTGAGTTTCAATGTGTGTTATGAGCTTTACTATGGTTTCTTTAATGAAAGTGGCTGTCCTTGCATTTGGAGCATAGGTATTTAGAATCGAGATTTCAATTTGGAAGATTTTACTTTTGTTGAGTATGAAGTGCCCTTCCTTCTCTTTTTTTGATAACTTTGGGTTAGAAGTTGATTTTATTCGATATTAGAATGGTTACTCCAGCTTGTTTCTTCGGATCATTTGCTTGGAAAATTGTTTTCGAGCCTTTTACCCTGAAGTAGTGTCTGTCTTTGTCCCTGTGGTGGGTTTCATATAAACATCAAAAAGTTGGGTCATGTTTATGTAGCCAGTCTGTTAGTTTATGTCTTTTTATTGGGGAATTGAGTTCATTGATATTAAGAGATATGTTGAAGGATTTCTTTCTTGCTTTTTCTAGAGCATAGTTTCCATTTTTGTGTTGGTGTTTTCCCATTATTATCCCCTTAAAGCCTGGATTTATGGATAGGTATTGTGTGAATCTGGTTTTGTCATGGAATACTTTGGTTTCTCCATCTATGGTAATTGAGGATTTTGCTGGGTAGAGTAGCCTGGGCTGGCATTTGTGTTCTCTTAGGGTCTGTATAATGCCTGTCCAGGATCTTCTTGATTTCATAGTCTCTGGTGAGATGTCTGGAGTAATTCTAATAGTCCCTCTTTGATGTGTTACTTGACCTTTTTCCCTTATTGCTTTTAATATTCCATCTTTATTTAGTGCATTTGTTGTTCTGATTATTATGTGTTGAGAGGAACTTCTTTTCTGGTCCAATCTATTTGGAGTTCTGTAGGCTTCTTGTATGTTCATTGACATCACTTTCTTTAGGTTAGGGAAGTCTTTTCTATAATTTTGGTGAAGATATTTGCTGGCCCTTTACGTTGAAAATCTTCGTTCTCATCTATACCTATTATCATTAGGCTTGGTCTTCTCATTTTGTCCTGGATTTCCTGGATGTTTTGGGTTAGGATCTTTTTGCATTTTGCATTTTCTTTGACTGTTGTGTCCATGTTCTCTATGGAATCTTCTGCACCTGAGATTCTCCCTTCCATAACTTGTATTCTGTTGCTAATGCTCACATATGGTTCCTGATTTCTTTCCTAGGGTTTCTATCTCCAGTGTTGTCTCCCTTTGGGTTTTCTTCATTGTTTCTACTTCCATTTTTAGATCTTATATGGTTTTGTTCAATTAAATCCCCTGTATGGTTTTGTTTTCCTGTAATTCTTTAACAGATTTTTGTGTTTCCTCTTTAAGGTCTTCTACCTGTTTAGCAGTGTTCTCCTGTATTTCTTTAAGTGAGATATTAATTTCCTTCTTGAAATCCTCTAACAGCATCATGAAATATGATTTTAGATCCGAATCTTGCTTTTCGTGTGTGTTGGGGTATCCGGGACTCTCTATGGTAGGTGTTCTGGGTTCTGATGATGCCCTGTGGTCCTGGTTTATGTTAGTAAGTTTCTTTCATTTGCCTTTTGCCATCTGGTAATCTCTGGTGTTAGATATTCTAGCTGTCTCTGGCTGGATCTTGTTCCTCCTGTGATTCTTTAGCCTCTGTCAGCACTCCTGGGATACAAACTCTCTCCTGAGTCCCAGTGGTCTGAAGTCTGTAGCTTAGATCCACCTCCTGATTCCTGGGGTCAGAACCCTCCCTGGAGTCTGACTCTCCTCTGGAAGGAAAGGTGTCCAGGTGTCTGGGTCTCAGCTCTGTGTTCTGGCTAAGGATGAGGATCAGAGAGGACCCTTTTAAAGAAGCTCTGTTGCTTCTGCAGCCCAAGTGTTCTCCTGTGTACACTGGTCTCAGTGATCTCAAGATTCTGTGTGTGCCAGGGTCTGCCTTTGTCCTTTGACCCTGTTGCTGCTAGCACAAGACCCTCTGGGATTTTTTTGGAAGTGATGTTGCATTCCACTCACCAGTGATCTCAAGGACCTGGGTATGCTAGGGTGTCTGCACCTTAGGGCCCTCCACCGAGATTGTACTGAAAATTCAACTGTGAGTATTAATCATTGTCCAGGATATCAGAAGAGAAGAGACTCAGTGGCACAGGACAATATCCTGGCAGATCAAGTGGCTAGAGAAGTGACTATGCTGGAGCCTATCGTGGTTACGGGCCTGCAAGAAACAGGTGCTGGGAAAAGGGTCTAGACTAAGATTGAACTCAATTAGAATATACTGAAGAAGAAAGGACTCAGATTTCTACCCAGCCTACCAACTACTACATAGAGAAGGAAGGGCAGTGGCACACACAAGAAGGAAAATCTATACTCCACAGAAAACAAGCTGAGGACTTGACCAAATGCATAGAAGGACTCATTTGTGGGATAAAAAGCTCATCCAAGCAGTCAAAGTATCTATGTTATATGCACTGAACATTAGGATTTTAGCCAGAGTGATAGTAGAATAGTGTAAGTTGTGTCAGAAAGTAAATGCATATGCAGCCAAGAGCAAACAGGACAAGAGACCTAGAGGTGAGCGGCCTGGGGTTTATTGGGAGGTCAATTTTACAGAAGTTAGGCCAAGAAAATATGGTTAAAAATGACTTATAGGATTTTTAGATGCTTTTTGTTCATGGGTTGAGGCTTTCCCCAAGAAGCAGGAAACAGCTACCATGGTAACTAAGGAGATATTAGAAAATTTTTCCTGAGGTTCAAAGTGCCCAAGATAATTGAATCAAACAATGGTCCTGCTTTTGTCTCTAAGGTAAGTCAGGGATTGGCAGAGATATTGGGGACTAAATGGAAGCTCCATTGAGCATACCATCCCCAGAGCTCAGGGCAGGTAGAGAGCATTAACAGAACCATAAAAGAGACCTTAACTAAATTGTCTTTGGAGACTGGTGCTGACTGTGTGGTGCTCCTTCCCCTGCCCCTGTTCCAAGTGTGGAATACCACCTACTTGCCCCCTTTCAGGATCCTGTGTGGGACCACCCCCCACTTGAACCTGGCTCTTGACTCCTACAGATTGACATTTGAGACTGACAAGGATCTTATGGCTCAATTGCAAGCCTTCCAAATCAGCACCAGGAATTGTGGACTAAATTTAGTGCCCTGTATAATAGCACAGGTACCCCAGAGATTCCACAAGAGTACTTCGGTGGAGATTGGGTATATATTAAGTGACATCATGCTAAAAACTTGGAAGCAGAGTGGAAAGGGCCATTTCTGGTGTTGTTGGCCACCCAAACCACTATTTAAATAGATTGAGTAACTTCCTGGGTTCATGTAACTCATGTCAGACTAGTACCTATGTCTGAAGCCAATTGGATAGCATCCAGACACCCAAACAACCCCCTTCTGCAAGGCCAAAGAAACCATGAGATGACTGTGGTGTATCTTCTGGCACTAAGCCTCAGCAATCCCCACAATGCTACCAAAGTGACTTGGTAAGTACTCTCAGCCACTTGGCATGTAGCTTGGTCCATTACTGAGGAACACCCACCTCATGTCTGGTGGCTGAACCTTGTCTTTGATCTCTATAAGTTAGCAGTGGGCCTTGACTCTTGGCATATCCCACCCTAGAGACAGAGGGGGAGGGCTTACCGAATGTGTGGGATGAGAAACTTGCATATCTAAACAGTGTTCCAGAAGAAGCCTTGGAGGGTGTTGCTTAGGGAACGGACACCAGAAGTCAAGAAGTGTTGTGTGACAAACCCTCTTATAAATGTGTGCCCATAGATGGGAGAAGCCAGCAGCAGGCCCATAAGTGTTGAGGGGCCAGCCAATTTTTCTGTGCTACCTGGGTGTGTGAAACATAGGGAAGCACATACTGGAGACTATTCTGTAGGTACTTAAGGATTCAATATCCAAGGTGAGAGAAGGATTAGTTAAGCAAGAGTGAGAAAGAGAATAGAGTCAGGGAGGGTTTGAGTCTTAGTTTAACTCCTCCCCTTGGTTAACTAACCTCATAGCCAACTTGTTAGGAACCCTAATTGTTCTCCTGATATTGTTGACATTGGACCCTGTATATTCAGCAAGCTTATAGCCTTCACAAAAGAGAGAATAGGGGCAGTGCAGCTGATGGTCCTGCCCCAACAATATGAGATCCTGAAGATAGGACATGAAGAATTTGAGTTAGTTACCTAAGACCCCTGGGCCTAGCTCCAGGATTGGAGCTTGTATAAGAGAAAGGGGGAGAATGAGGGACCCTTAGGTGCCATGGACCACCCCAGTTGGGTATGGTGGTCCCTGGAAGGATGATCCTTGAAGCTAGGTGGGTAAGGATTCAGTGGTGACAAACAGAAACAAATGCAGAGGCAGTTTGAATCTGAGTGTATTCTGCAGTTCTCAAGCAGGGTGTTTTATACATTAAAAATCCAAACATTACACCTTTTAGAAACTATATCCAGTGAAACAATCACCAATACCAACAAAAATCACTTGGCACACTAAAGCACAAAAATCACCCAAGCATTACAATTCTGAAACTGTATATTCAGTGAATCACAAACAGGACAGGTAACA
The DNA here is from genome assembly GCF_978045245.1 of Mus caroli. Taxonomy (NCBI): domain Eukaryota; kingdom Metazoa; phylum Chordata; class Mammalia; order Rodentia; family Muridae; genus Mus; species Mus caroli. The sequence goes on from NW_028227262.1 coordinate 88,429,187, forward strand.
TCATTATAAATCATCAAAATATAACAATTCTAAAAGTATGTGTTCAGTGGGGGCTGTCATCCAAGGCTAATGACATATTTCCAGGAGCAGGTTCATAAGCCTTTAATGATCAGTGCTCTTAACTACTGAACTAACTTTCCAGCCTCATGGTCAATTATTATTTAACATCTAGTGCCTGATTTTTTTTTATAATCTTCAATGTACAAATTTAAGCCATTTTAATTCTTTCTAATTAAGGCTTTCTTTACCATATACCAAAATCTACCTCCAATGACACACGTGTAGCCATATGAAATTTTATTCTTGGGAAAGTTTTTATCATAATAGTTTTGTAAATGATTTAGAAAAATAAAACATTGGTTTCCCTGGGGATAAGGTCATGTTAGTGTCCCCATATCTAGGGATTTTTTTTACCCATTATTCTCACTTAAGATCTTGGCCTAAGCTACCAGGAACATGTAAATAAAAAAGGAATAGGAGAAAACAAAACAATAGATTGCCATGAGTACTATGGCTCAATATTTTTTATCTGGTGAAGAGTCCCACAACTGGTTCCAGGAGACCTCCTCCTTTTCAAGTCAATCGCCTCAGTCTGTGGAACTTGTCACACAGATCCTACTCAAGGGAGTATGGCACTAAGGTTTTTTTTTCCAGTCTTACACCCTCGTTACAGCTTCCTCCCACATCTGGGGTCAGACTTGGCCAAGTTCCATTCTCCACCCACAGGAACATTCTTGAGTAAAAAATTCTCAGAATGTACTGGCTGATAGTTACCTGACCCTCTGGAAAGTCCCAGATAGAGTTTAAATACATGTCATGCTTGCTAGCCAAGATATAAAGATATAAAGGTCAATATGCTCAGCCAATAAGTTTGAATTGTAAACTTGCTTATATAACCTGTGCCCTAAAATGTATAAAAACATATAATAACAATTTGATGTTGCCTTCTTGTCCCTCACCCAGAGGGACTGAGTGAGAGTTGTGTTAAATTCTAGTACCTTGATGGTAGGTAGCTGTGAGGGGAGAAGGCTGGTCCTGCAGGGCTCTTTGGGCCTGAGCAAAATGGTGAGTGTCTGTGACCCTTGAAGAACCATACCAGGCTGGGAGTCTTGTCAAAGCAGGAACTCGTGTTAAGGTGGCATTTTGCTTATATAGAGAGGGAAAGGAGGTGGGGATAGTGGTATAGGGTGAAATGAGATATGGGGCGGTATGAGTTGATGACGATTATTGGGTGATCTCATTGGGCCTATAAGAATTTAATACATCAGCGGTAACTAAGCAGAAGCAATCTCACTCAGGTTGGTAGGTCATACTGAGCCATTCTCAAGTGAATGATAGATCTCTAAAATAGAGCCAGGGTCGGATTTGTCCTCAAGGCCCAAACCAAGGACAAACAACCCTTAAAGAAAAAAATCACCAAACAAGAACAAAAATAAACAAAGTTGCCCTTACTTCAAGTTCAGAGAGAATCCTATCCAAACTGAGAACACTGGATGCATGGACCTTTACTACCAAGCTTTGCAATGACAAGATAGGCAACTCCTTCAATATTCCTGCTTCATCAAAAGTCTGTCATTTCCTGGGAAGTAATGCAGAAGATAGATGTTCCCATGAATCAGAGATATTTTGGGCAGTTGTCCAGGCAGTCAGATGTGTCTGTCATTTCTGTAGCTTTGGAAGCTGCTTGCTCTGTTCATCCTGCATACTCAGATAATATTTTCTCTCCCCCCCCCCCAGGCCTTTGATAGGGTTGAAGAGTAGATAGATCTAGTCTCACATTTAAACCTAAATTGTTTAGGATTGAGAGATTATGTTTAGATCCAAGAAGATATTCCTAAGTTATAAATGCATGTTTTGAAAGAAGAGGATTCAAGAAGTCTAAACTCATCAAGATAGTATCATTTCTGAGGTTGCTAAAATAGTTTCTTCCTTCAAGAGGGAAAATATCAGGGCACAGTCACAATCAAAAGCAAAAATCGGTCTCCAACCATCCAATGTCTGGGATCCAACACACAATCTTCTGGGCTCCTCCAAGGGCTTGGGTCACTCACTTCTCCAGCCATGTCCTTTGTAGCATACGCGTCATCCTCTAGGCTCCAGATGCCTGTACTCCACTGCTGATGCTCTTGGTGGTTATCTCACGGTACTGGCATCTCCAAAACACTGCATGACCCCTTCAGTCCTGGGCCGTCAATTGCAACTGAGGCTGTACCTTCACCAATGGTCTTCCATGGCCTCTCACAGTGTCAAGCTTCAGCTGTTCTGCGTGACCCCTTCATGCCTTCAAAACCAGTACCACCTGGGTGATCCTTACACATTACCAAGTCTCACTCCAGCAGGAGTACAACCTTGGCTATCTCTGGAACACAGCCTCTTTGTGCTTTCAGAAAATACTTCCCAGAAGATGTCATCTCAACGATGCTGGTCTCTTCTTAATCACCGCTAATTTCTTAGCTCCAGCTAACCAGGATCAATAGTTCCAGAAATGCAAAGGTTTTGCTTTATTAGTTCTGGTGTCTTTTTAATCACAGCAGATTGTTCAGCCCCAGATAACCAGAACCACAGAATAATCGAACTCCAAAATAGCAATGGCCCTGAAAAGAGTCTTTAATTTTCCCTCTGAAATTTCACAAGCCAGGCTTCCATATTCTGCATTGTTCTCAACATAATCTTTTAAGCTACTACACAATTTCTGACAGAGTTCTTAACACCGAATGGATCTTCCAGCCCAAAGTTCCAAAGTCCTTCCACAGTCCTCCCCAAAACGTGGTCAGGTTGTCACAGGAATACCCCACTATGCTGGTACCAATTTGTCTTAGTCAAGGTTTCTATTCCTGCACAAACATCATGACCAAGAAACAAGTTGGGGAGAAAGGGTTTATTCAGCTTAGACTACCATACTGCTCTTCATCACCAAGGAATTCAGGACTGGAACTCAAGCAGGTCAGAAAGCAGGAGCTGAAGCAGAAGCCATGTAGGGATGTTCTTTACTAGCTTGCTTCCCCTGGTTTGCTCAGTCTGCTCTCTCTCTCTTTTTTTTTTTTTTTTGGTTTTTTGAGACAGTGTTTTTCTATAGCCCTGGCTGTCCTGGAACTCACTTTGTAGACCAGGCTGGCCTGAAACTCAGAAATTCACCTGCCTCTGCCTCCCAAGTGCTGGGATTAAAGGCATGAGCCACCACGCCCAGCTTCAGTCTGCTCTCTTATAGAACCAAGACTACCAGCCCAGAGATTGTCCCACCCACAAGAGGCCTTTTTCCCTTGATCACTAATTAAGAAAATGCCTTACAGTTGATCCTCATAGAGGCATTTCCTCAACTGAAGATCCTTTCTCTGTGATAACTGTAGCTGTGTCAAGTTGACACAAAACTAGCCAGTACAAAGAGACCAGTAGAATTTCAACATGAAGTAGCTATGACTTAGCAGCTATGATGAAACTCATGAACCAGAGAGATCCTGTATAAGAAGGCAAATTAAGGGTCCTGTCTTGTCATATTTGAACAACTCAAAACCTGACTAACTGAGGCTTACAGTGTGTTAGCAAAAATATCTGATCTCTTTTTCTTTTTCACAATCTAAAATTGGCTAACACAGGGAGAAAATGCTGATTATTTATTTGGAGGCAAAAGAGAGAGTAGAAATTCCTCAAAAAAAACTATTGCAGACATCCACATAAATAATATGCATGTTTTAATGCATACCCACATAGGCTCTCCCATTGAAATGTTTGGTCATTAGGGAGAGTTGCTGCTTGAGAGAGATTTGAGGTTGGACCCGTGGCAGTCCTTCTAACATTGGAGGAAGTATCAATGGGGGTGGACCTTGAGGTTTCAAATTCTCAAGCCAGGTCCAGTGTCTCTTCTTGTTGCATATTGATTAGGATTAGAAACTTTCATTTCCTTTTCCAGCACTCTGCCTGCAAGTGTCCATGCCAACCACTATGATTATGAACTAAAGCTCTGAAACTATAAGCCAGTCCCAATTAATGCTTTCCTTTATAAGAGTTGCCATTTTCACAGCATGCTGTTTCTTTACCACAACAGAACATTTTGTAAGACAGGTACCATAAGTGTTTTCTTCTAGGAATAAAAGAAAATTTCTAACAATGGAAATCAGAAAATACTTTTTTTTTTTGTTTTGTGGGGTTTTTTTTGCTTGTTTGTTTTTGTTATTTGTTTTATTTTGAATTGTTTTTTTGAGGACATTTTCAACATAAGTTCATGTAAAATGGAAAATCTAGAAAGTTACAGATATAAACAATGTGTATGATAAGTAAAAACACATTTCTGATAACAATTGTGACCATAAAGTTTTTCAAATATGCAGACAGATATAGTGTGGATGCACCCGCATTTGTGAGTTCAGCTCCAGGTATCCTTCATATCATACATAAAACTGTAGATTTACTATTAATCCTGAAAGATTGTGGATGTTTTTGGAGTCTTCTCACCTAACCATTTTCCTGGGCTTTGCTTACATTAAAATTTTTTGAGTCAAAGAAAGAATCCTACAGAAAATGTGGAGGTAATTCCCTTTCCTGTGTTTCAGGAACATCAGCCATTTTTATTGCACCCAGTTTGGCCTTCACAGAACACAAATCTGCCATTGATATGCCACACTAGCTCAGATCTTTAAATCTTCCAGAAGGAATAAGGACCCTGATTGACACTTTGGAAACAGAAGTAAATAACATTAGAACTTTGAAAATCCCAGTCTCTCACTCTCATCTGTTAATTCTTTTTGTAGCTTGAATCCATCTATGGGGGGGGGGGGGAGGATGGAGTTATTAACTAAAGGGAGATGTATAAGGACATTTGTGATTATCACAAGAGGATCTACACTAAACCCAGAACAATCAACATAAACAGAGCTGCAGGATTTCCCACCACAGTAGCAGGATTTATCTCCCATCACATTAGCCCAGGCTGGTTTCTCTGCAGGTTGATGGTGAATGACAAACACACATAAGCAGAAAACTGGGTGAAAGTAGCTACTAAAAGTAAGGTTCTTTGGTTGCTGGAGTGTCCATGCATAACTCTTAGAAGCCCAGACAAGGACAACAGTCAGGAGGCTGCAGTGTTTATGCTTTTGTGTCCTTGGTGGCTCTGTGGATTTATATTGCTGTGGTACACTACAATTCAAGATTACTTGGTGAGGGATTGAGGTTAACTTTTCCTCAGGGCAATAGGTACTTGTTTAGGGTACCCATATCCAGGTTTTTGAACCCACATTTGGGCACATATGGGAAACAGTAATTGTATATCTTATTTAAACAAAGTGTAGCTGATCTTTGATTCTTTATGAGTTCTTTCTTCCATGCTTGTTTACACTTTCAACCCTCTAATACTACATAGGAGGAAAAAATGATAGATAGAAAGAGAGTGAGAGAGAAAGAGAGAGAAACAGAGAGAGACAGAGACAGAGGGAGAAAAGGAGAAAGTGTTCTGAATCTAATATCAAGTTCTTATTTTGTTGTTTCATATCTGAGCAATAAAATTAACAAACCTCAACCAATCCAACTGAATGACCAAGACTCAGCACCAACAGAAATGACCATCACCAAACACTGCCTTTGAAGGACCTTGCATTTATTCACCCCCTGGGAAGGCCCCTGAATTCCAAATGTCACAGAACTGCAAAAAATTATCTGTAGCTGGTAAAATCATGACCCTGCTAGATGATAAGGGAAATGATGGCCAGTTGATATGGAAAATCTGAAGCAGCTCCACATCTGGCATTAACTTAAAGCACACCCTCATAATATTTCTGTGTGCTTTAAAGAAACTAAAATTCCAAAATTCTCATTTAAATGAAGTTTGAGAGAAGATACAAGATATTTGGGAGAGAATTTTTGGAATCTGAAAGAATATGAGGGTTACTATGATCATGATACTCTATTTATCTATATGAATATTTAAAAAAAGTATAGTACCCCTTCATTAAGGATCACATTGTAGCCTACAAATTTGCAAATTCTTCTTTTTCTAGTGATGAGATTTTCAAACCAATTCCTAACTATATTTTTATATTCACTGGCTTTACTAATCACTGTTGAATTATCTGGAAGAGACAATATATCCAAGGCAATTATTATAAGAGAAACTGTATAATTGGGATTTGCTTACATTTTCAGAGATTTCATCCATTATAATAATGACAGAGAGCATTGCAGCAGGCAAGGAGCTTGGGAAATAGCTAAGATTTGCATGCTGGTTCTTAGGCAGAGAGAGAATGAGAGAGCAAGATAGGAAAAGAGCAAGAATCAGAAAGAGAGAGAGAGAGAAAGAGAGAGAGAGAGAGAGAGAGAGAGAGAGAGAGAGAGAGAGAGAGAGAGAGAGAGAGGCAGACAGAAAGACAGGCAAACAGAAATAGAGAGGAAGTGAGAGAGAGTCAGAGAGAGACAGAGAGACAGAGAGACAGAGAGAAGGGAAGGAGGGAGGAAGGGGGGAAAGAAATGGGGAGAGGGAGTGGGAGAGGGAAAGGGAGAGACTGTCAAGGCTCACAAAGGTGGTGATTAGAAGGTGATTGGAAGAGAACGAGATCTTACATATGGAAGATTAACAAGAAGAAATCATGGGTCATAGGGTCATGTATATTGCAAATAGTAGAAATGATTATTTAGTAAGAATTAAAAAGTATGTTTCCATATCTGTGTGTTCTAGTGCTTAGAACAAAATGAATGTAGACTCATATGTGGAACTTATTTTTACTCTGAAGCTGTGCTATTGACATGTAATTTATAACTTGTAGAAACAAGAAATTCCTTTACTTGACTGGGAAAATAATGTGATCCATGTGTAGGATTTTTAATACTAAACTGGAAATTGAAAAGTAGCACTTAGATGTTGGTCCTATATAAATCTGAAAATAATACTGGTCAATATTAATATCCTTGGAACATTTCATGAACATGATTCACTTTTGTGGGTACAATCTCACCAAACCAGCTTGCTCTTATTGACTGTTTCTGTATGTCAACAATTCAGAGACATTTATATTACACTCCACTGAATTCTAATACCATGGATTAAAATGAAGCAATGTCAAACACATATAAATACTGCCACCCAGTCTGCCAAAGTGTAATGAAAATGAAATAAAAGAATTAATAGGTTCATCACATATTGTGCAAACTGAAATGCCTATGAGCCTCTTCAGTTCATCATTTCATGAGCAGCTGTGTGGCCTCCCTTCCCCCCAGCCTGGAACCTGCCTGCTCAAGGGTGGAGCTACCGGCTCATTCGTCCTGCCACGCCCACTGCTGGAACCTGCCCTTGCTGCCTGGAGTCACACACGTGTTCGTCCTGCTACTGGACCCTGAGTTACTTGGCGGGAAATTGGGTTCCCTCCCCCTTCCTTTATAAACTGAGTGTCTGGAAATATTAAATTGAGTCTTGATCAGAGTCTTGTCTTGACTTCATTCTTTTCTTCCGCCCCGTCTAGATTCCTCTCTTTGCAGGGAACTGCCATTCTCAGTGAACCGTTCGTGTTGTGGACCGCGGGCGGGCCGCAACAGTTGGCGCCAGAACTGGAACCTGAAGAATGGCAGAGGGATGTTAAGAGAAACGACTGCTGTGTGGAGCTCCACAAGAAGGGAAAGAATCTTTGTATCTGAGGAGCATCGGAGCAACAGACAGGTACACATGCTCGCTCTAGCCTAAAAAAAAAAAAAATTTCAGTTTTGTAAAGTGTTGCTGAGGATGCGGTAGGATACGAATCAAGTTTGAACCAGTGCTGACCCAACACTGGTTCTGCTTGGGGTCAGCAGCAGTTCGTTAATCGGAACTAGATACGGAGACAGGCGGTGTGCCGCAGTTTTTTAGAAAACTGCTTAGGTGGAAGAAAGAAGGGTTCAAAATCATGGATCAGGCGATTGTTTTTAGTTTTCAGGAGTTGCTTAAGGAAAAAGGAGTAAGGCTTGAAGTACAATTAGTAAGAAATCTTTTAGATAAGATAGATAGCTGTTGTCCATGGTTCAAAGAAGAAGAAACGATAGATTGTGGAACCTGGGAGAAAGTTGGTGAGGCCCTGAAGCGAGTTAGAGTTTGAGATTAAGCTTCAGAGGCTGAGTCTCTTAAGATATTTCTAGTTTAGATAATGATTAATGTGGTTCCTATCCTAAATAGTAAAATTTAAGATAAGATATAAAGCAATGCCTCTTTATTAAAGCATTAAAGCTTGCTTTAATAGGTATTCATAGGCATTAATTGATATCCAAACTTCGTAATATGATAGTAATGCTTCTAATATTGATTTTAACAGTGATAAATTGTTTTAAACATAGGTTTTGCTTTCCCAAAGTTGTAGATATTATCCTAACCTTGCACAAAAACTTAAAAATTATGGTTAAAACTGCCATTGTTCCATTGACTGCAGCTTGCAGTTTGATTGCAAATTTAAGATTAATGCTCAGATTAAAAAGTATTTTACCTTTGAGTCAATACAGGGCTCTGGGCAGTCCCAGAGCGGCTTGTGGCCCTTTCTTTTGTTTTGCAAACAATGCCTAAAAAAGTTTTCCCCTGTGTTCAAGAAAATTTCTTTTTAACAGTGTTACAGATCTATTCAGATGTTTAAAATAATGCTTAAATTCAAAGATTTTTGCTTCTAGTAAACTGGTAATCACTAGAAAATTTTGCCTCTACGTATGGCTAATATAGCTTTACATTATGTAAAAAAAATGTTTATTGTTTCTGCTTCTTTACAAGAAGCCAAAAGTTTTAATCTTTCAGTATATATTGTTTCCTAAGTGGAAAATATTTTATTAACTAATGCTTCTCAAGGGAAGTTTACCTTAAATCCTTGCTCTCACCCAAAAGATTCAGAGACAGTATCCTTTTATTATTTAGTGTTTTAGTTTACTACAAAAGGTTTTACAAAAAATAAAGAAAGCTTTTATAATTGTTGTTAATTGGTAATTAAAAATTAGTTGTGCCCAAGACAATTCTTTGGCCAGAAAAAACATTATTGTAAAGTCATTTTTCTCATCCTCCCAGCCGATCGTTTGGCCCACGTGGGCCCAACTAGCTGCTGTGGGGCGGAGTCTTAAGACACACAGTTGCCCCTATTCCAGCACAAATAATCTGGTTGTGTGCTGTAGATGGTGTTTTAAAATGCTGAACAATCAAACCTTAATTTATATATTAATAGTTAATGCTATATCTCTGAGCTCATAATTACTTAAAATTGTTCGTCCCTCAGATACTACTAATTCTCAAATTTACAATTGCTTATACATATTTCTAGTTAATAAATAAATAAATTATGCACGTGTGACTCTTAATAACTTTTCTAGCCTTCTAGTTACAACCGTTCCTTAAGAAAAATAATTGAAAGTGCAATTAGTCACTGCCCCTTTACAGCCAAATATTTAAAATGTTTTGTCCAAAAAGTTATTAATTCAAAAGGTTAGATATTGTAAAATTTTAAACTTTAACCTCTTAAAAGACAAAAGAGAGAAATTGTATCCCCATATATACTATTTAGTGCATTTCCATGCACACTATTTAAAACATACCTTTATTTTCAAAATTTGAGATTAAAATGTCAAATTTAATAAATGCTTTTTAGTATCTTAAAAGGGTCTACTTATTGGCTTATAAATTGATCCTAAAACAGCTACCTTATTAGGAAAGAGAAAAACAAGTTCTCTCCACAGAACTCTACAGAAGCATATTGGTAATTCGTGTGCTGAGCTGACAGGTAAGTTAACTCAGTGTCCTGATTAAAAGGACTAAGAGATTAAATTCATGTTTTAGATCCATCCTTACTTGTCATTTTTCCAGTTTAGACTAGCTTCTAGCCTTTTAACTTTATGGCAATAGTACATCAGAGACTGTATATTCAGACTTAGTAAAATTAGTCATTTAATAGAGTCATAATGATTTTTCACTCTTCTTCAGTGTGACCAGCCATTCTAACTCAATCTTAGACTGGTCTAATATTCAGTTCAATTATTAGAGATTCCTATATTCTAAATTACCTAGCAAAGTTAATTCAGAGCATTTCCCCAAAGTCACCAAAGGCTCATCTTGCCTTTACCTTATTTGTCCTAAACTTTCTGCAAACTGACATTAAAGGTCAGTCTGCAGCGAAATGCCACTGGCACCCAGTTACTTCTAATTCTTATGCATTGGTAAAATAGAAGGACGCCCTGACTAATAAATGGAAGGGTCCAGATCCAGTTCTAATCTGGGGAAAGGGCTCGGTTTGTGTTTTTTCGAGAGATTAATTAGTCAGATGAACACACATTCCAAATCTTATAAGTATCACCTTGAGGACTAAAATTCCTCTTTTGCTTAAAATTCAGCTGGAAACTGAAGCTCCTAAAAAAAGCTGTTTTCCTGCTACTCTCTGAGCCGGCTCCCCCTACAGGAGGCTGGAGACTAGCCTTAGCTTTACAATTTGCATCTAAATAAAGTACCTTGACTTCTCCAAACAGAAAATTTACATTGCTACACTCTCATTGTTTAGAATTCTTCCTTCTCTCAAGCAGGTCAATCTACATTCTCCGGTTCTCCGCCCCTACGAGCAAACAGGTGGTTCTGCTAATCTCCCTTCCAGGGACATCCCAGCATGTGGCTTTTCAGTCTAAGATAAGATCTAGATTTACCAGGAGAGCTAGGGAAGTAGAAATTTCATATATATTTACAAAGATTAGTTCTTATTTTGATAGATATAGGCTTAGTCCCTTAGCTGGCCTCTGGCTTTTCACCCTTGCTGTTACTGCAAGGTGTCCTTAGTTCCTCAGGCTACTGGGAATAACAGAGATGAAGAGGAAAGACTTTCAGCTCCTATTTTAACCAAAATTAATGGTGTTAATACTGACATAATTCTTGTCTAGGCCTTGCTAAATCTGAGGTTGACAAGTCTCATATAGAGACCTCGCAATAACTCAGAATTGCGCTACTGATTCATAATCATATGAATACGGTATGGGTACCGCTTGGCGCAGGAGATTACTGCGGAGGGAAGGTCCAGTTTGACCGTTTCTGAGTTCCCTGTGCGACACACCTGATTTGAAGGAGGTTGGTATCCGACTCCAGCTAAAAACCAAAAATACTTAAGGCTCTGCCTCCCCTCCCCAAAAGATACCAAGAGCCACAGATGTGAGTCGTTACAATACTCACGGGAGGAATCAGGCCAATGTCCACCCAAGTCAAGGTTAAAGGCCCACTCATCTACGGATGAGAAAATCATTTGATCACCTCTGTTAAGCATTGCCTATTTAAACTTAATTAATAGGGGGAGAGAGATTGGAGACCTTGCTGTCGTAAGGGCAAGCCCTTCACTGCCTCCCACCCAAATAATAAAAAAGCCAATTGGCCTTGTACTAAAGAGCTGGTCTTAACCCCTTCTCACTGTTCCCCTGCCTTTTACCCAAAATTGCAGAGGATTATCAGTTCAGTGTTATTCTAAAATTGTTTAGTTAAACTCAGCCAGGGTTCCAACGCCCTACTTAAATTGCAAACAGGTAGCTACCTATTCACCACTAATTAGCATTATAAAGTCAGAGCCTACAGCCCAGTGCTGCTATTCAGTCAGTGCTTTTAAGACAGTCTCAGCCAGATACAGTTTACCATTAGAATAGTTAGGGAATCCCACGGAAATAGGTTTTTTCTTTAGCCCTAGGAACTCAGGCAGAACTATTGAACATAGATAATTTTTCTGCCACAGGCCACCCCATTTTTTTATTTTTGTTTTGTTATCTAATGGGGGGAAATGTGGCCTCCCTTCCCCCCAGCCTGGAACCTGCCTGCTCAAGGGTGGAGCTACTGGCTCATTCGTCCTGCCACGCCCACTGCTGGAACCTGCCCTTGCTGCCTGGAGTCACACACGTGTTCGTCCTGCTACTGGACCCTGAGTTACTTGGCGGGAAATTGGGTTCCCTCCCCCTTCCTTTATAAACTGAGTGTCTGGAAATATTAAATTGAGTCTTGATCAGAGTCTTGTCTTGACTTCATTCTTTTCTTCCGCCCCGTCTAGATTCCTCTCTTTGCAGGGAACTGCCATTCTCAGTGAACCGTTCGTGTTGTGGACCGCGGGCGGGCCGCAACACAGCTGAACAACTCTACTCTTCTGTTCCATTAGAAAGAGTAGATTCTCGAAGATGAAATTTCTTCTTCTTGCTCTAGCCAGTTTGGTTTCTGCTGCTGCAAAACAGGTACATGGATGGGCTATCAGGGAGTTATGCAGGAAGAAATTTTGCTTTGGTGAAATTGTCAGTTTGATCAAACAATCAGTGTGATTCTATGAATTTTTTTGGTTCCTTTTTGGTTTGTGTACTTGTAATATGTCCTATGTCTTAAAACATTGTTTGTTTTAGTTTAAGGTTATAAGTAGTTCATTTCAGCTTCATACATTGCCTAATATTATTTTACCTGAGTAAAGTGTATGCAAATGAATATCTTATTAATGGCATGTTTTTAATTTTGCATAATTAACTTTATTTACATATTTTTAAGTCAATATGCATTTGCATTAAATGTTTTATTATTTTACATGAATTCAGGGATGACTCTTTATAAGTATAATAGAAACAAAATCAATTTGATATCTGTGGGGCAAAGGCAAATATATAATATATATTTGAGGAATAGATTTTTCTCCTCTAGAATCACTGTTCTATTGTAAATATGTGAAATAATATTAATATTAACCATGATGCAGAAATATTTCCAAAACAGGGAGTCATTATATAAAGTTTGATTATGCACGGTTGTGTATTTGTGTGTTTGTCTGTGTGTGTGTGTGCATGCTGTAACTACAGGTTTTAAATGAAATGTTGCTGCAAAAATGTAGAACTCAGGGCCAAAGCCACACAATAGGTACAATTTCTGACCTGAGAGATTTCTAAAAGGAATATTGGTCCTAAAGCCTTGCCATACAAAGACTTTTGACATCAAAAGAAGATTGCTTCTTTTATTTACAATGAAGGCATTTAGTATGTCGATTTTTATTTCATTTTTTAAGATTACTTTTTTATGTTGATGCAGCTTCCTAAGTGGAACCTATAATTTGTATTTGCACTTTTTTCTTCATGATATTTTGCATGATACAAAATTATTGCTATGTATATGAATATATGTTTTCAAATAAGGTGTTAGACAATTATAAGGTAAAAACAGAAATACACAATTATGTTGTTAGCACATGTTCAAATTTTTTTCTACCACAACATTAAATAATTTCTATTTCATTACTTGAATAATGCAGAGTCATGAGCATGATGTTCTATGTCAGGTAAGAAAACTTATTTTAGTAGAAGAAACAATTTGTTGAAATGGGATTCAAGGAATTACAGTATGTTTCTGGAAATGAGAAGATGATTGGAATTTAATAGTAATTTGAGATTAGGTTTAGCTGCAAGTGACTGCATCTAAAATATATTAAAATTGAGCTTTCATGCCTTGATATTTTAATTTTTTTATATTAAAATCATGAAACTACCAACATAGTAAAAATACATCATGTTATGGAACTGAGGTTAAGTAAAAGTAAAATAATAATAAATGTGAATATGAGTAAAGGAGAATCTGATATCAAATATAATAAAAGCAGCATTATAACCTCACTGTGAAGAATACTTCTCATCTTGCAAACCATCCTGTTAACTGGATAGCATCATTGTGTCAATGAGGTCACTTGCTTCCTTTGGTGACTTGGGAAATCCTGTCAATTAAGGGTCTGAGCCCCATTCCCATACATTATTCTTGGTGCACACAGGAAGTTGGTCCACTCCTGACACGAATCATAGACTGAAAAGATGATTAATAAAGATATTTACAAAGCAAAGAATAGCACTATAGAAGAGAGGATTGAGGTCAGGAATGTGTCTCAGTTTCCACAAGATATGTTATCTTGGGGGGGGATAAGTAGACTTGTGATGATAAACTTAGGAGTGTTTATCATTTAATATACATTGTTTAGGACAAAAGGGACTTGCAAAGAACACACAGTTTAGGATGATAAATCTGCATGGAAGTATTGCTCAATCAACTGTAAGTTCATGATTGACTGGATACATGGTCCATTGTGCACATTTTACAGTGCATTTCTTACTAAGAAAGTGTCCCAAAATAAACAGGACTCCTGGCATCCCTGGGATCTGGAAATTGTGTGATTGAGTTTATCATTTCCCCAAAATCTTTTATTCATCATATGTGGGAGGAATAGCACAAAGTGAGTATAATATCAATTATATATTCTCTACCATTCTGGGGGGTATAATGCACTTATGAATGGACATTGCTATGAAGGACAAAAAAATAAAAGCCAAAACTCAAACAAATAAATAAATACATGTTTTGCTAAAGTTGGCCATATACAGACATACATTTGATTTTTTAATTTCATGTTACATGAGAAAATGTTTCCATGATTCAATAATTTAATATAGAAATTGTAATATATTGTATGCTAATAATAAAGGGGTTAGTATGGAAAAATTAGATTGTTTTAAAAATAATATAATTATAATATGTTATATCTAGGTAATATATGGACTTAAAGGGTTATATTTATGAATAAATATTTCATATTACTTAAATTATTATTTAAATAAATATAAACAATTAGTATAATATAAAATAGAGAATAGTTATTGTAATAATATGATAAATATGAATATATGGTTATAATCATTAAGAAACATTTTCATGAATTTGAAACAGAGTGTGGATGGTTATACACTTAGAGTTTTACGGAGTAAAGGGAAGTTTCAAATTTTATAACTATATTAAATTCTCAAAACTGAACAATAAGTAAGTAAATAAATAAATATGAAACTATCATTTATTTATTAACAAGCCCATTGTACTCTTTTATTGTGATACAATTTGTCTCAAATTCTATCATCAAAACCCAAGCAGAGTTTGTTAATGATTTGAATTACTTCCAAAGTCTGATAGAAGCACTGGGTGTGTAAATCTTTTTTATATTGGATATTTTATTTATTTACATTTCCAATGTTATCCCTTTTCCAGGTTTCCCCTCTGGAAATCCCCTATCTCATACTCCCTACTCTGATCCCAACCATCCATACTCACCTCAGCACTCTGGTCTTCCCTTACACTGAGGCATCAAGCCTTACCAGGGCAAAGGGCCTTGCTCCCTAGTGATGTCCAACAAGGCCATCCTATGCTTCATATGAGGCTGGAGACATGGGCTTCTCCAGGTATAATCTTTGTTGGTTTAGTCCCTGGGAGCTCTAGAGAGTCCAGTTTGTTGATATTGTTGTTCTTATGTGATTGCAAATCCTGTCAACTCCTTCAGTCCTTTCTCTAACTCCTCCTTTGGGGACCCAGTGCTCAGTCCAGTGGTTGGCTGTGAGCATCTACCTCTGTATTTGTCAGGCTCTAGAAGAGCTTCTCAGGAGACAGCTATATCAGTCTCTTGTCAGCAAGCTCTTTTTGGCATCCACAGTAGTATCTGTGTTTGATGTCTATATGTAGGATGGATCCTCAGGTGAAGTAGTCCCTGGATGGCCTTTCCTTCAGTTTCTGCTTCAAGCTTTGTCTCCATATTTTCTTCTTTATGTATTTTGTTTCCCTTCCTAAGAAGGATGGAAAGAAACATCCATTTTTTGGTCTTCCTTTTTCTTGAGCTTCTTTTGGTATGTGAATTTTATCTTGGGTATTCTGAGCTTTTGGTCTAATATCCACTTATCAGTGAGTGCATACCATGTGTGTTCTTTTGTGGCTGAGTTACCTTGCTCAGGATGTTATTTACTAATTCTATTCACTTGCCTACAAATTTCATGAAGTTATTGTTTTTAAAAGCTGAGAAGTACTCCATTGTGTAAATGCACATTTTTTTTTTAATATTCATTGAGGGACATCTGGATTCTTTCCAGCTTCTGGCTATTATAAATAAGACTGCTATGATCATAGTGGAGCATGTGTCCTTGTTTTATGTTATACCATCTTTGGGTATATGCCTAGGAGTGGTATTTCTGGGTCCTCAGGTAGCACTATGTCCAGTTTGCTGAGGAACTGCCAGACTGATTTCAACAGTGGTTGTACCAGATTGCAATTCCACCAGCAATTAAGAAATGTTTTTCTTTCTCCACATCCTCACCAGAGTCGACAGTGTTTTCTCCTAATACATCTCCAAGTGTCTGACTTAATCACTTTTATGTTGCTGTGATAATTCACCATGACTTTGAAAATTATAAATGGGATATTTTATCATGGCTTAATATTTTAGAAGGACATGATTACATCATGACAAAGAGGCACTGCAGCAACCAGCCAACATGGTAGTAGGAACAGGGAGCTGTAAGCGTGCATCTTCAGGCATAAACATGAAACACATATGATAGATTGGTAATAGTAAAACAGATTTTCATTACAAAGCCTACCCCAAGATATCTACTTCCTCCACCAAGGCTATGCCACCTAAAAATTTCAATAAAATATATTGTCAAACGAAGACATTTGTTCAAATATCTGAGACTATATGGTTCAGATTTATGTAATCAATCACATTTTCCTTGACCACAATAGGTTCATGGTTATATCATGTAGAAAAATATGTTTAGTTTAGCTTAAAAATATCTCCATAATTATTTATAGTTTTAATAGTACTCAAAATTCTAAACTCCATAATTTATTCTGAGATTCAAAGTAATCTCTCAATTGTTATCCCCTATGCATTAAAAGTAATTACATAAATATGCACATATCTCCACTTCTATCTCTATATATCTATATGTATATCATCTGTAGCTATACATAAATAAAAATATAGACATATGTGTAGGTGTGTGTTTGTACAGAATCTACATTACTACTCCAAAAGAAAGAATTTAGAACAAAGTGGAGAAGTACTAGAAAAGAAAAACCAGAACCCAGCAGAGAAAACACAAAATCTTATACGTGATATCCAATGTCAAAATGATCAGGTGACTCTGCAACTCCTTGCTATTTACACCGTTGTCTCTGTGTCTCTCTCTCTCATTCTCTCTCTTCTCCATTCCTCCTTCCCTGCCTCATCCCCTCTTTCTCTCTTTGTTTCTAATCTGTATCTGTTAGGGTCTTCTATGGAAACAAAAATGATGGAGGAGTATGTATTGTTAGAGTGGTTTACAAGACGCAGTCTCATGCTAATAATTCTGAATATATAGTAACTTTCCACTACAGAAGGCTCGATGTTTCAGCAGTCTCAATATAGTATAGAGTCCTGGAGGATTTTTGAAGAACTTCTGGTTTCAGTCTCTGTTGGAATCTTCATGGAGTTGGTTGTAATCCTTATTACAAAAATGCTGTAGCATGTGGAAACATGACCTTGTTAGTGAGAATAAGAGCAAACAGGCAAAAAGCCAAGCTTCCTTCCTCCATGTCCTTTCCTCAGAACTGTGCACAGAAAGCCAGAAGACATATCAGGTTTCAAAATCAAGTAATATTAAAGAATTTTGTCACAAGGATGCCCACATTCTTGGATTATAGTTGATTCCAGATGAAGACATTCTGACACACAAGACAGGCCATCAGAGTGCATCTGTTATACATCTGCACTTTCATTGTGATGTGTCTTCTATGACTTAAAGGAAGCTCATGGAACATCTGTGATTTGAAGATCCATGTAGTTTACTGAGGTTGATGGGTTATCAAGGTCTCCTTCCAATGCCTCCAAAGCCTTGTCTCACTTTAGTACTTAATGTGATAATTTTATATTGAGCAATTACTTCATTCCGGCCGGATGAACTCTTTCCTTCATTTTCCTTTGTTTTCTACAATTGAGGCTTAATCTCAGTGCAAGAACTCTACCATCAAGCACCATCAAAACCTTGACTCTCCCCAATTCTCTTTATTTAGAAATGTGTTTGATTATGTTGTATAATCTGACCGTGAACATTTCTTTCAGATGCTTATCAGCCATTCAGTATTCCTAAGATGAGAATTTTTGTTTAGCTCTGTATCCCATTTTTTAATAGTATTCTTTTTTTTCTGGAGTCCAGCTTCTTGATATATATATATATATATATATATATATATATATATATATATATATATATATATATATATATATATATGATATAAGTCCCCTATCAGATTTAGGAATGGTAAAGATCTTTTACCAGTTTGTTGGTGGCCTTTATGTCTTATTGACAGTGTCTTTTGTCTTACAGAAGCTTTGTAATTTTATGAGGTTCCATTTGTCCATTCTCAATCTTACAGCACAAGCCATTGCTGTTCTGTTCAGGAATTTTCCCCTGTGCCCAAATCTTCAAGGCTTTTCCCTACTTTCTCCTCTATAAGTTGTAGTGCCTCTGGTTTTATGTGGAGTTCCTTGATCACTTAGAGTTCAGCTTTGTACAAGGGGATAAGAATTGATCAATTCACATTCTTCTACATAATAACCACCAGTTGTGCCAGCACCATTTGTTGAAAATGCTGTCTATTTTCTACTGGATGGCTTTAGCTCCTTTGTCAAAGATCACATGACCATAGATGTGTGGGATCATTTCTGGGTCTTTAATTCTAGTCCATTGATCTATCTGTTTGTCGCCGTACAACTACCATGCAGTTTTTATCACAATTGCTCTGTAGTACAGTTTGACGTCAGGCATGGTGATTCCCCCAGAGATTCATTTAATGTTGAGAATAGTTTTCACTATCCTAGGTATTTGTTATTCC
Source organism: Mus caroli (assembly GCF_978045245.1). NCBI lineage: Eukaryota > Metazoa > Chordata > Mammalia > Rodentia > Muridae > Mus > Mus caroli. The sequence goes on from NW_028227262.1 coordinate 88,447,821, forward strand.
AGATGAATTTGCAATTTGCTCTTTCTAACTCAGTGAAGAATTGAGTTAGAATTTTGATGGGGATTGCATTGAATCTGTAGATTGCTTTTGAAAAGATAGCCATTTTTACTGTATTAGTCCTGCAAATCCATGAGCATGGGAGATCTCTCCATCTTCTGAGATCTTTTTCGATTTCTTTCTTCAGAGACTTGAATTTCTTATCATACAGATCTTTCAATTAATGACCACTTTTATTTCTTTAGGAGATATGGGACTGTTTACATCATTAATCTAATCCGGATTTAACATTGGTACCTGGTATTTGTCTAGGAAATTGTTCATTTCATCCAGGTTTTCAGTTTTGTTGATTATAGCCTTTTATAGTAGGGTTTGATGATAGTTTGGATTTCAACAGGTTCTGTTTTTATGTCTCCTTTTTTCATTTCTGGTTTTGTAATTAGGATACCCTCCCTGTGCCCTCTAAGTTTGGCTAAGGGTTTATCTATATTGTCGATTTTCTCAAAGAACCAGCTCCTGGTTTGGTTGATTCTTTGTATAGTTCTTTTTGTTTCCATTTGGTTGATTTGAGCTAAGTTTGATTATTTCCTGATATCCACTCCTCTTGGGTAATTAACTTCAGTTTGTTGTAGAGATTTAGGTGTGCTGTCAAGCTGGTAGTCTCTCTAGCTTCATTTTGGGACAATCAGAGTAATGAGTGTTCCTCTAAGGAATGCTTTCATTGTGTCCCATAAGTTTGCATATGTTGTGGCATCATTTTCATTAAACTCTAAGAAGTCATTAATCTCTTTCTTTATTTCTTTCTTGACCAAGTTATTACTGAGGTAAAATATTATAAAAAAAAAGTATTATTCAGCTTCCACATGAATGTTGGCTCTCTATTATTTATGTTTTTATTGAATATCAGCCTTAGTCCATGGTGATCTGATAGGATGCATGGGATAATTTCAATAATTTTGTATCTGTTCAGTTCTGTTTTGTGGCCAATTATATGGTTAATTTCGGAGAAGTTATCATGAGGTGCTGAGAAGAAGGTATATCCTTTTGTTTTAGGATAAAATGTTCTATAGATATCTGTTAAATCCATTGTTTCATAACTTCTGTTAGTTTCAATGTGTTTTTGTTTAGTTTCTGTTTCCAGGATCTATCCATTGATAAGAGTTGTGTGTTGAAGTCTTCTCCTATTATTGTGTAAAGTTCAATGTGTACTTTGAGCTTTACTATTGTTTCTTTAATGAATGTGGATTCCCTTGCATTTGGAGCATAGATATCCAGAATTGAGATATCATTTTGGAAGATTTTACCTTTGATGAGTATAACATGTCCCTCCTTGTCTTTTTTGATAACTTTGAGTTGGAAGTTGATTTTATTCAATATTAGAATGATTACTCCAGCTTGTTTCTTGGGACCATTTGCTTAGAAAATTGTTTTCCAGCTTTTTACACTGATGCAGTGTTTGTCTTTGACTCTGAGGAGGGTTTGCTATATGCAGTGAACTGTTGGATCCTATTTAAGTAGCCAGTATTTTAGTCTATGTGTTTTTCTTGGGGAATTGAGTTCGTTGATATTAAGAGATATAAGTAAAAGTAATTGTTGCTTCCTGTTAATTTTGTTGTTAGAGTTGGAATTCTGTTCTTACAGCTCTCTTCTTTTAGGTTTGTTGAGGGATTACTTTCTAGCTTTTTCTAGGGTGTAATTTTCCTCCTTGTGTTAGAGTTTTCCCTTTATTATCCTTTGAAGGGGCTAGTTTCCTAAAAAGATATTGTGTGAATTTGGTTTTGACATGGAATACTTTGGTTCTCCATCTATGGTCATTGAGATTTTTTTCTGGATATAGTAGCCAGGGATGGCATTTGTGTTCTCTTAGGGTCTGTGTGACATCTTTCCAGGGTTTTTTTTGGCTTTCATAATCTCTGGAGAGAAATTTGGCATAATTCTAATAAGTCTTCCTTTATATGTTACTTGATCTTTTTCCCTTACTGTTTTCAATATTCTATCTTTATTTAGTGCATTTGTTGTTCTGATTATTATGTGTCCGTAGTAATTTCTTTTCTGGTCCATTCTACTTGAAGTTCTGTAGGCCTCTTTTATTCTCATGGGCATCTCTTTTTTTAGGTTAGGGAAGTTTGCTTCTATAATTTTGTTGAAGATATTTACTGGCCTTTTAAATTGCAAATCTTTCTTCTCATCTATACCTATTATCCGTAGACTTGGTCTTCTAATGGCGTCCTGAATTTTCTAGATGTTTTGAGTTAAGATCTTTTTGCATTTTGCATTTTCTTTGATTGTTGTGTCAATGTTTTCTATAGAATCTTATGCACCTGAGATTCTCTCTTCCATCTCTTGTATTCTGTTGCTGATGCTCGCATTTATGGTTCATGATTTCTTTCCTAGGATTCCTATCGCCAGAGTTGTCTCCCTTTGGGTTTTCTTTCTTGTTTCTACTTCCATTTTTAGATCTTGGAAGGCTTGTTCAATTCCATCACCTGTTTGGTAGTGGTTTCCTGTAATTCTTTAAGGAATTTTTGTGTTTTCTCTTTAAGGTCTTCTACCTGTTTAAAAGTACTCTCCTGTAATTCTTTAAGAGATTTCTGTGCTTCCTCTTTATGGACTTCTCTACCTGTTTAGCAGTGTTCTCCTGTATTTCTTTAAGTGAGTTATTAATGTCCTTCTTAAAATTCTCTACCAGCATCATGAGCTATGTTTTTAAATCTGAATCTAGCTTTTCAGGTGTGTCGGGGTATCCAGGACTAGCTGTTTTGGGCATACTGGGTTCTGAAGGTGCTGAGTCATCTTGGTTTCTGTTAGTAAGATTCTGTACTGGCTAGTTTTGTGTCAACTTGACACAGGCTAGAGTTATCACAAAGAAAGGAGCTTCAGTTGGGGAAATGCCTCCATGAGATCCTGCTGTAAGGCATTTTCTCAATTAGTAATCAATGGGAGAAGGGCCCTTGTGGGTGGTACCATCTCTGGGCTGATAGTCTTGGGTTCTATAAAAGAGCAGCCTGAGCAAGCCAGGGGAGTCAAGCCAGTAAAGAACATCCCTCCATGGCCTCTGCATCAGCTTGTGCTTCCTGACCTGCTTGAATTCCAATCCTGATTTCCTTGCTGATGAACAGCAATGTGGAAGTGTAAGCTGAATAAACCCTTGCCTCCCCAACTTGCTTCTTGGTCATGATGTTTGTGCAGGAATAGAAACCCTGACTAAGACAGATTCTTATATTTGCCTTTAGCTATCTAGTAATCTATGGTGTTAAATGTTCTAGTTATCTCTGACTGGAGCTCATTCTTCCTGTCATTCTGTTTGGCTCTGCCAGCACTCCTGGAAGTCCAGGTCTCTCCTGAGTCCTAGTGGTCAGAGCACTCTCTGCAGGCAAGCTCTCCTCTTGCAAGGAAGGTGCACAGAGGTCTTGAGCTCAGATCCACCTCTTGGCCAAAGATGAAGGCCCGAAGGGACCCTGTCCAAGAAGCTGTGTAGCTTTTGAGGCCCACACCCTCTCCTGTGTGGACTGGTCTCTGGGAGACCTGGGATTCAAGATGGTGCTCCCACCTGAGTCCCAGGGTCAGAGACCTCCCTGGATGCTGACTCTCCTCTGGCAGGGAAGGTGGCCATAAATCTGGGTCTCAACTCTGCCTACTGGCTGAGGATGAAGGCCCGAAAGGACCCTGTCCAAGAAGCTCTGTTGCTTTTGTGTCCCATGTGCTGCCCTGTGACTGGTCTTTGAGAGACTTGGGATCCAAGATGGCACTCTCACCTGAGTCCTGGGGTCAGAGCCCTCTCTGGAGGCCGATTCTCCTCAGTGATCCTAAGATCCTGAGTGGGCTAGGTTGCCTGCAGTGTGGAGAGTCCTCTGGGGACCATTAGTTGAGTTTATGGCCAAGGTTGTGACGAGCTGGTGCTGACCAGAGCGAACCCCTGCCTCTGGTTGGCTTCCTTTGTCCCTGGTCCTGCTGGCATAAGCCCCTCTGGGTTGTTTTGGAACAGACGTTGTGTTCTACTCACCAGTGATCCCGAGTTCCTGGGTGTGCTAGTGCATCTTCAGTGTGGAGAGTCCTCTGAGGACCTTCAGACATTCTGCTGATTTTGCACCAAGGTGGTGTGGGGCTGACAGGGATGAGATTCTTATATTTTACTTTAGGCTCAACATTCTTGGAGTCTCTAATTCTCTGCACTCTGACCAGTTGTGGTGGTCTGGATTAACTGCCATTAACAGCAAATAGAAGATTATCTGAATAGGGCTAAGTGAAGCCTGAATCTGGATATTGTCATAAGTTGCTAGGATCAAATTAATATTGTATACATTTAAAAAAGTATTAGTTAGAATTTCATTGGAATTTAATGGGAATTGTGTTGAATCTCTTTGCTTCTTTTGCTTGTCTGTCCATTTTTACAATATTAATCTGAATGACCCATGAACTTGGGTGGCCTTTGCATCTTCCAAATATTCGCTGAGCTCTTTATTCAATGCCTTAAAGTTTTTTTTTTTTTTTATATACCCGTATTTTACATTTTAATGAAAGATTTCCACTTCCTTCGATATAGTCCAACATTTATTTTGAGGCCATTGCAAAAAGGATTGTTTTCTTGATATCTTTCTCTCTGTGTCATTTGTATATAAAAGACTATTTATTATAAAAAAAGACTATTTATGTTAATTTTATATTTTGCTAGATTACCTGATTGATTTATCATTTATTGGAGTCTTCTTATAGAGTGTTTAAGATGTTTTATATACAAAGTCATATTATCTGCATATAAGTTTGCTTTCTAGTTCCTTCATTGTTGAGGCCGGCCAGTGAGCCTGAAAAGCATCTTGGAATCTGAAAGAAAAGAGGGAAACTAGGCGGTGCGAGAAAGGATGGAGCTAAGACAAGGGTTCTGATCAAAACTCAATTTTACTATTCAGAGACACGGGGTTATGAAGAAGGGGGAGGGGCCCATTCCTACTAAATCATCCTTGGAGTCCAGATGCAGGTGACCACGTGTTGGCTCTAGAACAGCTAGGTGGCAGGTAGTAGTAGTAGGAGTGGCAGAACGATAGGGTGGCAGGCTCCACCCCTGATGGATGCTCTGCTGGTGCTAACACTCAAACCTGATCAGCCATATTTCAGGCTGAGGGGGGGGAGGTTACATCTCATCCCTGTTGTTAATATAAAAAAGAAAGGCTGGAATGAGGCATAAAATTTATTTATGTTCTATAGTTCTGCCTGAATTCTTAGTGCCTAATGAAGAAACCTGTTTCAATGGGATTTCCTAACTTTTCTCATAGTAAACCCTTATTTGGTTAAGACTGTCCTTTCTGTCCAAGTAAACATTTTGTAGATTAGCCCTGAGCTGTTGGCTTTGTCTTTTTTTTTTTTTTTTTTTTTGGTTTTTTCGAGACAGGGTTTCTCTGTATAGCCCGGCTGTCCTGGAACTCACTTTGTAGACCAGGCTGGCCTCGAACTCAGAAATCCGCCTGCCTCTGCCTCCCGAGTGCTGGGATTAAAGGCGTGCGCCACCACGCCCGGCTGGCTTTGTCTTTTGTAATGCTAGATTAGTTACTGAATAGGTAACTTCCTTGCTGAATTTCTACTGAATTCCAAGTTGTCAGCTTCATGGTCTTACTAGGACGTTGGAACTCTGGGGAAGACCTAACTCTATCAGGATACAATTTTAAAAAGCACTATAGTAAGATAACACTAAAGGAGAGTATGTGGATCCTCGTTAACAGCCTTGGATGACAGGCAGGGAACAGAGAGGAGGGGGTGACGACCGGCTCCTTAGCACAAGGCCATTTGGGTTGTTAGGTTGGGAGGTTATGAAGGGCTTGCTTTTTCACGGTATGGTCTCCAACTTCTCTCCCCCCTTTTAATTAAACTTAATAAAGCCACACTTAACTGAGGTGATCAAATGATCTTCTCATCCTTGGATGAGTGGGCACTAACCATGGCTAGGGGAGCATTGACCAGATTCCTCCCGTGGGTACTGTCACAACCCACAATCATGGCTCTTGGTTTCTTTTGGGGAGGGGAGGCAGAGCCTTAGAAAGATACGTTTGGTTGTAACTGGAGCTAGATATCAACCTCCATTCAAACCATGTGTGTCTCTCAGGGAACTCAGAAATGGTCAAGTTGGACCTTCCTCTGCAGTGCTTAGCCCTGTACCCACGCTGGTGCCCATACTGTATTTGTATTATCATGAACAAGCATGCACAGTTCTGAGTACTGTGCAGCTCCCAAGGGAGAATTGTCAACCTCAGATTCAGCAAGGCCTCTACAAGAATTATGTCATTTGTAACACCACACTTTGTGGCTCTTAGGCTATATTAGGAGCTGGAGGTCACCCTCCTCATCCCTAATATTTCCACAGCCTGAGGAACCAAGGGGACCTTGTAATAGCAGCAAGGGTGGAAAACTGGAGACCAGCTAAGAGACTAAACTCATCTTATTAGAATAAAAGTCATATTCATCTAATAACTGAAATTTCCAGCTTTCTAGCCCTAATAGCAAACCTTAATCCCAAATCAAACCAAAAGCCACAATATGTGCTGGAATGCTTTTAGAATGAAAATTAGTAGCTGCCACCCACACACTCTTGGGGGTGGGGATGCAGTCAGGCTGAAGGGTGTTGATTGACCTGCTTGAAAACCAAGATCCAGACAGTGAAAAGTGATGATACAAAGCTTCTTTTGGGGAAGTCCAGGTACTTTATTCAGTTGCAAATTAGCAAGGCTCAAGCTTCATCTCTGGCCTCCTTGTGGGGGAGCTGGTTTTTAGAATTGCAGGAAGGCCGTAGCTTCTCTGGGAGTGGAGGCTGTGCTCTGACTTAACTTTGCTAGGTAATTAAGAATTTTAACTATCTACAATAGGAATCTCTAATATTGGACTAAATATTAGACCAGTCCATGATTGAGTTAGAATAACTGGCCACATTGAAGAAAAGAGAAAAATCATTATGACATTATTAAATGACTAATCTCACTAAGTCAGAATACACAGTCTCTGATGTTCTTTTTGCCATAAAGTTAAAAGGCTTGAAGCAAGACAGCTTCACTAGTCCAAACTAGAAAAATGGCAAGCAAGGATGGGTCAAAAACATGTACCCAATTTAGTTTCCTTGTCACTTCAATCAGGGCACTGAGTCAACTCACCTGCCAGCTTGTCACACAAATTAACTATCATGCTTCTGCAGCATTCTGTGGAGAGAACCTATGTTTTTCCCTTCCTTAATAAGGTAGCTGTTTAGTATCAAACCATATGCAATAAGTAGATCCATTTAAGATACTATAAAGCATTTATTAAATTCTTTGACATCTAAATTTCAAAATTCTAAAATAAAAGTATGATTTAAATAGTGTGCACTGGAATGCACTAAATAATATGCACGGGGATATAATTTCCCCCTTTTTTGTCTTTTAAGAAGTTAAAGTTTTAAAGTTTCACAATATCTTGTCCTTAGAATTAACAACTTGTTGACAAAACATCTCAAATACTTGACTGTATTCATGTAGCAAGGGCAGTGACTAATTGCACTTTCAACTGTTTCTCTTAAGGAATAGTTGTAACTAGAAAGCTTGAAAAGTTATTAATAGTCACATGTGCATAATTTATTTATTTATTAATTAGAAATAAGAGTATTTATTTGTAGCAATTTATTAAGTAAAAGTCCTCAAGAATTAACACTATTAAGTGGAAACAAGTAGTAACTGAGGACGCTAATAGCAGAAATTGACATGCACAATTTCTAAGATTATTAAAATATTATCTTAAATCATAACTGTTTTGAATATACAAAGAACGAGGTTATATATCCAATCTACGTTATATGTATGACATATAGACTACCTGAGATATAAATTTAGCATGACATTATTTTAAGATGTCCAGGCAATCCAGAACAATTTATTAAATGTCTAAAAACCGCCTTCTTAAAAGGACAGCATTTTTTTCTATGAGTTGTATACGCATAAGCAATTGCAAATTTGAGAATTAATAGCATCTGAAGGACGAACAATCTTAAGTAATTCTGAGCTCTGAGATATAACATTGACTATTATTATACAAATTAAGGTTTGATTGTTCAGCATTTTAAAACACCGTCTACAGCACACAATTAGATTATCTGTGCTAAGACAAGGGGAAACTTAAAGAATAAGCATGTGATCTAATTCACATCTACTCATTTCCCATAGAGGGGTTGTTTTCAAACACAATAATTGGGATGTATGCATGCATGAATTTATAGAAGATACAAAAGCATGCATAAAAACAAATTTTTAACTTAACTTTGAGATATTGATTGTCAATCTTATTTAAAATGATGGTATGTAATAGATCAATTATCAATATTCTGTAATAACCAAATTAAGTATTGTTTTGAACATGGAACAGACACTTCGTCAGGTTTTTAAGACACAATTTTTGTTATAGGTTTTCTAAAAATACATGAATATACTTTACAATTCTTTATTAGTACCACAGTGGTTCTAATAGGATGTTGAAACTGTGTTTTGAGGTGAAAGCCACCTCAACCTTGTTGAGGCTCCATGGTCCTGTGTGCCCCAAGGCCCCAACCCACAGCAGCCAGCAGCTAGCTGGCTCCACATGGGCCAACAATCGGCTAGGAGGATGAGAAAAATGACTTTACAATAATGTTTTCTCTTGCCAAAGAATTGTTTTGGTCACATTTAATAACCAATAACTAAAATAGGCAGCTAAGACTTAATTACCATTGAGTATAATTGATAACAATTATAAAAGCTTTTCTTTATTTTCTGCAAACTAATTTGTGTTCTTTGCCAATTAATTTGTGTCTCAGTAAATAGTACCTGACAAGGGCTTAAGTTCTCTTGTGGTGAGTTTAAGGTGAGGTCTTAGCCGATTAACATCTCCTGGAAGCTTTTGAAAATAAAATTTTGAAGCAAATCAATTTTTCCTTCAATATTTTCTGGACCACGATTTTCTAGTACAACTAAAAACCTAATATCTTTTAATAAAGATATTGCCTCTGAACTAAAAACTCCTTGTGTGAGAGCAAGGATTTAAAGTAAGCTTCCCCTGAGAGGCATTAGCTAATAAAATATTTTCCACTTAGGAAACAATATACACTGAAAGATTAAAACTCTTGGCTTCTTGTATAGAAGCAGAAATGATAAAAATTTCTCACATAATGTAGATCAATATTTAGCCATACTAGAGGCAAAATATTCCAGTTATTACAAACTCACTAGAAGCAAAACCTTTACAATCATTAAGATGCAAAGGAGAGAGAGAAAAAAAGAAACAAACTTTCAGATCTATAATAACTATATAAAAGGTAGGCAAGCCAGATTGTAATGCCTTGATAAATTTTGCAGTCTGATTGACCCTTTATAAACTATGAATTTGAACTTTAGTAAAACAGCATCTAACTAGATCTGTAAAGGTGCTCTTTTAGCTAAAAAGAAATATCTCCTGGAGGCAAATCTGCTGAGCTTCTCTAGGTACCGTTTGCAAGACGAAGGAAAGTCACACAAACTGAGCAGAAGCTGCTCTGAGTGTAGTTCCTTTTACCATGAGGACAGATATTAGAATTACTAAGTTTCTTTTGCAACATTAACTTTGGGAAAGCAAAACCAGATTTCAAAACAATTTATCACTTTAGGAATCAACAGTAAAACCTCACTATCATGTTATGAAATTTGGCTGCCAATTTATACCTATGAATGCTTGAGAGTGCAAGTCTTAATGTTTCATTAAAGAGACATTGCTTTAAATCTTACCTTTAATTCTACTTTCTAGGATAAGAATCACATTAAATATTATCTCAACTAGAAGTATCCTTAGAGAACCAGCCTCTTGGTCTGCCTTATGTCACATGTTGGAAAGATTCCAACCTGAGTTACCAATTTAAAGCTAACTTTCTAGTAACCAGTGTTACACCTTTTTGATCATACCCAATAACTTATAAGCCAATACTCTACGATGAAGACACACAGAGCATATTACACCTCTAAGACCAGTAAAAAAAACAAATGAAGTGGCTACGCGAGTCTTATGAATTTAGACCAATCAAAGAATTTCAATTTTTCTAGCTATAATTATAAGATAAAAAAGGCACTTTGTCATTTGTCAAACACATTAATCACGACTGCAGAGAACTCTCCAGGAAAAAACCATCTATCAGCTTTTTTTTTTTTTTTTTTTTTTTTTTTTTTTTTTTTTTTAACTGAAAACTAAGAGGCTACTGACTCTTTTTTCCTATAAAGAACAGTTTTTCTAGCAGAGTCCCTCCTGCTGTGTGCCTGTTTCCTGGCTAAAGCTTGTGGCCACTCTCGGCTTTGCTGAGCCACTAGATAAAGTTTTAGCCATCTTTATTTTCAAACATGAAACATAGAACATTCATTCATTCAGACTGGACATGAACATACATGAATTGGACACGTGAGCAGATTGGTGCACCAGACATTAGACAAGATCTTAGACAAAAACACAAAGAGGGAAGAGAACTTCTGCTGTAAGACTGAGAGAGAACACAGCAGGGCACCTCTAAAATTTCTCTCTGCTTCTGAATCATTTTCCTCCCGCCTGATGCAGTTTCTGACTGTGGCAATCTGTCTGATTACTAAATCCCTTTCATTAAACCCTTTCTTTTCTCACGCCTAAAAAGGTAGCTTCTGGAAGATGCAGCTAACTGCCTTTTATGTTCCTAGATCCTGGTAATCTCACTTGTGAACCTAAGTGAATCCAGCTCGCGGGTTTAGCTTAGCCTGTACCAAACTTCTCTGGTACGAAATTTCTTTAATTATTTTCTTCTCTATGGAGCTCCAAACCAGCAGTGCTTCTTCCAAATGTCCTCTGCCTTTCTCAGGCCCTGCCTGGGACGCCATTTTGTTGAGGCCGGCCATTGGCCCACATGTCTGGGTTCAAGCCTGGAAAACATCTTGGAATCTGAAAGAAAAGAGGGAAACTAGGCAGTGCGAGAAAGGATGAAGCTACGACAAGGGTTCTGATCAAAGCTCAATTTTACTATTCAGAGACACGGGGTTATGAAGAAGGGGGAGGGGCCCATTCCTACTAAATCATCCTTGGAGTCCAGTTGCAGGTGACCACGTGTTGGCTCTGGAACAGATAGGTGGCAGGTAGTAGTAGTAGAAGTGGCAGAACGATAGGGGTGGCAGGCTCCACCCCTGATGGATGCTCTGCTGGTGCTAACACTCAAACCTGATCAGCCAGATTTCAGACTGTGGGGGGAGGGAGGTTACACTTCATTTCCTAACTTTTTATTGCTATGTTTAATACTTTAGAAACTAGTTTGAACAGAAAAGGAATGAATGGGCATCCTTGTATTGTTTTGAATTTTAGTGAAGATGCTTCCAGTTATTTCCTGCTTATCATAGTGTTAGCTATAGGCTTGCATATTACCTTTATAATGTTGATTGGTCATTTATATCGTTCATCTCTCTAAGACATTTGAAAGGTCTTCTAATGAGATGATCACATTCTATCATTGAGCCTATATATGTTATATATATATATATATATATATATAATGTACTGGAATGAAGTGAATTTGATCAAAGTGGTTAATCATAGCCATTTTTGTTTCTTTTGTATTTTTGTTTTTTGTTTTTGTTTAATTGGTTTTTCTACAGTGGTGACATTTAACTTTGGGTACATATCATGAAACATATATTCCTATTCAGTTGATTTGTATACTGGTATTGATAACACAGTTATTAGAGTTATCAAGAATTAAGATATTATCTTCCATTGTGTAGTATTGACATTCCATACATTGGTCATATCAGTATTTATATGCCATTGGTTTAATTACTGTGTATACTCATTAACATGAAATAATTGTATAAAAACATAAATGTATATAATGTATATAAATCCTATAAGTCCATAGCCACAAAATGAAACCTATGCCAAAAACAGCTATCATGGCCAAAACATTTGAGTACATAGGCTCTAGAATAAAACCTATGATTACCATTATGCTAAATTGACCTGATATTAAATTGACTCTCAGTGAGACTGTTATAACTGTAGACTGATACATTTTTTCAAATTCTATCAGACAAGTTTCTTCTTGTAATAGACAATGATTAACAAGAGACACAAAAGTGGTCAAGATATAGAGAATAATGGAGTCTAGAATTCTCATCTCGAAGGGAGGCCTCTCAGTGACACTTCTCATCTCAAGGCTCAATTATCATTGTGAAAGGAGATGGAAAGAGTCTATGAGCCAGAAGCAGAGAATGTAGACAATAGACATTTTTTTTTTCCTGGAAGTAACAAGACATTTGAAAATTTTTAGTTCACTTATTTCATCTGTAATTTTGATTCTTTCTTCCTTTTTACTGTTTCCGTGTCTTGTTCTTTCCTTTTATACCCAGAAATTCAAGTTGATTATTATGTTATTAATATGAGATCTCTCTAGGTTTTTAAAAAAATTTCTAATCACCTAGAGGTATAAATTTTCCTCATAAATTCCTTTAATTTATCAAAAATTTCATCATTGCTTTCATTGTATCCCATAGTTTTCAGTATTTTGTGTTTTTATTTTCATCCAATTCTAAAAATAAAAATTATTTCCTCTTGATTTCTTCCTTATCCAGTTTTTTTTAATCTATTAATGTTTTGTTTTAATTTAATGAGTTTGTATATACTCTGTGTTTTTGTATTAAGGCTGAAGTCTAGCTTTAATTTATAGTGCTCAATCATAAAGCAGAATGTGATTTCTAATTATTTAAGTTTGTTGTGTACTATTTTGTTACCTAATTTGAGGTTATTTGGGGGAAAATTTCTATGGGGTGCTTAAGAAGAAAGTATACATTTTAGTGTCTGCATAAATTGTCATGTACTGTCTGTTACATCCATTTGATTTATATAGTTGAACGCATGAAAACCTGGTACATGTGTAAAATTAGTGTGAAGTTTCATTTGAATTCATGGAATAGTATATTATTTAATTAGTATTTTTGTATAAAAGGCTTCCTATAGAAAAGGAATGGTATGAAAGATCTTTACTAATCCTAAATCTGATAGGGGGTAATATTCAATATATATAAAGAATTCAAGAAGTTGGACTCCAGATAACCAAATAACCCTATTTAAAAAAAAAAATGGTTACAGAGCTAGGCAAAGAATTCTCAAGCGAGGAAGACCAAATGGGTGAGAGGCACCTAAAAAATGGTCAATATCCTAAATCATCAGGGAACTGCAATTCAAAACAACCCTGAGATTCCACCTCACACCAGTCAGAATGGCTAAGATCCAAAACTCAAGTGACAGAAGATGCTGGCAAGGTTGTGGAGAAAGAGCAACACTCCTCCATTGCTGGTGGGAATGCAAGCTGGTACAACCACTCTGGAAGTCAGTTTGGCAGTTCTTCAGAAAATTGGACATAGTACTGCTGGAAGATCCAGCGACTCTACAACTGGTCAAGAAGCATCCTAATGGAAGCAGGAGAAGGTAGAATGGTATAGGAGCTATGCAGAAGGGAAACCAGGAAAGGGGTAACATTGGTGATGTAAGTAAATGAAATATTAAATAAAAAATTAAAGGTTTCTTCAAAAAATAGAAAAGAAAAAGAGAGGAGGTAATCAAAGAGTCCAACTCCTAGCTGAAGAGAAATTAGTAATTTATAGTTGCTAGAAGAGGGACAACCCATTTCACTTGAGTATGTGTGACAACCACTGCTTAACAGCAGTGGCCATACACTCAACAGTATATGTACAGCAAAAATTGGACTCAATAGATAATTTTATAAATGACTAGACAAAGTTGGGTGTCTAGGGAAAGATGGGATGAGCCTGAGAGGAGCTAGGTAAGGATCTGAATATGTTCAGAATACATTGTATGAAATTCCCAAAGACAATAAAAAGCATTTTTAACAAAGTAATAATTTATTAAGATAAGAAATGTATCATATATCCATTAATCTTTCTTTTCTCTTAATCATTATTTAAATTTAACAAAGTACTTAGTCAAAAGCACTATGGTTTTCACAATATCAACACAAATAATTCTTTGGAATAAATGAAATGCTAATTTTTGTTTCCTTTTTACTTGTAAAGTCTAACAAAATTATAGCCTAAATTAGTTTCTAGTCACAGATGAACATAAACAACCAAATATCAGCAAAAAAAAAAAAGTTTCATTTCTCTAGTTTGAAATGTCACAGATGTCAACTCCATGCATCATGTCCTTTTGTCTGCTTCCATATTGTTTGAAATAGCATCACACATCTGCCGCCGACCTTCTTAGTCCCTTGTCTGGGTAGAAAAGGCCTCTGGTTGCAGATGGACAAGGAGTCAGCGAATGACAGACAGACACAACACAAGAGGTTTTGTAGAATCTGAATGTAATTTGTCAAGTAGAGCATCGAACTTTTTATACAGAAGAATAACAAGAAACCAGGGGAAATACATCCGCCCGAGTTACAGTGACATAAAATATAAGGAACATATACATCAAAAGAAGGCGGGGACTAGGCTGCTGCCACTAAGTAGGGAGCCAGGTGTAATGTTAGTCTATTTTTAAGCCCACCACCAGGGGTTCTTAGTAAATTCCTGATTTCTTTGGGCCTAGTGAACAAACCTGTCTCAGGGGGATTCCCTAACTCTTTCATGGTAAACCCACCTATTTGCTAGGTCATTGTGAATTCCCTTGTCTGGGTAAGACTGGCTATTGACTCAAGTAAACACTCTGCAGACCAGCCCTGAGCTATTCCAGCTCCATTCTTTGTAATATCTAATTAGTTTCACTGTCTCTACTAGAAGTAAATTTTAATGTTGCTGAATAGGTATCATTCTCACTGAATTCCTACTGAATTCCAAGTTTGTCGTCTTCAAGGATTTTCTGGGACATTGGAACATTGGTGAAGGCTTAGCTATGTCAGAATTCAATCTTTAAAGGCACTTATAATAAAACAATACTGAAAGAGAGCATGTGGATCCATACACCAGACTAACGCGGGGATAGGGTATGAGTATACGGGTTATGAGAACACCAAGTTTCCAGGAGGTGAGTTTCTCTGAAACTCTTTGCCTTGTGAGTTCTCCCAGGCTTCTCGGCTTGCCAAGCAAACTTCACTGGAGCGTGCGTAGTACACATCCAGGCATGAGTAGCCCACACTACCACCCCTATAAACAAAGTGTAAAGCAACTCCCTCAGTGAAGGAAGGAATGGGGAGAAAGTGCATTTGCAGCATGTAGTCTGGTCTACCTCACTCAGATTCTTTTGTTTCATTTCCATTACCAATTGTAACAAAACCAGGAAATGAGGTTTTGAAAAATCAATGAGAAGTATAAACAGATTTTCTGGGCTCTTGTTGCCTCTGTACTGTGTTATGTTTATTTTACAGATGTAACCTTTTCAAGCATTGGCCAATTCTGGCAGGATAAGTAAGATTATCTTTAGAGTATGAAATCACCACACATGGCATAAAGGACAAAAGGTACATCCAGTTCCCAATTATTCAGGTAGGTGGGGAAGCAGACGTTTAAATAATGCCACCAAAAACTATTCTTCAGATATATACTGTTGATTATTGATTAGGGAAACTGAAGTGACTCCATTCACTTGTAACTGGTATGATGTAGGGATTTTAAGAATTGATTGTGGGATTTGAGGTTTGGGTCTGGAAAGGAGGTACTCGCCAGAGAAACAGGCAGACTTTCTCAAACAGCATAGGAGAATGTAGCTTTCAGATAGTCCTGAGACTGCAGGATAGCATAGGGCAAGATAGCATACTTGCAAGAGATTCAGCAAGAAACCTTGTAGTTGGGCATAGGTCAAGAGAGCTTCTATATGTGGTGGTTTCTGCCTTGGAGGCCCAAGTATTGTCATGTCAGCATTAGAGTCCTGAATCAGACTAGACAAGAGACACTATTGATACGACTTCCACTTTGGTCTAGTCCCAGAAGGGTGGAATAAGGTTTATTCCATGGCTTAGATTAATTCTTAATATCTCCCTGCTTGTAAAGATTTTACAGCTAGCCTTTTTACACTCAATAATTACAAATGAATTAACCTCATATTATTTCAGAAAGTATTGAAATTGGGTGAAAACAGAGAAGGAAAAAAAGATGCAAACAAAGGGATTAAGAGAACTGCAAAGAAGAGTAGAAAGGAAATATAGACACATGTTAGATTTATGATGAGTGCCTGGTAATGTGTTCCCTCTTAACAAATAAGGAAAATAGCTCCATGAATAGTGGTGGTGGGTGATGGCTTTAAGTACAAATATGCAAATATTCTATTACCCTCACTCACCTGATATGGTACTTTTTTCAGGTTATAATCACATTCAACGATTAAAACAAAGGTCTGACAGTATGCCTTTCAATGGCTTATTTGCTCACAAGCTGGTTGAACAGGTGGAGCTTTGACTGAAGCAGCCAAGAGCCTTTGAACTGGAGTTTCTGACAGCTCTTTTTTCTTTTTCATAGACCTTTTTCATGAGTCTCCAGGCTTTCCCTTCAGCAACAGGAAAGTGGAGAGATAAGATTAATAAAGAGAAGTCCTTCCACATGAAGCAGTCCTTCAAAGAACTATCTAGGAAGAGCCAGTCCAACATTTGGAACTGTGCTTCATTAGCCATCTAGTAGCAGGAAGACTTAGAAAAATAATATTTATTTTTCACAAACTTGTTTTCTCCTTTTTAGATTTATTTTATTTTATGTGTATGTCTCCTTATCTGCAATGTATGAGTACCACACTAACACAAGCAGCTTTCAGAGTCTCTGTTGCAATGTTATACTATCATTTAAAGTAAATTCTAACCAGTTCAGTATCTTCATTACAACCATTAATTGAGTTTTAATTATAGACAAAGTAAGGGATTAAGAATTACCCATGCAAAGATTAAGCACAGCCAGAACCAGCCTTGTCTGCTTCTCATTCACACTCAGTCTGTGTCAGCCATCAGAACTCACTAATGAGTCTCTCTGCTTGGGGTGCTGGTTCCTGACTAGTCTGATAATTTCTTCTTATTTTTTAACACTGAGATGACACACTGGTCTCTCCTGGACAGGGCTCTGCTCTTCTCTTTTGAATACCCATAATTAAAATGAGATGCCATTAAAAATGTGTAAGTGCTAAGGAGCTGGAGATGGTGGTGGTGAACCGCAGTCGTCAACTTAACTATATCTGTAGCCAACTCTGAGATAAAGTGTTAGAAACGACTGTGAGTGGTTTTCTTCATCAGGTTTTTAAAAGTGGGGTTATTCATACTGAGTATGGGTATTGCAGCCACAATGAAAGTCTGAGAGTAAAGCTATAATTTTTTGGCTTCTTGCCTTTGTATTTTACTGAAATTGTGGCCACTGTGGCTGATACCTTCAGTGATATAAGAACCCAAATCAGGCTTCAATTCACATCAAAACAATGTCTTATCATAAGGAATCTTCCTAGCATTCAGTGTCAGATTGTGACCACTGTATTGCCCAGCCTTGCAGATAGTAGCTACCAGGTTCCTAGCCTTTCTAGTGTGGAAACAGCTCTTTGGGATCTCCTCACATAAGCCAGTTAATGAATTGCCTTTTTAGCATGCATTCATTCTATCTTTTCTGTTCCTCTAAAGAGCCCTAAGAGAAGCCAGAGTAATGCAAATGGTGTTGTGTTGTGTAAGATACTACTGTTTCTTTCCCTTTCTCACAATTAATATATGACAGATGCATGTTAAACGAGACTCTATATTAGTGATCAAGACACTCTTTAGTTGTTCTTGGTGAGAAAGGAGTTGTATACCATAGCAACCAAACCCATGGACACATGACCAAGATAAGTAAGGACTGTGTTTAAGACCATAAATTTACCCTGTCTCTTCCATTGTACAACATGAAATATTCACTCATGATTTTCTGACTGTAGATTACCTTTGTTGAAGTAACAAAGAGCCCAAGGCTCAATGACTTCCTACAACAAATATATTTTACCATCCATGTTAAATGTAACTATAGTTCTGCTTCAATCAGAGGGCAAGATTAATGGATTTTTAATCAGAGGACCAAGAAGCCAATAATTGTCAGCATCTTCAACTTGAGATACCAGTCTGAGATACCAGCTGTCTGTGTGGGTTTGAATGAGATGCCTCCCATTGTCTCAGGTGTTGGAGTATTTGGTACCCAACTAGTGGAACAGTTTGGGTATATTTAGGAGGTCTGGCATTGCTGGAGAAGACAGAGACATACTTTGAGATTTCAAAAACAAGTACCTTTTCCAGTGAACTCTCTTAGTTTACTTTTTTTTTTTTTTTTTGAGATTTGAACAATCAGCTGGTCCTGCTACCATGCCGGTCTACTGCTACAGTTCTGATGGTGGTGAATTCTTGACCCTCTGACAATTTAAGATACAATTAAACCCTTACTTTCTAGGTTTCCTGGTTTATGTTATTTTATCATAGCAATAGAAATGTAATTTACACATAGCCCTGAGAGCCATGTCTCAGTTTTCTTCATATCTCCTTACATTTACTTCAGCAAGTCATAAGGTCAAGGCTGTCTACAATGAGAACACTGAACAAATACAAGGAGACAATGGAACTTACAGGCAAGGACAAGGGAGGGAACATTATTTCACCCTTCATCCAGCCAGTCATCTGTTTGTGTAATTTTTTCTCAGTAGACAGCGTGGCATGATGGAGAGATAAGTTAGTTGTGTGAATGTCCACCCCCTCAGTCAAGTTCACTGACTACATAAGAAAAGAGTAGACTAGATTATCTGAAAAATACTTTCTGTAATGCTTCCACATTCTCATAAATCTCTTATGTCTAGGTAGCCCCTACCTCTACCCAGGAAGTCCCAGTCTCTGTAATTCTTCCTCATTTCATATTTCACCTGAAAGGAAGGAGTGGTTCAGATTGATTCTGCTACCACATGGAAATACGTCATGTTTCATCATAGGGTTGTGGTTATTTACTTGAAAAAATGTTAGACACAGGCAATCATGACTGTGTAGGCATCAAATCATACAGATATAAACAGACACACACATACCAGACCCCTCCATACACGTTAAACACATCCTACATCACATACATAGCATACCAATTCATATATCCCACACTATCCATACACCTGCCCCACACCATAGTATTACACATACACCATCCTTAAATACACCACCTACATACACACCCCAGACAACACACATATCACTTCCCCATATACCACAATACACCTTACCACACTACCACACTGTATATTACACACACCATACAAAAACCACACACACGGTACAGACATACCACACACACACACACACACACACACACACACATACACACCATATCATAATACAACAAATTCATTACCACATATACATATGTATACACATACACAGGCACACAGACCACACAGACACCCCCACACACACACACACAAGGATTAACAGAAACCATCCACTCACAGAGACTCAAGCATACACACACCATACCACACACATAGACACACAGACACACACAGAAATTCTAGTATTAATTCTTTCATGAAATGAAGATAATTCAATAGTTAAAGTAGATAGAGCTTAGATGAGAGTAGACTTCAAGTATGGTTTGATCTGCTGACTAAATATATCACCAGGATAATACTAGCTTTATCTCAGTAACATATTTTCCCATTGACACAAGAAGACTGCCAGCTGCAGCTAGGATAATTCGTACTATTGTATGTCATCCCCAAAACCAGCCTGAAGTTCTACCTGGAGAAATTTGTGTCAAATTCCTGTTTCTGAAACTACCATTGTCAGAAAAAGAATATAAACTGGCTAGTTGGCTTCTGCCCACACATCCCCATGGCTCTGGTTAATGTGGTGGTGGGGTAGAGGTGGGGAGTCATCACTAGAGATATAACCAACTATGTCCACAATGAGAGTCAGATCTAAGATGTCAGTTTTGCCTTTACTGAAACTTTATCAGTGTTAAGGAAACACTGTCAAGAAGAGGCAGAAAAGTATATATATATATATATATATATATATATATATATATATGTTTGTGTGTATGTTTGTATATGTGTACATGCATATATATATATATATATGTGTGTGTGTGATAACATTTGCATGTGTTTATATATGAATTTATAAATATGTATACATGTATATGACTGACAATATTTGTGTAATTATGATAGAACACATGACACTTATTTCTAATGTAGGGTGTAAAATCTCACAGTTTATTTTTTAAAGTGTGACCACTTATGATCCGCAAAAACATTTCTTAGGCATCCCTAGTTCTTAGTCTTGCAAATTTTTTTCTGAAAAAATCTCAATATAAATTGATAACCATGTGTAATGGGCAAATAGAAACCTGTTCCATGGCCCTTGTAAGGCACCTCTGATGCTTAAGTTGAGTGGAGACCCTCTATACACCACAGCCTAGTTTGCTGAATTAACAAAAGCAGAATATTCTTTATATGGTATAGACAGACATAATAGAACAACACATTTTACTTCATAAGGGAGGCAATTGTAGATTAAAACACCTATTATGGCATACGTATCAAACGTTTTTACTTTATGCTTTTTTGCTTTTCTTTGCTTTTTACATGCTTGGGAATTCAGGTCATATGAGGAGTACATGGAAAAGCTAAACAGAAGAATGTCTTCAGGAGAATTACACTTGAAGATGTAGCTTCAATCTTTTATATGAAGTGTTTGGTATTCCTAGAAATTGGCCACAATAATTCCAAAGAAAATAACAAACTATATTCCAAGCATGAATGTAAGTGATTTTGGATTATCTGTTTGTGTTTCTCTCTAATAATAGCTTAGAACACTGAAAAAACTTTATGTGAGCATCTCTGTTGCAGTGAGATGGAACATAGCCTCCTTGAATTATTCATACTAATTACCAGGAAGATATGCCATGAATAAATTATTTTTACACATGAACAAAATCATCAGTGAGTCCATGACACGTTTTATTTCTCTTTGAAATGAAATGTTTCACAGTATATTATCATTATTTCCATACTGTATATTTCTATGCTTTATCTACTTGTCTTAAAGATTTAAAGGTACACAGTGTTAAGAAAATGAGGTGAACACTGAAAATAAAGATTTCATCTAGTTAGAGTTGGAAATTTCAATAAAGTTTAAATATCATTGAAAACATAGATATGAATATGTTAAGAATTTAACATACGTTAAGATAATTTAACATATGTTAAGATAACATAATTTAACATATGTTAAGAATTTAACATATTCATATTAACACTCACATAATTATTATAACAATGCTCTGAGTGTACACAAATCCTAGAGAGCAGGAACTTCAAAGAACCAGTGGATTGCAAGAGCTGAATGTTAAAGAATAAAGGTTCTGGATAGCTCAGTGTGATGAGGAAGCTCAGGGGATGAGGAAGCTCAGGGTGACCCCGTGAGAGAAAAGAAGTGACTGGTGCCTTCAATAGAGAAGTGCCACTTGGAAGAGAAGTGTTGGCATGCCTGCTGCTATACCTTTATCTGCATTTTAAGTGGTTACAGCAGCTTGGAATAAAATATCATCAGAAAAATGAGGTTCTGAATGCTTTCTTTATAAACTGTAAATATCTCTGTACTATAGCTGATCAATATACATTGGATTTGACCCCAGGACCCAATTGTTAACACAATTACTCAGATTTTTAAAAAATGCACTAGAATTACAAACTGGTTGTTCTATGATGCAGAATCTATATAACTCCAAGGAAGATAAAATATTCAAATTCCTGGATGTGCCATAAAAATTGAGACTCAGCCAGGAACTTATTTTGTTATTCTCAGGTGATTATTGTGTGCAGTTAGTTTGAAAAACACTTTCAGGGAGAGTAGCAAGAACATGATTTTTGGATTTTGTTTCTGTTTTTACCCTTTCATTTCATTTTATGTCCCCAGTGAGATTTTAGTGCTCAGTGTAGTTCATTTCTTTAAATACTAAATCCCATTTTTTTTCTAGAATTACTAACGATCTGCATCATTATTTGTACTTGAAACAATCTGAAATGAATTTAGAGGCTATCATAAACAGCACTGTCAGCATTCATCCTATAAGATGAACTAGGAAATTGTACCAACATTACAGACACAAAACTTCAGAGAGAAGGTATTTGGTATTCTTGTGACTAAGCATTCAAAAATCTCTTTGTTTTATGTATATAATTTGATGGCAACATGTCTTTCTATACATGTGAATATATCAGTCACCCACTTCGAAAAATTTCCATATTTGTTTTCTCTTTAATGAGCATATGTTTTTAGAAGGATTTTTTTTGAGGCACTTAAAAGATCTTATATTATTTGTTCATTTGTTCATTTGTCATTATAAAATGCTATTGGCTTTCTTTAAATTGACCACTGTGGTTAGACCTCTATTTATAGTCACTATTCAGTGGAATAATGTCTTGTGTCCTGTTATTTAAAAGGAATGAATCATGATACCTAGCCAGTAATTTAATTTCTGGTCCAACAAGAATACTGTGGGGCCTACCATAATATACAAAGAATCTCTAGTGCTTTAGGTTAAAGCAATAATACCTAGAATGAAGGTTATCCAAAACATGAGTTTAAGAAAACAAGTGAATTGATTTGTTATCTGAAATAATGAAAGCATCATAATGTTTGCTGAATGTTAATGAGCAGCAATGAGTGTAAGGCAAACAGTAAGACAAAAGCAACACATTGTTCTTTGTCTCTTGGAGTTCTCAGCTGTTTCAAGCTAGGGACAGGATGTTCAGTTGGAAATTAATGTTGTTGAATAAAGAACAATTGGCCTGGATTCTGAGCATAGCATGCTATGAAACAGACATTCCTTAACCAAAATCTGTCAGCACTATGGTTGAAAAAGGAAAGGGCAACCCCACTAAAATGATCAGTATTCCTGAAAGTAAAATCATCTTTGTGGCTCTGCTGAAAGGTAGAATCACCGTGTATTCATCATTAATGTGTGTTTTAAAAGAACACAAGAGAAAATAGAAAATCGCAATATAGTAGAAAATTTAAGTATGTATTAATAATGAAATAAATCATATTCAAGGAAATAAGTATTTTCTAGGACTCAAAAAAAAAAAAAAAACATCACAATGAAACTCTGGAAGCAGCAAATCAAATGATGACTTGTGGCAGGAGCCAGAAGTCCCATAAAGTGATGAGATTGGAAGCTTATTAGAAAAGCAAATTCTGAACACAGATTTGAAAACTTGTCTTTTTGTTAGAAATAAAGGTGTGACATAAACGAACTCACTCCTCTGAAATCATGAAGTCCTTCCTTCCTTAAAAATTTATATTGTTGCCGGGCGTGGTGGCACACGCCTTTAATCCTAGCACTCGGGAGGCAGAGGCAGGCAGATTTCTTAGTTCGAGGTCAGCCTGGTCTACAAAGTGAGTTCCAGGAGAGCCAGGGCTATACAGAGAAACTCTGTGTCAAAAAACCAAAAAAAAAAAAAAAAAAAAATTATATTGAACAGATTAATTTTCAATAATTCAATAAAATGTTAGAAAGCTATTCTGAATTAATCTGAGATTAATATATGCATGTACCTTAAAATATAAAGTTTAGCCATTTGTGCATGTAATCATTAAATTCAATAAGCTCCTCATGCTTTTACATAAAAAAAAAACATTCAATAAGCTCAAAAATGATTCCTCCTGAACTCCACTTCTACATAATCTTACCAGTAATTGATCATTCCTAAATCAGGAAAGGATTTCTGCTGGTTGCCTAAGAAACTATAATATGAAAAGGATTGCAATGCTTGGTAATCTCATTCCCTATAAATCTGTAAACAATACATAAACTTACTAGAACCTGGAAAAATCTATTCACCATTCCACTGGGGAAAATGGTTTTTAAACCTCCCTTGCAAATGCTTCTTCAAAGGTGGGAAGTCCTTATTACAAAGGGAAAAACACAAGCATGAATAGGAAAGAATCTCAAGTAGCAGTGGGATAAATTAAAAAAGAAATTAAAACTAAATGTAACAACGTGCATTCATTGCAAACTTCTTATGATGTTTTAAATCTAATTAAAAAATTGGAACCACAAGACAGCAAATCTGCCAGTATTGCTTTGTCTTTATTATACTATTCAATATTTAGGAATGCTTAATGGAAAATACCCTTGGCAATAGCATTTTGACTGTGTTAAATGCAAACATATAGAGTTGTGGATTTATTAAAAATCTGGAAATAAGGGATGTAAACTTTTAGTTTTTCACCTTTAAAGTTGGAAGATATAAGACAAAACAAACAGAATTATGAATAGAAAAAGGAGGGAAAGGAAGGTAGAGGGAGTAATAAGAAATGAAGATGAGGATGAATAAGAAAAAGGAGGAAGAAGAGAGGAAGAAGGGGGACAGAGAAAAGGAGGAGGAGGATACAGAAGAGGAGCAAGAGGAGGAAGAGGAGGAGGATGACGAGGAGTGAGAGGAAAAGGAGGAGCAGGACGAAAATGTTAACAGTTGTATTGGAAATTCAGTATGACTCATGCTGATCATTTAAAGATCCAGGTGAAATCCAGTAGGAAGTGAGGAACAGGAGACAGCAGCTATGCCACATATTGATAGTAAGAAAAGTGACCGCAATGATGTCCTTACCTCTTATCTCTTAAATCAAAACAAGTTTCACATGGGTATTTGTTCCAATAACAATTGTGTGTTTGGCACAAGTATGTACTTGGTTTTAGTGACAAGATATGTTCCTTGAGTATAACTTTTGCAATGTCCCTCAGGACCATAGGATCCCATATTTCATCTAGGACTTGACCTGTGACCTCCATGATTTCTTCTCCCTCACCTAGTTTAGACACAATCCTTAGAAATGTTATTAGCAAGAACCTTCCATGTTCAATGTATGATTTAACTCCTTATTCTCTGTCCATGGAAACTGCACATTGTTAGTGTCTCCTTAGTCCCTTGTGTCTCATCCTTCCATATACCTACCTTCTCTTAGGCTTATAAAGCCAGATGGCTTATTGCTTATGCTGTGTTCATAATGATACCCAGTCCTCTAATAAATACTAAATTCTCCTTCTCCATCTTGCTATATTTCATGAATAAAGTATTTTCTGACTGAGAATATATATATATATATATATATATATATATATATATATATCAGTTTTAACAGTATCAGTTGATTTCTGTAACTGTATCTGGTATTTCCAATACCCCATTTGTATGGCTCTGTTTCACATTGCTATACCTCAGCTCTATGAAAACCAAAAGGTACATTAATTCCCTAGAGACCCAGAACTTGATTTTTATTTTTTTCATGTCTCATAGTTCTTAAATAGAAAACAGTAGGTGTTCTAAAATTGTAAGTCAGAAAGACTAGTGTGAATACTATTAAATATTAAATATTATTAAAAATTAAGTGTATAGGTACTTGTAAGACTTGAACATTTGCTTCTACCAATAAATAGAGACATTCAGAGTTGCAAAGTTGATTTTCTAGGCATACTTTACATGGGATAATTTCTAAACTAAAAAGTCTTGGAATCTTAACCTCAGTTAACAAACTGATAAAGGTTTAAAGGTTTAAAAGGAAAGCTTAATATTTATTTAGCTTCTTAAACTCATGTGACTGTGTCTTTTATAAAGTGGAGGTGGAACATTAAAGATATGGAGTGATTATGATACATCAGCTTTCTTTAGAATATCAATGAATTTTCCAAATAAAAGTTTGATGCCCCTGTTTCCTTGAGAACTTAGTTAAATATCCACATTGAAAAACATGTAACATTGTGGTCTATAAGAATTATAATTATAAAATTTTCAGCGTTTCACTATTGATCAGTGACTTTTACACTGTCTTATCTGAAGAACACTACAATATCTGGAATAGATAGATCTGTTTCTAGCTTCTTTGCAAATGGAGATCTAATTTCCAGGTTAGTCTCATTAAATATCTAGCTAAAGGAACATTCAATTAATTTATGGAAGAAGCTAGCGTTCCTCTTTTAGACTTGTATGTGAAAAATGTGTAGTGACCATGAAATAGGACCTCTGTGAAATTTAAGGCATAACTTACATGAGGTATGACCTAGCACAACTACTTATGACAGTAGAGAAATGGGAAATATGATTCACCTGCCCACCTCGAACACACACAAGTGTTTGCTACAAAAATTTTGTTATATGTAATGTGAAACTTACCTTTCGCATAGGTTGGAAAATATATTAAAATAATTAAGTGGGACTCAGTATGCATGCTAAAATCAAACTGTTATTAAATATTCTCATAAATATTTGGGGTAGGAAATGCCCATCATCCCTTAAGCTTCATTCAGAAAAGAATAATGTCATAAACTTCCTTATAACCAAGCAAAACAACAAACACTGTGTCCCATTGCTGTGACAAATGTTCCATTATTACAGCAAATGTCAAAGGTTACAGCAGGCTGACTCAGAATAAAGAGCATTGTCCATAGAGAGAGAACTGGCAAAGTACACAGGAAATCCTGCTCTTTGTTTCTCTTCTGCTTATAACACAGGTCAATTTGAATGCTTCTACTGTTCTTTTCCACACTGGTCTTTGTGCCTTTTATTAACATATGGAAAAACATTTGCTTCATATATATTTATAATTCAAATATATTTATACACTTTGTACAGCAAATACAATATTATATAAAAACACTTGTGATGTGAGACAGTGAAATCATTGTAGAGTGGAGAAAGCTCTGAGTGACAAAGTCCCAGAGAAAATGTGTATTGTTGACATGGGCACACAGCCATGTAGAAGACATTAAGACCTTGATCCTACTGGGACATCAAAAAGCCATCTTTGCAAGGGCTTCATGATTAAGAGGGTTAGTAAAGCTTTCATTTTCCTCTAGGGACTCAACATGAGTGTTTATGAACAAAGGACTAATATGTAGAAAGAAAGGCAGCCAAGGTTTTTCCTCCCAGATAGTTGCAGCCTGGAGCTGGCCTCCTACTGAGGTTAGATAAACTGTACCTAAACTATACCAGTGTACTGTACCTAATAAACAGGGTAAGGTTCCAGGTCAGTAGCAAAAAACTCCCATCTGCTTTATTTTGTGTGTGTTTGTCTTTCTTTGGTTATTGACCATAGTCAGGGTGGCAGGACCCAAGCCTCAAGGGTGAAGGCAAAGCCATGCTACTTAAGCCCACCTCTGTCTTAGGACCCAGAATGCAATACTGCTTAAACTCACCTGTGATTGGCAAGGCAAGTGCGGTGCTACTTAAGCTAATGTGTGAATCTTTATTTCTGCTCCAAATGTTCCAGTGGAAATCTTTTATCCCTAGTGTCACAAGATGACCAAGTAACTGACAATTACTGTTTGTCATCAGTAACAACCCCTACATACACACACACACACACACACACATGCACACACACACACAAACACACACACACACACACACACACACACCCTTGTTATCTAACCACCTGAGGTAGAAATAAAATCAGTGAGACACTCAGCAGCTCATTAGGGAAATACGGTTTTTTCACTAATGAGTCACCAATAGGAGATAGTCACAGTCAGATAAAATTATTGAGTTATGTGAAACTTTTAAAGTTTCTCATACAGTTGTCCCTAGAATCAGATGTTTCTAGGAAATATATGTGTTCACAAGAATATTACAATAGAAATACCTAGCTAGCTACAACCACAATGTGAAAGCACATACTTTTGTATTAAATTCAATATGTGCCAAATATATCAATGGGGTGAAAAATTAAAGGTATTGGACTTTAGATTTTAGTGAGTTGCTTTCAAAATAACATTATATCCTAAATATTTAATATTAATAATTTGAAGTATTTTCACAACTGAAACAAAAGTTTTAAATAATCTGTAATCCCAGTGGACCACACAGAATGCCTGTTGTTTTGATCACAATCATTCCTAGACCATGTTGTAAGATGGAGTCCCAGAGAGGTTCTGAGTTGCTGAGTGAGCCTCAATTTGTGTGTAAAGCATAAATGAATTAATTTAAACATCAATACTGAGTAATGCACAGACTTGTGGTTACAAGGCAGTAGGAAGAATAAAGTTAATTTAAACAAACAAATAAACACACAAAAAATATTTTTAGCCAGGCGTGGTGGCACACACCTTTAATTCCAGCCCTGGGGAGGCAGAGGCAGGCAGATTTCTGAGTTTGAAGCCAGCCTGGTCTACAAAGTGAGTTCCAGGACAGCCAGGGCTATACAGAGAAACCTGTCTAAAAGAACCAAACCAAACCAAAAATAAAAACAAACAAACAAAAAAACCCCCAAAAACCAAAAACCAAAACAAACATGTTTAATGATCTTTTCCCTACAAAATTACAAGATTATATTTCAATTTCTCCTTTTAGTTAAATAAAAAAAATCCAAGACAACTTACTTAAAATTACCAATATATAGTCTAGGTAATTAAATGTATTATAATAAAGCAGGGCAAGATAATTGAAGCTTCTATGCTGTCACTATGAGGTGTCAGAGACATAGTCTTCCTTATCTGGAGAATCCTGGTGATGATCAAAAACATACCTATTAAGGTAGCTGACAAAGGTTTTCTTAAAATAACATCAATCTTAATCTCCCTCACTTTATTATATATCACACCTCATAAAAGTCATAAGGAGAAATACCCTATGCGGAAACCAATTTCTTTTACTGAAAGTCTTTGGAGAGTTAAGTTAATGCCATCATTTTTTACATTTTTTTCCAGTTAATCTCTTTAAAATGAATTTTTCCTTCTAGTGCATTCTGTAGAGCTGCATTAGTAGATATAAATTGCTTAAAATCGATTTTATTGTGGAATATGGATTGATTTTCACTCCCCCCTCTGTTCATTGTGATTAATAGTTTTGCTAGGTAAAGTAATCTAGGTGGGCATCTGTGGTTTACTATTTTCTCATGATATTGCCTTTATGTGTTTCTTAGTCGTTTTTGATTGTATGTTTTACTATCCTTCCATTTTGTGCTATACTTTGAGTTTTGATTATTGCAAGTCCTGAGAAGTCTCTTTTCTGATCCCATCTGGTGGTTGTTCTGCATGCTCTTTGTCACTTTGTGTCTTCTTCCCATTGGGAAAATTTAGTTCCAGTGTAATAGAAAGTTGTTTTACTCCCATTGACCTAGTTATTTTCATTTTCCTCCATTCAGTCTGTTCATCTTGTCCCAGAATTCCTCAAATTTTTGTGCTTAAAAGTTTTTGATTTAACATTTTTACTGACTGAGCTACCACTCCTATAGTGGCTTGAATAAGAATGGCTCCCATAAACTTATTAGATATTTAAATGCTTAGCCACAAGTGAATGACATTTGAAAGGATTAGGAGATGTGGTCTTGTTGGAGAAAGTGAATCACTAGTGGTAAGCTTAGAGGTTTCAAAAGCCCATGATAAACCAAGAGTTTCTCTATCAATCTTAAGGGTCAGAATAAAGCTCTTAACTATTTCTCTAGCATTAGATTTACCAACCAGCATACTTACTCATGTCATGCCTTGTGGGATTATTATAGTGGTCCAAACCTCTGAAACTGTAAGCAAGGCCCCAATTAAATGTTTTCTGTTATAAGAGATAACCAGGATTTTCCTCACAATAAAACAGTGACTAGATACCTTTCCTCTACATTTTCTTCAACAGCTAAAAGTCTCTATTTTATGTTTGTAATTTATTGGCAAAGATACTTCTATGTTTTCTGCTAAGTTTTCAAATTCCAGTAGTTTGTTTCAGTATGTGTGTGTCTGTGTACGTGTACGTGTGTGTGTGTGTGAGAGAGAGAGAGACAGAGGGAGAGAGAGAGAGAGATATTCTATTTCTTTTATGTTTTGAACTGCTTTTTATTATGTTATTTAACTATTTTCTTGTCTTTTCATGTTCATCCTTAAGGCCTTTATTCACATCCTTTAAGGTTCTTGAATATATTTATAAATGTATTTTGAAGTCCCATTTTCTCTTAGATGTTCATGATTGTGTGCTTACACTGGGATCTAGGCATCTAGAATTATGATACTTGAGGTCTTTTTTGAAATAAATATTGGGTATCATCTTCATTAGGTGAGTGTTGCATTCTCCGGTTGCTGTTTCTCACTCTGGATCCTAGACAAAATATTGTTGTTTGAGGTCATGAATGCTTCTCTGTGGAGGTAGGTGACACAAGGAATAGAGATGAGCTGAAAGAAAAGCCTGGGAGAAGCAGTGGAAAAGATCTGGGGGTCAGGTGTGATGTCAGGGTTTTCACAAAGGGAAGACATCTCCAGAGAATAGAGGTAGGCTGGGAGGAGAGGCCCCTGCTGGCAGGTTGCTGAAGGACTAAAAGTAAGTCTGGTGATTTAGATTCATTAAGGATATTGAAAATCACCTACTTGAATCCCATCCCAATGTGGTCACTAGGAGTTGCTGCATAACAGTGTTTCTGCATATCAGGTGCTGACATAAAAGAATGGAGATGCACTACAAGGGAATGTTGAGTACTCAAGAAGCAAAGAACCAATTGGGAACAAGAGGCAGAATCTCCTGGGAATAAAAGGAGAGTGGTAAATGGTACTGCAGAATAATAAAGAATAAGTCTGTGGAGGTAGGAATGAAAGGGCTGCAGTATCCTGGAAAAAAAATTCATTCATATTTAAACAGTTAACAAATCAAAAATAAGTTCCTTTAAAAAAAAATAAGGAAATGTGCATTTTACTTTGTCCAGTTGCTTGAAGGAATACAGAATTAGATAACAGGTAAAGATTACTGATAATTGTAGAATATTATAATGGAAAGAAAAATAAAAAACAAAGCTCTATGCTGTTACTGTATGTATTAGTCAGGGTTCTCTAGAGAAACAGAACTTATGGATAGTCTCTATATAGTAAAAGAATTTATTGATGATTTACGGTCAGCAGCCCAATCCCCAACAATGGTTCAGTCACAGCTGTGAATGGAAGTCCAAGGATCTAGCAGTTACTCAGTCTCATACAGCAAGCAGGAAAAGGAGCAAGAGCAAGACTCCCTTCTTCCAATGTCCTTATATTGTCTCCAGCAGAAGGTGTAGCCCAGATTAAAGGTGTGTTCACCTTTAAAGAGATTTAATCTTCTGGAATCCATAGCCACTATGCTTCAAGATCTCCATACCAAGGTCCAGATCAGAATCTTCTATCTCCAAGCCTCCAGATAAGGGTCACTGGTGAGCCTTCCAATTCTGGATTTTAGTTCATTCCAAATATAGTCAAGTTGACAATCAGGAATAGCCACTACAATCCACCCCTTGTCAACTTGACACTAATATCTCATGTTCACATGAAACAATAACAAGGTTGTGAATATGCCTAACATGATATAACTATCCCTCGTACAATCACAAACGCATTTGTGAATTTACAATGGGGCATTCATATTACTTTATAATCCTCGTTTCTGCAACTGGTTACATGGCCTTAATTTGTATTTATAACTACCTTCCTCTACTACCCATTCTGTATTTCCTTCACCTTCGGCAAGCACCTCAGCCAACCATTCAAACAAACTTTTGACACCCTTTTTAACTATGCAAGCTTCCGTATTAAACCTAGAATCTCCACTCAGAGGGCCCATGTCAATAAACTCAGCCTGCTCTAGTTTTATGTTCCTTCCACCCTTATCCCACACCCTTAAAATCCATTCCCACACATATTCACCAGGTTTCTGCTTGAATGAATTAGCAAACACATTAAGCTCCTTACTAGTGTAGCAAATTTCCTCATGGACTACACTTTCTACTGAAAGACTCTAAGACTCCCAAAGGGAGACACTCACTCAAGCCTCGGGACAGCCGCACACCCAAGAAGACACTGAGACCGAACTTAAGATGTAGAGAGTAAGATTTAATAAAGCGACAACAAGAAAGCACATAAAAAGCACATATACCAGAGGCTCTGGGGTCGAAACTCATACACCCAGCATGGTGCAGAGGAGAATCGACAACCGGCCCAAATTTTTCACAGGCTTTTATAGGAGAAAGGCAAGGGGGGAGCAGGGCAGGGAAAGTACAAATTTGCGTCACTAAGGGGTTCTGCCAAGGGTTATTCCAAGGGACTTTCCAAGGGGCTTTACGTAACCAAAGGGGTCGTGTCCTATATCTTGGCAATGTACTCGATCTATTGGAACATTCTGGGGTAGTACCAGGAGGCCCCTATCTCAAAAATGTTCTTGGAACAGTCCTCAGTTAGGAGGGGTAGGACTAGGTTTGTTCCAGGAGACCCTTATCTAAAAAATGTTCCTGGAACAGTACTCTGGGGTAAAGAGTTCAGGAATGTACTCTGGGGTGAGAAGTTCAGGAGTGTTCCGGGAACAGTCTCTAGATGGGAGGGGTAAGAGGACTATGAGTTGAAGAGTTCAGGTGTCCAGTAATTTTCCTCTTTCATTCCCCACTCCTTCTAGTGAGTAATTCTAATCTTAGAATTTCAGAAGTCTATATTTTTATGCGGAGAATACTGCATTTACTCTATTTTAACATAGGAACAAAAACAGAATAAGAAGCATTAGTAAACAGAACTAGGCAGGGGCCCTTTTAGCGAGGCTTGAGGGTCTGGGCATGATGTAGGTGCACGTAGATTA
Source organism: Mus caroli (assembly GCF_978045245.1). Taxonomy (NCBI): domain Eukaryota; kingdom Metazoa; phylum Chordata; class Mammalia; order Rodentia; family Muridae; genus Mus; species Mus caroli. The sequence continues at coordinate 88,480,320 of NW_028227262.1, forward strand.
GATCTCTGGCTGGAACTGGTGAGATGTCCTTGGGGTACCCAGCTCGTTCACTGTCTCGGCTGTTGGGATCTCTGGCGCGATGTCGTCCGCGTACTCAGTCTAATCCTTTTCAGTTGTGACCAGACCACCTACAAGCCTTTTAACTTAGCATACAGATCATTATTATAACAACATAGGTACATAGGTTTAAACACATCATTTGAGACTATGATGGGCATAGGAGTTTCATAAAGGATCTTAAAAAGAGTAAAACTGTATCAAGAGGGAGTATCTCTAGTACGTTTGAATAGGGCATAGGGAAGGAACACCAAGTCTGTGCCAGTCTCCACGATTAATTTTGTCAAGGTCTGTTTTAGAGTTTTAAACTAATTTTTTATCTGTCCTGAGCTCTGAGGTCTATACACACAATGTAATTTTTATTTGACCTCTAAATACTTGGCCACACCCTGACTTACCTGGGCAACAAAGCAGGGCCATTATCTGACACTATTGCTTTTGGCACTCTGAACCTTGGAAAAATTTTCTTTAATAATTTTCTTGATGACTATGTGAGCAGTCTCATTTATCCATTTTGAGAACGTTTTTTCTCAGCAAAGTCTATTTTCCAGTTGATTATTGCTCTTTGGGATGCCTGTTTGGCGGTTAGATCTGCTATCTGATTTCTTCTGTTCACAGCATCTTAGGTCTTTTTCTGCAGATGTCAACAGCTTTCTTTGTCTGTATATTGTTCTATACAGTGGCAAAAGCATACCTGTTGTCAGTGTAAACTTTTCTTTTGTCATTTATAAAGCTTGTATCAAAACCACAAATTCAGCTTTCTGGGCTGAAGTCCCTTTAGGGAGGCTGCTGGCCTAGATCACTTGCTTTTTGTCCACTGCTGCACTGCTGTCCCCGCCTTCCACTTACCTTTAACCATGAGGCTACTGCCATCCGTGTACCAGTTCAAACTTTCAGGCCAAGGCTGATTTGATCTTTACCTGCCGAGGTAAGTAGCCCCCTCTGTTGGTAGATGGCCCCATGGATATGAGCTGCTTTCCATCTACTACTGCCGCTCCTGTGACAAAGCTGCTGCCATCTGTGTACCAGGCAGGCACACCTGGCCAAGGCTGATCAGTCAGATCCCTCCTTGTTCCAGTTTTTTCAGCCAGGACATCAGCACATTGATATACAGGAGTGGAGTCATCTGCCAAGGAGCAGCAAACTCTGGTAGTGGGTATAGTCACATGCTGACCCAGAGTAAGCTTGTCAGCGTCTTTAACAAGCAGGGCTTAATGGCTTTTAGGCAGGAGGGCCAACCGCTGGCGACTGGGTCAAGCTTTTTAGATAGGTAGGCCACTGGCCGCTTCCAGGGCCCCAGAGTCTGAGTCAAAACCCCGCGGGCTACTCCAGCCCGCTCATCAACATATAGGGTAAAAGGCTTAGTCAGATCTGGCAAAGCCAGAGCGGGGGCTGCAAGCAGGGCTGCCTTTATGCTGTCAAAGGCTTTTTGGTGTTCTTCAGTCCAGGTGAATGGGACCTTTTCTTTAGTAAGTGGATATAGAGGGGCCGCCAGTGTCGCGAACCCTGGTATCCAGAGTCTGCAAAAGCCCGCCGTCCCCAGAAACTCACGTACTTGGCGCGGGGTGGTGGGGGTTGGGATCAGCATCACAGTCTTTTTTCTGGCCTCGGTGAGCCACCGCTTTCCGTCTCGGCACCTCGGTACGACATAACTGAGCTTTCTTGGCTGATACCCGGTACCCCAACTCACCCAGTTCATAATGTCTCTGCCTTCAGCCAACCGCAGGGCTTGGGTTAGTGCCAGGAGTTCAGCCTTCTGAGCCGAAGTTCCTTCTGCCAGAATGTCAGAGCAGTGATGAATAGGTGAAGACTCAGCAGGTTAGCAGGGGAAGCGAAGGTCACTTGTTCTGTCAACAAAAAGCTCTGATAATGTGTCCATCAGTCAGGGGAACAATTGGATCATGTGCCAAGTTTTGTCTCAGAGTCAATTTATCTGCATCCTTGACCAGAGGCCACTATGTGCAGACAAGCAAGCCATTTCTCAGTCACCAGGTCTAATTTTTACAAGTATGTCACCGGTCTTTTCTAGGGTCCCAATCTCTGAGTAAGAATCTCTTTGGCAATACCTTTGTTCTCAGTCACATCTAGGAGTCTCAAAGTTGGGGACAACATTAGGGCAGTCTCAATAGCATCTAAGGCCATCCAAGGTTGTTCTTTATTTTTTATACGAAGGGCTGTTTATCTTTTTAATTCAGCAAAACCTGGAATCCACAGTCTGCAAAGGCCTGCAGTGTCCAGGAACCTTTTAAACTTGCTTTGCATTGGTCAGTGGAGGAATATGAAACACAGTCTCTTTTTAGCTGCTTCAACAGGTAGGCCACTGGTCTCTTTTAAGGACTCAGCTTCTGTGTTAGCACCCCTTCTGCTATCTCTTTACTTTTAGCCACGAACAGGTGAAGGGTTTGGTCATGAGGGGGGCTCCTCTTCTTTTTGTTCTCACCCAGTGCTCTTCTTTTTTAACAGTAAACACTCTGATCTTTAGCCAAAAGCTTTCTTTTGTTGCCAGGTACTAAGTTTTCTACTTTCCCTGACTTTTGTGGCCAGCATTTCATTTTTCTTATCTTTTTTTAAAAAATTTTTGGTTCTCTATTTTTTACAGATCATTTCTAAGTGCTAGCATTATTAGCAAGTGTCACTTTGCTAGGTTCTAGTCTTTGTCATTTATTTCTCTTTGCTCCTGTGTCTTAACTGTAATGGAGATCTCATATAATGTCTCTCTCTCTATCTATATATATTTTTTTTGTTTCTCTTCTTTGTCTTTGCTTAGTTCGACTACCCTGGTTTATCTTTCTGTCTCACAGCACATTTCTGATTCTGACTCTGGTCTCTGTCTTTGTCAGCCTCATTTTACTGGTTCCTCTTTTAAATATTTTTCATTTAGAGTATCTCTTTTCACTGTTAACTTATCTTTTCTGAGTCTGCTGAAGCTTTGCTCTTAGCTCTTTTTTGCAGACTTCTATCTTTTTCTTAACTTCTGTAACTTTTTATTACCTCGGTCAGATTGTTGGGGCACTTTCTAGTCCCACAGAGACGAGACCCTCATCAGAGCCTGGCAGTTAGCCTCGCAGGTGCTCCTTACCTTGGATGTCTCCCTCACCGGAGCTTAGAACAGACTCACTGCTAGCAGCTCAGGGCGGTGCCTGAGAAGAGAAAACACATGGGGCAGAGAAGGGAGTGCAGCTCTCACATCTGGCTGCACCAGACCACTGATATTTTAAAATGAACACAATTTTTTTCTGTTAACAAGAGACAGGATACAGGGGACAGGGGAAGAGAAGCAACCAGGGAACCTTGTGGCGACCTCAGATCAGACGTGGCGACCCGCTGAATTTAAGCATAGTCAGCGGAGGAAAAGAAACTAACCAGGATTTTCTCAGTAAAGGGGAGTGAACAGGGAAGAGCCCAGCGCCGAGTCTCTGCCGCGCAATGCGGCGCGGGAAATGTGGCGTAAACTCCTGGGAGTGGCAGAGGCAGCAATCTAACCATTTAACTACTTTTAACTACTTGATAGACACCCGGTGCTCTCTGCACTGTCTTCCCGCATAGCTTGAGCCCTTGGAGGCGGCGGCGGGCCTGGCGGAGCGCGGACAGCAGCCTCCTCCCGCGAAACGGCTCTGCTGCCGGTCGGGCGGCGGTGGCTGCGGTGGGGGCAGCAGCGGCGGCGGCGCGGGTGGCGGAAACAAGGGAGGGAGTGTGGGCAGGCACCTGTGCGCAGACTCTGGCAGGCACAAGGGAGTGCGGGTAGACTCTGGGGGGAGCCAAAGGAGGGACGGCGGCCGCAGTGGGCCCCTCCCCAGTTGTGGCAGGCTTCACGGCTACTCCAGGGCTCCAAGTGGGACCGGCAGGCCGCCGCACTCGCCACCAGCATCTCACAACTCGCTCGCGGGGCACAGACAGCCCCTGTCGCCGCTGCCTGCAGAACTCAGAACCTCAGCACCACTGCTGCTATCTACGCCCTAACTGCGCCGCCAAAGCCGGAAATTTTTAGCTCAACTCTGCATTTCAGAGCTCTTTTGAGCAGCTCGGGGCTCCCCAGCCGAGTGCGGACCGTGCGCCGCTTTTGTCCGCCAGTGGTAGTTGGCCCCGCAGCAAGGCCGGCCGGCGCCGCCCGCCCGCCTGCCCGCTGCGAGCCGCCGGTACCGCCTCGCCGAGAGCGCGGTGGGCAGGATCGGCCTGGTGGTTTTTTTTTTTTTTCTTTTTTTTTTTTTAAAAACCATTGCTAACAAATTCTCTCCTAACGTCAGTCCAAGTCTACAGTTGACAAAGGGTTAACACACACACACAGTCTGTCTGTCACGTGACAAAAACACAACCAGCCAAACGCCACTTTCTGACGGGGTCGGATTCTACATTGACTCCCTTTCTTGACGGGGGTGGGACTCCACACATTTACTCCCGCCCTGGCAGAGAGAACACTATCCTGACGGGGGCGAGATTTTACATCCACTCCCGTTCTGGCAGATTGTCCTATTTCTAGAATAACAGCAGACACAACAAGAGCAGACACGAAACTGAGACAAAAAGAAACCAAAAACACAGCGGCGACTTCGCGTCGCCCACAGGCAACTTACAGAATCAGATTGAGACCTACCTGGTCTCCAGAGGGGTTCATCAGGCGTCCCTGATCCTCCCCGGTTCCTCCCTGGGACGTCTCCCAGGGGCAGATCGGACGGTGGACACCTGGGCACGTCTACCCTTATCCACCCCACACTCCTTCCCGGAGTACGGTCTCAGGTACTCGTACCGAGCACTGAGCGTCGCGCAAAACCGAAACTGCGATCGCACCAGATACAGAACGGCCTACCTGGCCTCCAGATTGAGACCTACCTGGTCTCCAGAAACAGAACACAGACACCAGACCAAGACAGAACAGAAAATCTTACCTCTGAGTGAGTCCAGGACTTCTGGGTGGTCGCGCTGATTCCCGGCCAATGCACCAAATGAAAGACTCTAAGACTCCCAAAGGGAGACACTCACTCAAGCCTCGGGACAGCCGCACACCCAAGAAGACACTGAGACCGAACTTAAGATGTAGAGAGTAAGATTTAATAAAGCGACAACAAGAAAGCACATAAAAGGCACATATACCAGAGGCTCTGGGGTCGAAACTCATACACCCAGCATGGTGCAGAGGAGAATCGACAACCGGCCCAAATTTTTCACAGGCTTTTATAGGAGAAAGGCAAGGGGGGAGCAGGGCAGGGAAAGTACAAATTTGCGTCACTAAGGGGTTCTGCCAAGGGTTATTCCAAGGGACTTTCCAAGGGGCTTTACGTAACCAAAGGGGTCGTGTCCTATATCTTGGCAATGTACTCGATCTATTGGAACATTCTGGGGTAGTACCAGGAGGCCCCTATCTCAAAAATGTTCTTGGAACAGTCCTCAGTTAGGAGGGGTAGGACTAGGTTTGTTCCAGGAGACCCTTATCTAAAAAATGTTCCTGGAACAGTACTCTGGGGTAAAGAGTTCAGGAATGTACTCTGGGGTGAGAAGTTCAGGAGTGTTCCGGGAACAGTCTCTAGATGGGAGGGGTAAGAGGACTATGAGTTGAAGAGTTCAGGTGTCCAGTAATTTTCCTCTTTCACTACCTCCCCTCTAGGAGCCTATTTTGCTTTGAGTCTGGTTACAGGTCTAGAAGAAACTATTGGTGGGCCTTGAGAAACATCAGTATTGTCTTGTCTGGCATTTTCCTCAGTGAAAGTCATTGCTGGTTTATCAGACTCTGCAAAATTACTTTCCTCATGTGGGGAAGGCATTATTTCAAGGGGTGGGGCTGAGGTACTACTTCCTCAGGTGGGGCAAACCCTTGAGAATCTGAAGATTCAAAATTCTCAGCTTCAACATGATCTTCCCACACATCCCTGTCCCATGTTATAAGATCCCATTCTTTGCCAATTAGTGCCCTTATTTTAACTGTTGACACACTCTGAGGCTGAGACTTGAATTTTCGCTGTAGTTCAGCCATCCTTACAATGAGGGTTTCAGTTTGATTTTATGCAACTTGAGCTCTATTGCTGCAAGAGAGAATATTCTCTTCAAGGACACACTTAGCAACTTTTAGGTCATTTACTTGTGTCTGGAGCCTTTCGATTTTATCACACAACTCTTTCCTTTTATTCATCATTTTTTCCCCAGATACTAAGAGCAGCCAGCCAGTAAAATAATTTTCTGATTTTTCCCCATCTTCTAGAAAGCTTTGTGCACTGAATCACCTAATTCATCAAGAAAATCAAGGGCATTAGCTTCTTTAAGTTTGAAATATAGTTTCAACCATGAATCTTCAAAATTCTCTGAGCTCCCGGGAGGGAGAGAATCTGGAGAGGTTTCAGTAGTTGAAAGTGCTGGTGGATAAACAAGCCAATTCCAGTATTTTAAAAGATTCATCCTTGTACTTCTGTTACTCTAGAACCACTCCTGGTACCAACTTCTGTATTAGTCAGGGTTCTCTAGAGTCACAGAACTTATGGATAGTCTCTATATAGTAAGAGAATTTATTGATGACTTACGGTCAGCAGCCCAATTCCCAACAATGGTTCAGTCACAGATGTGAATGGAAGTCCAAGGATCTAGCAGTTACTCAGTCTCATACCTCAAGCAGGCAAAGGAGCCAGAGCAAGACTTCCAATGTCCTTATATTGTCTCCAGCAGAAGGTGTAGCCCAGATTAAAGGTGTGTTCACCTTTAAAGAGATTTAATCTTCTGGAATCCATAGCCACTATGCTTCAAGATCTCCATACCAAGGTCCAGATCAGAATCTTCTATCTCCAAGCCTCCAGATAAGGGTCACTGGTGAGCCTTCCAATTCTGGATTTTAGTTCATTCCAAATATAGTCAAGTTGACAACCAGGAATAGCCACTACACGGTATTTCCTAAATAACTTTCTGGTGAAAGATACCAAAACTAATACAGCTATTTCATGCTAATCATTAATGGTAATGAAAGATCCTGGCAGAATGTAAAAGGTCATAGAAGCCCTGGAATTGGTAAAAATAGATTTTATTGTTAGTAGAACTGACTTCACTGATTTAGAAAAATAAAGGTGCACAATGCTATGGCCACTCCTTGAACCTTTGTGTCTGCCAATGTTCTGACCAGGTGTGTGCCTATTGCTGCACCTTCATTAGATTCTTTCCTTGTTTCCCTCCCATACCCAGTTCTTGAGGAATCAATCATTTTAGAATAGATATTGTTTAGATCTGGAAATCCCCTACTCCCCCCTTCTCCTTTCCCCCCTGAGGGCCTATAAAAACTGGGACCTCTCTCCCCTCGAGGTCAACTCCTCTACCCCTGCGTGGGATATGAGTCGTCCCCAGAGCTCTGGATTTCTCCGAATAAAGCCTCATGTGGTTTGCAACAAGCTCTGTCTGTCGTGAGTTCTTGGGTGTCCGCTATTGTCCTGAAGCCTGAGCGAGGGGCTCCTTTTGGAGTCTTTCAGTAAGTGAGAAAATTCAGTTCAACTTCTTTAATTTCTTGTAAAGTCTAAAAGAAAATGATAATTATTCCTTTGTTTTAAAAAAAAAACTGACTGAAATTTACCCACTCAAAATACACATGATTATAGATTACTATTTTATGTAAATATTCCATACGAATTTTTATGCATTTATTTTTTATTAGTATGTAAGTGTGCACAGAATCATTCCTGTACCTATGTCCTTTTGTTTTGGTGAGAGGACATCTTCCATGAGTCAGTTCTTATCTTCCACCATATGAATACTAAAGGGTTAACAATATCAGGATATCAAGTTTGTTTTCTTGAATGTTTTTTATTTTAATTTTAATTTATTTTTATACTCCACATTCCACTCTGCACAACCCAATCCACCCTCTTTCTGCTCCACATCCCGTACCTCCCCCCTACCCCACCCTGTCTCCACAAGGATGACCCAAACCACTACCCCACCTGTCCTCTAAACACACTGGGGCTTCAAGGCTCTTGAGTGTTAGGTGGATCATTTCTGAATAAACACAGATCCAGAAGTCCTCTACTGTAAGAGTGTTGGGGGCCTCATATCAGCTGATGTATGCTTTCTGTTTGGTGGTCCAGTGTTTGAGAGATCCCGGGGGTTCAGATTAATTGAGACTACTAGTCCTCCTACAGGATCATCCTTCTCCTCAGCTTCTTCCAACCTTCCCTAATTCAACAACAGTCATCATAAGTTGGGTGCTTTTAAAAAATTTTCTAGATTATAGAACAGAATGAAGTTCAATGTGGTTTTGCTTTTGGGAGGAACAGACTGGAGTTATGTCACCTTAAGAATCTGAAGCTTGGTAAATGAATGTCACACAGAAAATAAGGAAATAATTTCAGGACCATAGGAAGGTGCTAGAACAAAACATTAGTCACCTACCCCTGACTCTCTGCTCTTTTTGTCTGTTTTGTTTTGTTTTGTTTTGTTGGTTTATCTGTTTTTTTTTTTATTTTGTTTTGAACTTACTTCCTTCCTTCCTTCCTTCCTTCCTTCCTTCCTTCCTTCCTTCCTTCCTTTCTTCCTTTCTTCCTTTCTCCCTTCCTTTTTTTTTGAATTGGATATTTTCTTTATTTACATTTCAAATGTTTTTCCCTTTTCTGGTTTCACTTTCAGACGCACCCTATCCCCTACCCCCATCCCTTCCTCTATGAGGGTGCTCCCCCACCTACCTACTTAAGTCCTCCTGCTCATGCACTCACCTACACTGCAGCATTCAACACCCACAGGCTCAAGGGCTTATCCTCCCACTTATGTACAACAAGGTCATCCTTTGTCATATATGTGGCAAAATACTTGGGTTGCTCCATGCTTTGGATGGTAGTCCCGTTTCCAGAATCTTTGGGGTCTGGGATGTTGACACTGTTTCCCCTTACATGGGGCTGCAAAGCCCCTCAGCTCCCTCAGTCCCTTCTCCAACTCTCCCATCAGGGACCTCTGAGCTCAGTCTAATAGTTGATTCCAAGCTATCACCTCTGTCTTTGACAGGCTCTAGCAGAACCTCTCAGGAGATAGCCATATCAGGCTATCTGATAAGTGCTATAAGCAAGCACTTCTCAGCATCCACAATAATGTCCAGGTATGGTGGCTATATATGGGATGGATCCCCTGTTGGGGCAGTATCTGAGTGGCCTGTTCTTTTGTCTCCACTCCACACTTTGTCTCCATATTTCCCTTATGAGTATTTTGTTCACCCTTCTAAAAAGCACTGAAGCATCCACATGTTGGTCTTCCTTCTTCTTAGGCTTCATATGATCTGTGATTTGATTTTTGGATATTCTGAACATTTGGGCTAATATTCACTTATCAGTGAGTATATTCAGTGTTTGTTCCTTTTTTGACTGAGTCACCTCACTCAGGATGATATTCTCAAGTTTCATCCATTTGCCTGTGAATTTCATGAAGTCTATATTTTTCATAGCTGAGTAGTGCTCCATTGTGTAAATGTACCACATTTTCTGTATCCATTCCTCTGTTGAGGGACATCTGGGTTGTTGAGGAATTGCTATAACTCCACCAGAGAAATCCTACAACTGATAAACAAATTCAGCAAAGTGACTGAATATAAAATAAACTGAAACAAATCAGTAGCCATCTATACTTAAAGGAAAAACAGGCTGAAAAAGAAATTAGTGAACTGACACCCTTCACAATATTCATGAACAATATAAAGTATCTTGGTGTGATTCTAACCAAAGAAGTGAAAGATCTGAATGACAAGAACTTCAAGTCTCCAGAGAAAGAAATTGAAGAAGACCTCAGAAGATGGAAAGATCTCCATGCTCATGGATTGGTGAGATTAATATAGATAAAATGGCCATCATACCAAAAGCGATATGCAGATTCAATGCAATTCCCATGAATATTTCAACTTAATTCTTCACAGAGTTAGAAAGAACAATTCTCAAATTTATTTGGAATAACAAAAAACCCAGGATAGTGAAATCTTAATAATAAAAGAACTTCTGGAAGAATAACTATCCCCGATCTCAGGCTGTACTACAGAGCAACTGAAATAAAAAATGCATGGAATTGGTACAGTGACAGGTAGGTAGATCAAGAGACTAGAATTGAAAACCCAGAAATGAACCCACACACCTATGGTCACTTGATTTTTGACAAAGGTGCAAAAACTATCCAGTGGATAAAGGACAGCATTTTCACCAAATAGTGCTAATTCAACTGGCAGTCAACATTTTTTTTTTTCTTTTTTTTGGAGGAAAAAAAAAAAGGGTTTATTTCATTTTTTTTAATTAGGTAATTTTCTCAATTACATTTCCAATCCTATCCAAAAAGTCCCCAATACACCCCCCCCAGTCCCCCACCCACCCACCCCCACCCCTTGGCCCTGGCATTCCCCTGTACTGGGGATATAAAGTTGGCAAGTCCAATGGGCCTCTCTTTCCAGTGATGGCCTACTAGGCCATCTTTTGATACAAATGCAGCTAGAGTCAAGAGCTCTGGGGTACTGGTTAGTTCATAATAATGATCCACCTATGGGGTTGCAGTTCCCTTTAGCTCCTTGGGTACTTTCTCTAGCTCCTCCATTGGGGGCCCTGTGATCCATCCAATAGCTGACTGTGAGCATCCACTTCTGTGTTTGCTAGGCCCTGGCATTGTCTCACAAGAGACAGCTATATCTGGGTCCTTTCAGCAAAATCTTGCTAGTGTATGCAATGGTGTCAGCGTTTGGAAGCTGATTATGGGATGGATCCCTGGATATGGCAGTCTTTAGATGGTCCATCCTTTCTTCATAGCTCCAAACTTTATCTCTGTAACTCTTTCCATGGGTGTTTTGTTCCCAATTCCAAGAAGGGGCACAGTGTCCACACTTTGGTCTTTGTATCTTATATCTTGGGTATCCTAAGTTTTTGGGCTAATATCCACTTATCAGTGAGTACATATTGTGTGAGTTCCTTTGTGAATATGTTACCTCACTCAGAATGATGCCCTCTAGATCCATCCATTTGCCTAGGAATTTCATAAATTCATTCCTTTTATTAGCTGAGTAGTACTCCATTGTGTAAATGTACCACATTTTCTGTATCCATTCCTCTGTTGAGGGGCATCTGGGTTCTTTCCAGCTTCTGGCTATTATAAATAAGGCTGCTATGAACATAGTGGAGCATGTGTCCTTCTTACCGGTTGGAACATCTTCTGGATATATGCCCAGGAGAGGTATTGCTGGATCCTCTGGTAGTATTATGTCCAATTTTCTGAGGAACCGCCAAACTGATTTCCAGAGTGGTTGTACCAGCTTGCAATCCCACCAACAATGAAGGAGTGTTCCTCTTTCTCCACATCCTCTCCAGCATCTGCTGTCACCTGAATTTTTGATCTTAGCCATTCTGACTGGTGTGAGGTGGAATCTCAGGGTTGTTTTGATTTGCATTTCCCTGATGATTAAGGATGTTGAACATTTTTTCAGGTGCTTCTCTGCCATTCGATATTCCTCAGGTGAGAATTCTCTGTTCAGTTCTGAGCCCCATTTTTTAACGGGGTTATTTGATTTTCTGGAGTCCACCTTCCTGAGTTCCCTATATATATTGGATATTAGTCCCCTATCTGATTTAGGATAGGTAAAGATCCTTTCCCAATCTGTTGGTGGTCTTTTTGTCTTATTGACGGTGTCTTTTGCCTTGCACAAGCTTTGCAACTTTATGAGGTTCCATTTATAGATTCTCGATCTTACAGTGCAAGCCTTTGCTGTTCTATTCAGGAATTTTTTCCCCTGTACCCATATCTTCGAGGCTTTTCCCTACTTTCTCCTCTATAAGTTTCAGTGTCTCTGGTTTTATGTGGAGTTCCTTAATCCACTTAGATTTGACCTTGGTACAAGGAGATAGGAATGGATCAATTCGCATTCTTCTACATGATAACCGCCAGTTGTGCCAGCACCATTTGTTGAAAATGCTGTCTTTTTTCCACTGGATGGTTTTTGCTCCCTTGTCAAAGATCAAGTGACCATAGGTATGTGGGTTCATCTCAGGGTCTTCAATTCTGTTCCATTGGTCTATTTGTCTGTCGTTATACCAGTACCATGCAGTTTTTATCACAATTGCTCTGTAGTACAGCTTTAGGTCAGACATGGTGATTCCACCAGAGGTTCTTTTATCCTTGAGAAGAGTTTTTGCCATCCTAGGTTTGTTTTTTTTTTTTTTTTTGTTCCAGATGAATTTGCAGATTTCTCTTTCCAATTCGTTGAAGAATTGAGTTGGAATTTTGATGGGGATTGCATTGAATCAACATTTAGAAGAATGTAAATTGATCCCTTCTTATCTCCCAGTACAAAGATCAAGTTCAGGTGGATCAAGGACCTTTACATAAAACTAGATACACCAAATCTAATAGAAAAGAAGGTGGGGAAAAGTCTCAAACATATGGGCACAGGGGAACAGTTCTTGAAGAGAACACAAATAACTTATGCTCTAAGACTTGATAAATGGGATCTTATAAAATTTCAAAGCTTCTGTAAGGCAAAGGACACCATCAATTAGACAAAAAAACCAACCACCCAATTGGGAAACAATCTTTACCAACCCTACATGCAATAGAGAGCTTATATCCATTATATACAAAGAACTCATAAAGTTAGACTTCAAAGAAACAAATGACCCTATTAAAAATGGAGAACAATGCTAAATAGAGAATTCTCAAGTGAAGAAACAGGAATAGCTGAGAAACACCTAAAGAAATGTTCAACATTCTTAGACATCAGAGAAATGCAAATCAAAGCAACCCTGAGATCCTACCTCACAGCAGTCAGAATGTTTAAGGTCAAAAACTTAAAATGTTAAGGTGACAACAGATGCTGTGGAGGATTTGAAGAAAGAGGAACACTCCTCCTTGCTCGTGGGATTGTAATCTGGTTCAATGACTCTTGATCCCTATCATGAAGAGAGTTAGGCTTTTATTCAGCTGTGAGTCATCTTTGTTCTTGATCACTGTGATAGGAAAAGTCATGGTCTCCATCCACCTGTGTGTCACTTGTGCTGTTGCACCCTGTGACATGAGGAATGAGAGCTGTTATGCAGGGATTCGGTGCTTTCAATGCTTTCACCCCACCCATGATTTCCCTTATAAAACCAATGAAATAAATCTTTCAGCATCTTTTTAAAGAATATGCCTTTACTAAAGTCTCATCCGTAACCCATATTAAACTGATCTCAAAATGCTACCATTTCTCCATCTGTCTTTCCACCATGCTTTCCTGTTTATAGGCTCCACCCGACTCCCACATCTAGTTTATATGATAGAAAACTTTTCTCTATTTCTCTCTCTCTCACACACCGTTACATAACTGTAAATTTAAAAAGTTGAAATGAAAATCTGAAATTTAGCAACTTATTTTTCCTGAGAAAGATGCCATGCATTTTTTCATTTGTACAGTAGGTGTCGCTAAAACATTGCAGTTGCTGGATAACATTCACTTTTAGTCAAAAAAAAAAAAAAAAAGTTTAAATTCTGTATATCATTTTAACCCAGCTGAGAAAATATTTCTAACTAGAAAGTGTGCTTTTTAAAAAGTGTGGGTTGTGTTTCATGGGTTTAATCTCTTTTTGATTACATATCTTGATTTCCTTGAAAAGACAAAAGATTTTTATTGAGTTTTAAATATCCTATTGTTTTCTTTAACAGCTTGAAATTCATTAAGTAAAACTAGTCAAAACTAAACAACAAAGAACTTATCAATGCCACAAACAAAGAAAATTTGGTAGGTACTGAATAAAAAAAAAAACATATCCTTTGTATAGCTTAATCAGCTAATTTTTGTGAACCTAAGATTCTAAGACAAAATCTGTTATTAAAAGATGCCTGATTACACTTTGTTCCAAATAATCATGTTTTCTATTTAATAGGGGCAAATAACTCTTTTTTTAACTGTGAAACTACTACACCCCACAATAAGGCAGCAGCTGTTTATTTTGAGGTAACTGTCACACAGTACTGTTACAGTACTGTTACTCTTATTACAATGTGATCTTGAGAGAGGTTTTCTAAGATAGGAATTGGAACCTTCCATACTTATCAGATACTTTCTCATTAGATTTTTCCAGTTTTGCAATTCTAGATCCAAACTGTATGGCCCGTTTTGGCAGAAGGGCAGAGACTGGGAGACCAAGTTCCATAACTGCAAGGTGTAAAATAAACTTCTCATCAACTCCACGTGGCAAAGCCAGGTCTACCTTTTTCCAAACTGGCAGACAATTTAGGAAAGACACAACATCCAGGAAAGGAAATCTTGCTTCCTTTTCATGATCACCAATAACTCTGTCATCATGACCAAGGTTTCTAGAAGAAATGCGACCCAATTCCATTGCCATTTCCTCATTCAATCCTTATAGGCCAAGAGACTGAAAGCGGGAACGATGACTGGAATAGGCTGCCAACTGCTCGTCTGCACCAATCCCAGTAAGAATCACCTTTGCACTTCTCTTGAAAGATCTCACAGCATGCTGAGTCACCAGGTAGCATAGCTAATTCTATCATCCAGAACTGTGTCTGATGGCTCTTCTTAGTTTTTGTAGTTCTTCAAGAGAAACATTAATTTCCACAAAATTCCAAGTTCGAGAAGGGTTGACAGACTGTAGTTCCTTTAGTCCCGCTTTTCCTGTGACTTGGTCTGGTACCTCAGCAACACCTGGACCCTCATCCACACCAGTACCCTGACAGGACTCTTCAGAAGGGATCTCAGTGTGGTTTTGCTGTTTTCTTTCTATGTTAGGAATGGGTAGCCCTGTCTTTTGTTTAGGCACAAAAGCCACATTCCGAAGATCATTTGACTCATCTAAAGGAATATGGCGATCTGCAAGGGCTGTGATCACCATAGAATCAACACCTCCAGAAAACAGGATTGCAATGTTTGCTTTCCTACTGCAAGTTTTTAAAACTTCCTTTGATGCCAGGTTTTCTTCCCTAGCTAAACATAAGACGCGTCTCTTGACTGAAACATTGAGGACATAATGAAGTGCTGAACTGTGTGTGTGTGTGTGTGTGTGTGTGTGTGTGTGTGTTCATCTGTAAGAAATACCTCAAGTGTATCTCTTGTACCTGGAATGCTGGAACTGTTTCTATATTGGATTTCCAATGGAATTTCAGGTAGCTTCTTATTTAAGGGAACAACAGGTTTTGAGAGGTACAAGTTGGCTTCATTTATTACCACTGATACAAACTCTGGCAATCCTGCTGGAGTCTGAGTCAGGTCATTACCACATTCTTCGGCAATATTCTCCTTAGAAATGTATTTCCAAAGATATAATTTTAAGATGACAGATCTGTAAACAGCAGCAGAACTGAGCTCACTTTGGAAAATTCCAGATGCTGGAACATCTTGCCATTGGTTTGCAACTCCAGATACCTGGGCACCAACTGATGAAAGGCAGAAACTCTTGCCCAGATTACTAAACTGCCAAAGCAAGCTACGCTGACCAAAAAAGTCCCTACCAAAATATAAGTGATGGCTAGAGGCCTGATAATATATAAACGGCCATGGACCTTGAACTTTAGAGAAGAGCAGCAAAATTTCAGACTCGTTCTCACAGGCAGAAATGCTATTGAACATAACCTGGGTGTCATTATCATCTGCTTCAACCTTCACTTCATAAGAACACATTGCCATGTTCTTCTTCCACAGGTAGGATAGTCAAAACACTTCTTAAATGAAGAACATGACCAGAAAATAAACACTGATAGTTAACATCAGATTTTAACAACTGCCTGCTACTATTGGGGCCCCGCCTTCTAAGATTATGCAGCAAATCCTCTTTTAAATCTTTACTGAAGTGTTCAACAGAGAAGCTTACAGAACAACAAATGCCACACATGCAAGTCAGGTTGACTGTGTCTTGACTTTGGTTGTCTCTGAGTTTTCTAATGCTTGGTATTCTTTTTTTTTAGTTTGTCTAATGTATTTTTGCTTTCAGAAAAGATTTTTGTTCAATCTTCAAGAAAGAGTATGTTGCTGTTCTGTTGCTGCTTATATACTCTCCAATTCTTCTTTAGATTAAAAGGTTCATCCACAATAATTTTCTGTTCTTTAATCTTGCTGCTAAGGGCCTCTGTGTGTGCTGACAATGGCAAATGACTCTTTATAAACTATACTCTCCCTCCCTCCCTCCCTCCCTCCCTCCCTCCCTCCCTCCCTCCCTCCCTCCTTCCTTCCCTCCTTCCCTCTTTCCTGCCTTCCTGCCTTCCTGCCTTCCTGCCTTCCTGCCTTCCTGCCTTCCTGCCTTCCTGCTTTCCTGCCTTCCTGCCTTTCTGCCTTCCAGATTTCATGTGTCTTGAGTGTTGCCCAGATAGTTTTAATAATTAAAGGGTGGTGTTTTCAAAATATTATAATGCAAATTTGGCTGAAAAATGTATTCTATCTAGATATTAGTACATTTCAGTATAAATTTAAACAACTAAAATCTAGACAACATTATAAAAATTAAGTTTTTACTCCTCCTTGCTACAGATTTTTTGGGGGATAAAAGTTGTAGAGAAGGAAGTACAGGAGTAGATTGCTCAGATTTATAGTAGAATTAAAAAAAAATAAGATATGTAAAATGTTCCTATCCATTTTTTCTTTTTTCATATTCCTTGCAGTGCTATATTTTTCAGAACGTTGTTAATATTTCTTACATGATGCTATAGAATCCTCATAGCTAATACAGTATCAGTTTATAGACTATATTTGATCATTTCTCCTTGCTAAGTAGCTGTAGTATTTTCCTATATTAAGTTACAATGAATAGAAACACTCATTTCTTTTAATAATCCTTAGGAAAATGTTCTTAAGTGTCATTACTTTGCTGGTGTAAGAATATTAACATGAACTTTGGAGTACATGGTAAAAACATTTTCAGAAATTATCATCAATTTTCACACTACTAGCATAGTTATTTTTGCTTTGTATACTTTAAAAATTCTTTTAAGTTTGATTATTAAATAAATTAGCAATTAATTGTGAGGTCTATAATTTTCAAGTTTTGTTGTTCTACTGATTTTTTTTATGAATGCATACTTCTTATTTTTGAGTATTATTTGTTTTCCCGAATATATTTTATTTGCTTTCTTTCTCTGATTAGGTTTACATATTATTAAGAAAGAATAAATTTCTGCTGAAAAAAATCTGTTTGTCTTTTCTTTGGTTATACTGATTTTCTCATTTTTATCAAGATTATAAATGATCACAAGTTCCTGCAAGGTCTTCTGTTGAATAGTTCCTACAATTCTTCCTGACATGCAAACTGTAGGGAATTTCCCTATTTAGTTATTAATCTTTGGCTTTGTTGGAAAGGCATATGATGAAAGGATCTTTAATAAATTTCATTAACTTTGAAATAGTTGCAGCGGTTATATAATTATGTACTGTCTTTACTGATGTCACTGGGATGAATTAAAATTAAAAATTTCTTAGCGGGAATTCCAGTATAAATTCAAAGTGCTGAACAGCTCACTGAAATTTATAGTTTTTCCTTCTGCAACTTGACAGTTTTTAACTATAAATATGAAGTACTGTGTCTAAAGTCCACCCTTCCCAAGGTGACAACATGAAATATGACTCTGTGGAGATAGTCCTTGGTCTTAATCAAAGAGATAATGCTTGATGTTTCTTTTTCTTTTTTTTAAACTGAGGTTTTTTTTTTTAATTTATTTTTTATTTTCTTTATATACATTGGCAATCACCCGCTATGTATGTCTGTGGGCTGGTTTCAAATCCCTTGGTACTGAAATTCCAGACAGTTGTGAACTTACATGTGGGCACTGGGATTTGAATCCCTATAATTTGGAATAGTCAGTGCTCTTACCCTATCCCTGAGTCATCTCGCCAACCTTAATGGGGTTCTTTGTTTGTGTTTCTAGACAGAGATTCAAATTCAAAGCTTTGTATATGGGATTCAAATGCTCTTAACATCATGCTACATCTTCTGTCCTTTAACATGCTCATCAAGTTGTGCTTAAAGTATTAATATTTATTTTCACATAATAAATTTTCAACCATCTGATTGAAGACATTTGGTCTATGAATTTGTACAGACAGTAACTTTGGAATCTTTATTTTATGTAGAAAAGAATAATATCATTTCTCAGTTGTGTAAGAATTTGAGAAGAGTGATCATTAAACACTTAGATATGATGTTGCCAGTTTGTCACTCAGAAATCAGCTTAGGGAATGCACTGTGTAGATATGGCTGTATCTCTTCCACATCCCCCATTAGCATCAACATTTCCAGTTTTGATGTTCACTTAAGGGAGTCAACTAGAATGTATGTCTTCACTCATCCTAACCTACTTTCATTTAATCTTGGGCTTTTTTTTTTAGAACATCTTCTGATATCTAAAATAAGACGTAAGAATATACAGCATGTGTGTGGAAGCCAAGTCTTAAAATTACTTGCAAACCAGTATCCACAGAGAACAAAGCAAAATACGTGTAATCTGTAAAATAATTAGCAAAGGTCTGTGAGAAGTTAGTGAGGATTATGTCCATACCAATTAGCAGTGCTGAATTTCCCATTTTCTAAACCTTAGATTTTATGAGCTGAACTTACTGTCATTAGTCATTCATGGAGAGTAAATGAGTGCCAAGTCCTTTAATGTTAAAAGCTGATTTGCAAAAAGAATCCATATGATTCATATTTGGTTTAATTAATTTAATCGAGGAAATCAATTGAAGAGAACTAAGATGTTCAATTTCATACATTTAGATGAGCAAACATAAGGGTCACAATGTACACTGAGGATCTGTCAAGGCACACAGATTCAAAAGTTTTGGATTTCCAGCTCTTATGGTGATACAGGTTAACTTAAAGAAGATGAGATTGAGCATAGAGGTTCTGTCACCTGAACTAAGAATTGGGACTTCTGTGTGTAGAACTAAAATTCTGAGATTTTCCTAGAATACTCTATTGGCATTGCTACCTTAGGCTATTGCTTCTATGTTCACATTCTATCTCTTTGAGTTTGTACTCAATGAGTCAGTACTCAGTACTGACTGCATTTTTATTGTTCTCTCTCTCCTCTTCAGGTCAACATTTTTATATTCATTATGTGTGGAAATTATAATTATTTATCATACCTGTGTAAGATGAATATTTCTCATATTGATAGAATGTATCAAAGTTACATAATCTGGTTTTATGTGAAGTTCCTTGATCCATTTAAATATGACCTTAGTACAAGGAGACAGGAATGGATCAATTCGCATTCTGCTACATGATAACTGACAGTTGTGCCAGCACCATTTGCTGAAAATGCTGTCTTTTTTCCACTCAATGGTATTAGCTCCCTTGTCAAAGATCAAGTGACCATAGGTATGTGGGTTCATTTCTGGGTCTTCAATTCTATTCCATTGGTCTACTTGTCTGTCGCTATACCAGTACCATGCAGTTTTTGTTTGTTTGTTTGTTGTTTTTTGTTTTTTTTGTTTTGTTTTGTTTTTATCACAATTGCTCTGTAGTACAGCTTTAGATCAGGCATGGTGATTTCACCAGAGGTTCTTTTATTATAGAGAAGGGTTTTTGCTATCCTAGGTTTTTTGTTATTCTAGATGAATTTGCTGATTGCCCTTCTAATTCGTTGAAGAATTGAGTTGGAAATTTGATGGGGATAGCATTGAATCTGTAGATTGCTTTTGGCAAGGTAGCCATTTTTACTATATTGATCCTGCCAATCCATGAACATGGGAGATCTTTCCATCTTCTGAGATCTTCTTTAATTTCTTTCTTCAGAGACTTGAAGCTCTTATCATACAGATCTTTCACTTCCTTAGTTAGAGTCACACCAAGGTATTTTATATTATTTGTGACTATTGAGAAGGGTGTTGTTTCCCTAATTTCTTTCTCAGCCTGTTCATCCCTTGTGTAGAGAAAGGCCATTGACTTGCTTGAGAGTTTCATTAGTCATGTTGCTCTACAGAGTAATAGAACACCGACTAAGACTGTTGGATTAGTTTCACTTGCATAAACATATGTTGAACCATGCTCACATCTTTAGGTTAAAGTCAATTTGATCTTAGTGGATAATTTTATTGATATGATATTAAAAATCATTCTCTGCTCCAGGATGGTACTGACCAAAGTGGATGAGGATCTCCAATGTCAATTGTGAATCAAGGAAATGGCACACAGAAAAAAAAGAAAAAAAGAAAAAGAAAAGAAAAAAAGAAAAACAATAACAGGTAAAAGATGCATATATGAGTATACATATGTATGAGTCTGTCTCCGTGTATATGAATATATGAATTGGGTATGTGTGTAGTATATACAATGTGTTGTATGAATGACTGTCCTCCATACCAAGTGACCAGAATCATGGGAAATTCAGCTACACTCTCTTGTATATTCCATAAATACTGAGCTTGGTGACTCTTTACCCACCTCATGGAGGGGTGAGTATTCAGATTTTCCTTACCAGCTGCTGGATGTAACTCTGCCTTATTTGCATGTTGCCATGGAGAGGTGCTAGAGTATATATGCTGAGAATGGGAGAAGGGTGCCCCTTCTATGAAGCTATGGGGCAGCCTTAATACCTTCTGTGTAACCCTTTTCAGGCTTTGTCTGCTTGGGGAGGAGCACCTACACAGCTAAATAAAACTCATTAAGCAACTTTGCAAGGAGCCATAGCCTCAGTCATGGCCTTGTGGATATTTTCTAGCTTACATAAAAAATCCTGAGAGAACATTTGTGGTCATAACAGTAAAAATGTTTGTGGGTAAAGATGACATTGTGACTGTTGGTTCCAGGAGCTGAAGATTGGCACCTGACTTTTAGAGGGCCCCCGGGCTCTTCCCCACCTCCCTTGAAGCCTCCCCTTGCTTATGCTTATATTGCCACTCCTGAAAAAAGTTTTCAGAGCTCGATCAGTATGATTGACTTGTTCTCATTCTTTGTGTCTCTTTTCCTCCCACTCTCTCACTCCCTTGCCCTGGGTGCCCGCTGATTACCCCTGCAGGTCTGGACAAACTGGCGCACAAACTGGCACCCAACTTGTGTCTCTGCATCTGGGGTCTGAGAGAGATCATGCTTCCCATTGGGTTGCTGCTTTGTCAAGAGATGAGTGATGACCCTCACTGGGTTGCCACTTTGTCAAAAAGTGAGTGAAGGCACTCACTGAACTGCCACTTCTTTAGGAAGTGAGTGAAGGTTCACTCTGGACAATTGTCTCTTCAGGAGGTGAGTGAAGGTGCACACTGGAACACTGCTTCATTAGGAGTGAGTGAACATCCACACAGAGATCACTGCACTGTGAGACTGATCCAAGAAAGGTAAGAAGAGTGGCTAGACTATGGGTCTATAAGATTAAGTAAACATGAATTGTTTTAAGGGATCTCCAGAAGACAGGAGGCATACGGGTTAAGAAAATTTGTTCACAGCCAGGAGTTGTTCCAGGTGGAGAAATAGGGTTTAAAATAAAATAAAATAAAGCAAATGGGTAAAAAACAAAGCTACAAACAGAAAAATAATAGATGTTAGAAAAATATTTTAGCTCAAGTACATTTATGTTGTTCTTAATTCACAGAAATTGGAATGGTAAATGTATAAATGAAAGAATTAGACAAGTTGAGGAGTAATTCGGAAAGTTAGAAAAGCAGGGCACTGGGGAGCAACTATCAGTAGCTACCACTGTGCCTCCTCTCCCTTCTCTGGCAGAATTCCCAGAAGAAAAAGTTAAAGAGTTAGACTTTGAACATGAGAGAGAGGGGGAAAATAGGTTTCAGAAAAGCGATGAATGAGCTAGAGAAAGTACCCAAGGAGCTAAAGGGTTCTGCATCCCTATAGTAGGAACAATGATATGAACTAACCAGTATCCCCAAGAGCTGTGTCTCTAGTATCATATGTGGCAGAGGATGGCCTAGTTAGCCATCAGTGGGAGGAGAGGCCCTTGGTATTGCGAAGATCATATACCCCACTACAGGGTAATGCCAGGACCAGGAAGCAGGAGTGGGTGGGTTGGGGAGCAGGGTGGGGGGTGTAGGGGGATTTGGGGATAGAATTTGAAATGCAAATGAAGAAAATATCTAATAAAAAAGAAAAGTAGTTAAATCCTGTTTGTGACCTTTTAGCAAAAGAGAAGAAAAATGGAAATAAGCTATTTCATAGCTCTCCTAGGGACAGGAGGAAATTGGAAGATGTCCTGCTTCCTCTCTGGCTCCTATGGAGATATTCTTAGTTCTGGTTAGGATATCTGTGTTCCTTTGAGACATCATCATATGCTATTTCCTTTCTGTCTACTGACTGTCCTTGGTGCACCAATTTGTCCATATGTCTGTCAATTTATGTTTGTTTTTGTTTTGTTGTTTGAATGATTGTTGTTTTGTGTTTCATGTTGAAAAGCAATTGTTAAAACTTTATCTACTGGCTGTCCATCCTTTGACTTAGCTTAACTTGTTTAAAAGGCAGTCTCAGTTTGCAGAGCAGAAACTGATAAGTTACACTGCACTGTGGCTAGGAGTCAAGTACAGCTGGAAAAGCCCTGCTAGAGGCTGACTATCTACGCAAGCAACTCTTAAAGGGGCCAACATCTTTTTGCTTGTAACAGAAAGTTAGCTTAAAACTGGTAACTCAGAGTTGGAGTCATTCTAAACAACATGTGGCATGAGCCAACCCAGGAAAACAGGTCTTTAAAGATACTTCTAAATTGGGGTAAAATTTTGTGTAATTATTATTCTAGAAACTAGACTTAAAGGATAATATTTAAAACAATGTTTTCTTAATGAGGTATTAAAAGCTGCACTGTTATGCACTCATATCTAAGAATTGACAGCCAAACTTTGTAATGTTAAAGTGATGATTTTGGTATTGATTTTAAAGAGAATAGATTGTTTAAAATTGGGTTTTGCTTTCCAAAAGTTATGGATATATTCTAATATTGCAAAAGAAACTTAAAAATTATGGTTAAAATTGCCAGTGTTCCATTGATTGCAGTGTGTAGTTTGATCACAAGCTCAGGATTTTTAACTTACCCATATATTGTAATTGGGATGATTACAAGAATTTATGAGAACACTAATGTAGCTCCTTGCAGCCATCTTGCCATTCAAAGCAAAGACAGACTTATCTGGATATATTCATCTTTGTGCAGAAATGGACCCTCATACAATCAGTTTGGGTATGGTTTCTGCCTTGCAGGGGATTACAGTACAAGAATGCTTTCACAGCACTAAGGTTATAAGGAATGTTTTAAGAATATATCTTCTTAAGAAAGAATGTCGAAAAATTAGAGGCATGGACAGTCAGTGGAATTGTTCCCCTGGAATCTGTCCTCACTGCAGAAGGGATAATCTTTGGGCCAGGACTCTGGAAATATGCTCAGATTAAAAAAATATTTAAATTTAAGCTGATGCAAACCTCAGAGCAGCCTTAGTGAGGCTTGTGTGGCATTACTTTTGTTTTGCAAACCCTGCTTAGGGTAGTTTTGGGACCTCACCTCTCCTTGACTCCTGGGATTTATTTTTAAGCCAAAACAACATTATTATAGATCTATCCAGGTGTTGTTCAAAATAAAGTTTAAACTTAAGAAATATGAAATGTCAATGAGGCTGTGGAACTTCTAAAGGCATTAAAATCTGGCCTGTCTACTCCATATAGAGGAGAGGAAGCTTCAATAAACAATTGTTATCAATTATAATCAATGGCAATCAAACATTAGATGCTTATTTTAGTTATTGTTTCTCAATGTGCCCACAGCAATTCTTTGGTAAAAGAGAACATTAATGTGGAATCATCTTTCTTCTTCTCCAAGTAAAGTTTTAACATTCTATTATGAAGCTGTTGTGCTGATAATCAAGAATTGTAAGATAAAATCGTGAAGATTTTTAAAAAATTCATAAAAACCTGATGAGATGTCTATTTCTTATCTCAAAGAGCAGTTAAATTGGTTATTGCAGAATATTGATATTTAGTCTATTGCATAGTAAACATTTAGGTAAAATTGATCATCATTATACAAAAGATAAATTGTTAAAAATTGCTTCTATGCATGCTTTTGTATTTCCTGTCAATTTATGCATGCATCCAATAAAGAATACATCTACTTTATTTACAAACAGCTCTTCTATGTGTTTGGATTACATGTTTATTCTTTTGAGTTTCCTCCTGCTTCAGCAAGATAATTAAGTTGTTTGCTGTAGCTAGAGTTTTGAAATCTTGAAAAATCAAGCAAGTGGAGACATTCTTAAAGGATATTATAAAATAGTAGTAGATTTGAAAGATTGTTTTTTTCCTATTCCTTTGCATTCTCAGAATTATGAAAGATTTGCTTTCAGTGGACTTTCTATTAAAGAGCCAATGAAAAGGTATCAATGGATAGTTCTTCCTCAAGGCATGGCTAACAGTCCTATATTATGTCAAAAATTTGTGGCACAAGCCATTTATCCTAATAGCCATAACCAATAATATACATTATACATTACATTGATGGTAACTTATTAGCAAGGAAAGATCCTCAGGACTTGTTATAGAAATTTACAACAGGAATTATCTGACAAAGGATTACAAATAGCTCCAGAAAAAGTGCAAACTCAAGATCCTTATAATTATTTAGGTTTTAGGTTTACAGATCAAGCTGTTTTTCCTCAGAAAATAATTATTTGTAGGGACAATTTTAAAACTTTAAATGACTTTCCAAAGCTATTAGCTGATAGTACTTGGATTTGTGCTCATTTAAAGCTTACTACAGGAGAATTAAAACCCTTATTTATATTCTTAGGGGGAGTGCTGATCCTACCTCTACTCAAGTTTTAACTTCAGAAAGGTTGTTGGCCTTACAACAAGTAGAAAGAACTACTTAATAACAATTTGTTACTTATATAGATTATTCTTTGCCTTTACATTTGTTGATTTTTAATATGACTCATACACCTACAGGACCTTTTGAGGTCAATTGCCTCTGTCTGTAGAATTTGTCACACAGATCCTACTGGAGGCCGTGTGGCTGAAAACACCATTCTAGCTAGAAAAAATCCTATTTATATTGATCATGTAAGAGCTCTTTTTGATCTTCCTGGACCTTTAGCTGCAGCAATGATTTTATTGACAAAGCTTTGATAGGAGAAGCTTTAGTTTTAGATCCTATTGTTTTGGCTAAATGTGGTCACTATAAAATTCATCTTTCTAGTCATATCTAAAAGTTCCTACATAATATTGCTAAGGAGCAAACTAGAATGATTTTAAAGTAATGTCCTGACTGTCTTACATTGTCTTAAGTTCCTCATTTAGGGGTTAGTCCATGAGGCCTTATGCCCAAATATATTTGGCAAATATATGTAACTCATTATTCAGAATGTAGAAAATTGAAATATATACATGTTTGTATTGACACTTGTCCAGGACTCCTTTTTGCTTCTCTACATACAGAAGCTACTAGAAATGTAATTGATATTGCTTACAGGATTTTATTGCTATGGGATTGCTTAAAATCATCAAGACAGATAATGGCCCTGCTTATACTGGAAACAATTTTATGCAATTTTGTAAGGATTTTGGAATTGAACATAAAACTGGAATTCCTTATAATCCATGGGACAAGGAATTATTGAACATGTGCATTGTACACTGAAAAATTGGTTTTTGAAAACATAAAAGGGGGAATCTTATCCCTGTACCCCACAAAAATTTTAAAATTTTAATGCCAAGGAACTCTCTGAATGTGGGGAAGAGGGCATGTTTTTGTTTTATTCTGCAGGATTCTGAAGGAACGTGATAGCTACCTGAGTGGTGAGTGAGACATGCTGATGCTGGGACAAAGAATGATGCTGATCTTGAGTTTGTAGAGTGTCCTGACAATGATGATAGAGAAGTTGTATTGGGTCTTATCCAAGATACACCCTTTATTACATCCAACAGTATGGGAAGGCCTAGAATTTGTGGTAATGGTAAACGCTAAGTTGATGGAAAAGCCTGCTGGAGGAAATTTCACCATCAATAGAGAAATTAGTTACTAAAGATTTAAAACTAAATTCTCCATGTGCTGTTGTGGAAGGTACAGCTATAGGCATTTCTGCTCAAGTTTTGCAAGGAAAAAATTATGAGCTTCTTAGAACAACAATAGACACAGAATAAAGAAAAGGAGTTGAGTACACAGCCCTCCACATTGTCCAGACATCATCCTTTTTCCTGGCTATCTCTCTTAAGACAGGGCCTGAAACTTGTCAATATTACTGGATTAAGAAATTCCTCAGCCTGCTTCCTTTGTGCTGCATTAGGATGTCCTTCATTGACAGCTGTCCCTTATCTCATCCCTTTTAATATGTCTGGTGCCAGTCCTAAGACCTTTTCTTAAATTTTTGAAGTATCCTTGTTCTTGATCCCTGAACAACAACAACAATTTAAATTCTGCTATACTAGTACCAATGATAATTTGTGCAATCAGACTAGCTCAGCTAGTCAGGATCTGATTGTCCTTGAAGGGTTCTTTTTTGTCTTTTGTTGGTTTTTTGTTTGTTTGTTTGTTTTGGTGTAGTGGTATCTTTACTAAAATTCTTTCTAAAAACATAGATAAAAAATTGTTGTGTCTTCCTGTGACCCTAGTTTCAAGGTTGACCTTGCTAACTCCTGCCAAGTATTTGAGCTGGAATAGCCCCCCTGGATATTAAAATAAAGCCAGCTGTTTTTCTCCTCTTAGTAGCCAGTGCCTCCTTGGTAACCTCTATTATGGCTGCAGGTTTGGCTGGAGGAACTTTAACCCATTCTCACCACTGCCAAATTATCTCAACAATTTGTATTGGCAGTGGAAGTGTCCCTTGAGTCATTAGTTTCTTTACAGAGATAATTAACTTCCCTTGCCCAAGTTGCCTTACAGAATCGAAGAGCACTTGATTTGCTGACTGCTGAGAAAGGTGTCACCTGTCACTTTATGCAAGAAGAATGTTGCTTTTATGTAAATGAATCAGGTATAGTGGAAATATGAATCCAACACTTACATAAATTTAAGTTGGAGCTCCATAGAAAACAGTTTTCCTCCCATCACTTAATAATCAAAACACTAGATGCACAGAACAAAGAAAGAACAGTAAAAGTGGTAAGGGAAAAAGTTCAAATAACATATAAAGTCAGAACTATCAGAATTATACCAGACTTCTCAACAAAGACTCTAAAAGCCAGATTTTACGCAGATAACATACAGACCCTAAGATATCACAAATGACAGCCCAGGATACTATACCCGGCAATAATCTCAATCACTATAGGTGGAGAAACCAAGATATTCAATGTCAAAACCAAATTTAAACAATGTTGTTCCATTATTCCAGCCCTACAAAGAATAATAGAAGGAAAAATCTAGAACAAGTACACCCAAGAAAAAGCAAGAAATTGATGATTCTCACAACAAACCCCAAAGAAGATAATGTCACAAACATAATTCAACCCCCTACAACCAAAAAAAAAAAAACAAAAAACAAAAAACAAAAAACAAACAAACAAAAAAAAAACACAAAGCAGCAACAATCATTGGTCCTTAATATCTCTCAACATCAATGGACACAATTACCCAATAAAAAGACATAGACTAACAGAAAGAATATTCAATCAGAACCCAACACTTTCCTTCCCCCTTCCCTGCCAGTGTTTGCCACTCCCAGGAGCCTGCATTGCAGGTTCCCTGGCTGCTTTTCATTCTCCTGTCCCTTGCATCCCCTCTGTTATTAACTGCTTTCACTTTAAGAGTTTCTTCTTCTCAGATGGCCCCTCCCTGAGCTGCTTAGAGTGAGTTTGTTTCAAGCTCCAGTGAGGGGAGCACCCTCCCATTTAGGGCTTCTGTCCAAAGGTAAGGAGCACCAGGGAAGTAAAAAGAAGGCACGCACAGAAAAAAACAAAACAAAACAAAACAAAACAAAACAAAACAAAGCAAAAAAACAAACAAACAAAAAAAAACCTGTGAAACCGCCAATCTGCGCAGTCCGCCTGGAGGTCAAACGTCCCGTGCTGTCGGCATAAGGCCAAGAACCCCCTCCACCCGCGCCTCATTTCCCCCTCCCCGAGCGGCTGCGGGGACCCCCCCCCCACAGCGGCCGGTCGTGCACTTTCACCATAGCAACATCTGTGTCCCTTTGAGACACCAAGTTATATTCTCTGTCTATTGTTTTTGGTGCACCAAATTGTCCATATGTCTGTCAATTCATATCTGTTTTGTTTTGTTGTATGAAAGATTGTTGTTCTGTGTTTCATGTTGAAAAATAAAACTTTATCTGCTGGCTGTCCATCCTTTACACAGCAGGAAGTGAGATATACTTATATACCTTATACTTGCTTAATGAAACTTCAAAAAATAATAGCTTGATTATTGCACCAGAAAAGTACAGCAGTCTAATGTTAGTCATTTTTTAGGAGCCACTATTACTTCACTATGTGTCACCCCACAAAAGATTAGTATAAGAAAAGATCATTTAAAGACGTTGAATGATTTTCAAAAATTATTAGGAGATATAAATTGGATTAGACCTTATTTAAGGATCCCTACTTTGGAATTAAAACCTTTATTTCAAATTTTAGAAGGAGAACTGCATATTACCTCATTGAGACAATTAACACCTGAGGCTTCTGATGTCCTTAGGAAGGTAGAAAAAGCGATCCAAACAGCACAGTTACATCGTATAAATGAGCAAGAACCTTTGTGCCTATGCATGTTATGCACCATCAACTTGCTAACTGCTGTGTTATGGCAAAATGGTCCTTTAGTATGGATATATCCACATATATCCCCTAATAAGACTATAGAGCATTATCCCACCATGGTAGCAAATATGGCTCACAAAGGTATAAAAACTTCAATTACTCACTTTGGAAAAATGCCTGATAGCATAATTGTTCCTTATACTGGCGCACAAATGCGAATATTGTGTGCTACTATAGATGAATGGATCATTCTTAGATGTGCTTATTCTGGTTTAATTAATAATTATTATCTTAAACATCCTTTATTACATTTTATGCTATTGCATCCAGTAATCTTTCCAAAGGTGACGACTAATACCCCTATAAAGGGAGCTATTGATTTTTATACAGATGGATCCAAAACAGGAATTGGAAGTTATATAATCAATAAAAAGGCTGTGAGGTTGCAATTTATACCAGGAGTCCCTCAATTGGTGAAATGTTTGATGGTTTTAAAGGTTTTTAAAAGGTTCCTTATGCCCATAAATATTATCTCTGATTCTGTTTGTGTAGTTCATGCTGTATTAGTATTAAAGACTGCCAGAAATTTTAAGCAGTCTAGTTCAGTATCTAAAATTCTGATGAAAATACAAGACTGTAATTTAATGCGTGAGCATCCCTTTTATATTCAACATATTAGAGCACATACATCTTTCCCTAAACCTATGGTTAAGAGAAATGCAATTGCTGATTCAGCCACCAGAGATATGGTTTTCCTATCACAAAGTTCTATAGAAGGTGCTAAGAATTTTCATCAACTTTATCATGCCCATGCTTCTACACTGCGACAGAAGTTTAAGCTCACACGAACAGAAGCTTGAGATATTGTCCTACAGTGTGGTAAATGTAGAATTTATTAATGTACCTTCTGTGGGTGTTAATCCTCGCGGATTGCGAACCCTAGATGTTTGGCAGATGGATGTGATGCATATCCCAGCTTTTAGTAAATTACAATATGTACATGTGACCATCAATACCAGCTCTGGTGTCCTATATGCCTATCCCTTGACAGGGGAAAAAGCAGTTCATGTCATATCCCACTGCTTGGAGGCTTTGGGCTACATGGGGCAAGCCCCTAGTGCTGAAGACAGACAATGGTCCTACATATACTTCTTCTAAATTTAGTCAATTTTACAAACAAATGCAAGTGAAACATATTACTGAATTTCCCTATAATCCATAGGGCCAAGACATCACTAAAAGAACTCATTGTACTTTGAAACAATATTTGCAAAAACAAAGAGGGGAAATAGAGGTTATGACACCAAAGATGGCTCTATCCCTTGCAATATTTACTCTTAATTTCATAAAATTGGATTATGCTGGAAGATCACCAGCTGAAAGGCATGGACAATGGCCTCAATCGCCCAATGAAATGGTCAAATGGAAAAATGTCCTTGATAATAAATGGTATGGCCCGGATCCTATCTTAATCAGATCCCGGGGAGCTATTTATGTTTTTTCCACAGATTGAAGAAAATCTACTTTGGGTCCCGATGCGACTGACAAGGACCGTGAAAGAGCAATATGAACCCCAAGATGATCCTCTTACTCCTGATGATTGAGACCAGGATAAATATACCCGTGTGGGCCATAGTAAGATCATGGCCAGTACCTTTACCGGTACAGTCCAATTCTTCTACCTAGCCTTTGTTTTTTGCAAAGGAATGTTTTTTGGATGTTCCTTATGCACGACAAACTCCTCAAGAGCCATGGGTGTGTAAGAGTACTAGTTTTCATTTAAATTATACACTATGCTTTATGCATAATGTGGATAAACCTTTTACACCCTGTATATTTTTTAAAGAAAAAGATTATCTCTATTTGGGCAGATTCCATTATCCAAAATAAAGTGAGCTCTGGAGTGTTATTTAATGCTTTAATGCAAATTGCTCAAGGAGCACAATCAAGATCAGGTGATGTTGGAAATAATGTAACTTCACCTATAAACATCACCACTATTATGATAAAGGGAAATGACTATTCCCAAAAGATCACGATAGCCTGTTGGCAATGCTACCGCTATACGCAGCATGCCTTAGTGCCATCCAGACCTCGCATTTCCTATAGTTTTTTCACCTTGTCAATCAAATGTTTTTCCTCAAAAAGAATTAGCAAAGGGTTTTGTTTTGTCACCACCATTAGATTATGCTGTAATGTATGATAAAGGAGATGCTACAGGGAAAGAAAATATTTGGCCATATTACCAATGGATTTTAAGTAATGAGGCAGGTGCTAATACCAGTTTGTCAGCCTTTGCACTGCTGACTGGAACCTTTCATGAGATATTGAATGTTTCTGCCACACTTTCCAATATCTCTACTCATTTGGATAATGTGACATTTAATAGAGTTATCAAAAATATGACTACTTCTCCAGTAGAAGTCTGTGTCAATCCTCCATTTTTCTTTATATTGGCTAAATTTCAAAATAATACAGAATGGTTAGATTGTACAAATGTCACTTGTTTTTTGACACAATGCTGGAATGGAACTAATTTCTTAGCCTTAGTGGTACATTTACCAACCTTTGTCCCTGTGCCTGTTGAGGCAGATCCAGAGAAGTTCCCAATCATGAGTCTTGTCCAGCGGAAGAGAGATTTTGGAATCACAGCAGCCATTGTTACTGCCATTGCAGTGTCTGCAGCATCCACGGTTACTGCAGGAATTGCTATGGCCTATCAAGTCAATATGCTGATACCATAAGTCAGATAACAGAAAAAACGTCTGAGGCATTGCTTATCCTGCAAAGGGTGGATTCTCATATTGCCTCAGGATTAATGTTAGTGAATCGAAGAGTAGATATTTTACAACATAACGTGGAACAGATGATGGATATCATACAAATGAGTTGTGTGACATCAACTCTGCATATGTGCATTACTCCTGTTAGGTATACTAATAATTCTTTTATTAAAAGTACAGATTTATCTGAAGGGGAACTGGTCGCAGAAGCTGGAAAGGTTGCAGATGAAGCTGCAGATACAGATCCTGAACCTTAATGAAACCAGAGTGGAACCAGTGACCCTTGGAGAGTTCACCTCTTGGCTTACCTCTGCATTTTTCTTATTTTAAAGAGTGGGTAGGAGTTGTTTTGTTTGGCGCAGCCTTATGTTGTGGCTTAGTGTCCATGCTTTGGTTGGTCTGCAAACTCAGATCTCAACAGAAACGTGACAAGGTCGTGATCACTCAAGCACTTGCTGCCATAGAGCAAGACACCTCCCCTGAAATTTGGTTATCTATTCTCAAGAATTAGTTGGCATCTGAGTTCTCTGCTTTTGCATCCCACGGATTTGTGGATACTTTGCATTGGGATGAGAGAGACTCAACGATCATTGATCAGCCCTTACACATCGCTGAGGTTTCCTCTTGCACATGATAGGGTGATCATGATTTCCCCACTAATTCATTTTTTGGCTGGCCTCTTTTGTAGAGTTCACCCTAGGCCATTTAGCAGTTATTGTCACACAGCACTGTGGTATCCAGAGACGGGCAACTTTCCTCGTGTACAGACCAACCTAAGACAATGGGGCCCAGTGGTGATAGGGTTACCCGATAATGGGTAAGGCTGTGACATTAGAGGAACGACCTAAAACAGGAGCCACAACAGATGGACATAACTGCAGAGGCCTACACTAGCCTCGTTTTAATAAAATATAAAGGGGGAGATGTGGAGAGCCGCAATATCATTTACCATCATAAGATGGCGCTGGCTTCGCAGTGCCTTATGCCACCTAAAAAAAGAACTATGTGCACATGTGCAGGAGTAAAAGTGCGCCAAAGTCACAAGCCCACCCCCGGGGCGTATGTGATCGTGGGTAAAGCAACCAGTCAGGCGTGGACAGGCCACACCAGGGGGTATTTAAGCAGCACCTTTCTGAGGCTTCTTTGTCTTCCTCATCAATATGTAATAAAGATTGGCTGCAGAAGGATTCTTGTGTCCCTTGTGCGTTCCTACGGGCGAGAACAATAGCTCGGGACAGATTGACCTTAAATTCAGAGATCTGCATGGCACTGTCTCTGGAATGTTTGGATGAAAGCTGTTGTCTTAGAGTGTCCATTTCTGTGAAAATAAAACATGACCAGAGCAAATTTTATAAAGACTAACATTTAACTGTGGCTGGATTATAATTTTAGAGACTTAACTCATTATCTTCATGACCAGAAGAGTGGCAACTTGGAGACAGACATGGCACTGGAAAGGCCAAGAATTTTACATTTTGATCATAAGGCAGACAAAAGGACAATGCATTCTGTACTGAGTATAACTTTAGTTTATATATGGGACTTAAACATTTACTTTCACACTACCACACTTCATCATTCAAGAACACAACAAGGACACACCTCCAAATAATGCCACTCCCTATGGCCCAAAAAATTCATCACATGAGTCTATGAGGGGCAAAACTATTGGAACAACACACACCGGCCACCATAGTTTAGTAGCCATAACAAAAGGAAAAATGCATTTAGTCCAACTTTAAAAGTCCACATAGTCTATAATCGTCTCAATAATGTTTAAATCCAAAGTTCAACGTTTCTTCTGAGATTCTTGCAATCACTTAAGTATAGGTACCCATAAAACTGAAATAAAAAAGCAGATCATATACTTACAACATCACTGGATATACATTATTCTCCCTAAATATCATATTGAGGAAATACTGGATCATAACAAGTAAAAAAAAAACAAAAAACAAAAACAAACAAACAAACAACAACAACAACAACAAACCAACAAACAAACAAACAAACAAAAAACCTGAGAAAACTCCAAACTCAGCATTTCCATGTCCGATGTCCAACTTTTTTCAGCCTTGTTGACTGCAATAAAATTCTTTCTCTTGGCTTTGTTTCTATCCTTGTTGACTGCAATATAATTCTTTTTCTTGGCTTTGTTTCTACTTCTTGTTAGCGTCATCCTTTTGTTTATATTTCATTACTCTGTAATTTCTAAAATCTTGGATTTTTCAAGGGTAATTAAACTTCACAGGACCTTATTCTAATATATGAGATCGATACCTGATGCTCTGGCTTCTGTCATAGGTCTTGGGTGACATCCATAACTCTGCCCTCTGTAGCACTCTGGGCTCTGACCAACTACATTCCTTTGCTACTGTTTTTCTTTGTAGTCATTCTATGGTATAATCATCTCCAATATGCTGGGTCTTCTACTGCAATTAGTTTGCACTTAACTAATAGCCTTTCATAGGCTTTCTTTATGGTGCCATGCTTTAATGTCTTTGCATGTCTACTTCTTCAGACCTGGACCTTTAACTGCCACTGAGACTTTACCTTCAGCAATGGCCTTCTCTGGCCACTTATGATGCCAAACCTTAGTTGTTCCCCATGACCACTTTATTTTTTTAAAGCAGTACCACCTGTGTGACTCTTATAAAATACAATGTCCTTCTGCCAGCATGGCATCTATTTCTGGAACACATCTTTGTTCTTTCAGAAAAGAATTCCAAGATATCACATTAGTGATGTTGGTCTCCTTAATCACTGCCAGTTTCTTAGTTTCAGTGAGCCAACATCAATTTCCCCCTTCTATTCTTGACTCAATATCCAGAGTCATATGCCTGGGGCTGCTAATTTCTGTTGCCTGCTATGACTAGTATGCAGGGCCTACTTGTTCTATTGCATTACCACCAGCATTCTGTTTCCAATGCCTTCCTTCACTGTTTAAGCCCAGCTGTCCTGGAACTTGGTGTGTACCAGGTTGGCCTTGAACTCAAAGATCTGCTTGCCTCTGTCTTTTGGCCTTTCTTTGATTCATTTTCAACAAAAATGTTTATGTTCTTGATTGTAGTTCATTCTGGATAAGAGCCATACTGTCTACTGAGAACATGGACACAATTCATGCCTTGTCAATTTGACACACAATAATATCCCTTTATGGCCAAATAATAACAATAAACATGTCCTGATCATAAAGTAATGCCTTATAAAAGTACCAATGACAAAACAATGAGGACACCTGGGTGGGTTCGTGCCTTGTCATCCTCGATCTGTTAATTCTATTTACTACCCTTAAATACAGGGTGCATTTCCATTCCACTTTCTGGTGCCTTTTAATATTTTAACCACATATTTTATATTCTTCCTTCCTAAGTTTGCTACTCTTGATCAATATGCTCTTAATAAGTGTGAACTCTAGGACAGAATCTAAACAATGTTATTTTGAGTTTCCCTTTAACAATGCAATTAATCTTTATCTATTTACCTTAGCATCAGGAAGACTCTTCAGACAAAGATAAACAGCAGCTATATTCTCCACCAAAATATTACAAAACTGATCTCTAAGCAACAGATTAAAACTCCCTCTGAAACCTCTTTATCCATGCAGCCAGACAATGTTTCTCAGAAGGATCTGAGAGTGCTACATTTTCATTTGAAGGCAGACAGAGAAAACTATCTCCTGTACTGTGTGTAGATATAGCTTATTTAGGGGAACTCAAAGCCTAATTGTACTGTAACATAGTTCTTCCAACAAGGATTCATATATTTCAGTAAGACCACTTGTACAAATAGTGCCACTCTCTATGAGCCAAGCATTCAAACACATGCGTCTCTGGGGCAAAATCTATTCAACCAACCACATATATGAAGTAAGTTTTTTGTTTGTTTGTATGTTAGTTTGTATGCGTGTTTAATTATTTCCACTTTATCTTTATTCTTTTTCACATATCCATTATTTATTCTATCTTTTCTTTCACTGAATACCATTTCTTTACTGTAAGATTTCCTTGAAAGAAAATAAATATAAAATTGAAGAGAAGTTTTAAATTTTATTTAAGATAAATTTAATATATTTTAGGAGTTTTATTTTTTCTGCCAGATTTTTATATGAGACATGCATATATATCAATTATCCTCTAAAAGATGAGGGTGGAGTTCTCTTCATACATTCTAAAAAAATGACCTAGTAGCCATAAAAATTGGCCATAATGTGTGCCAAAGATAGCCCAAGATAATTGGGAAATTTTAGATCTGCAACAAACTTTCCAACTTCCTGATAATCAATCATCTTTTGAAGAATTTTTGTGTAGGAGCTACATTTTCCTCTGAATACAGGTTCAAAAATCTCTGCTCAATTTCTATGTTTTATGTTATAATATTTTGTGTGGGGCAGGTGAATCATGAGATCTTTGCTAGCATCAGTGTTCTTCATCCATCTGGTGAACTTTGATTACTCTGAGATATCAGAAAGAGACAAAAACTTTCTTCTGACCACATGTTCAAAATCATTCTAACATACATACTCTGATAATCATACTATTGGATAGCATGACCACCTGGGTATCGATCCCATATACTGTCATCAAACCCAGACACTATTGTTGATGCTAGCCAGTGCTTGCTGACAGGAACCTGATATAGCTGTCTCCTGAGAGGTTCTGCCTAACAAATACAGAGGTGGATGTTCTCAGCCAACCACTTTACTGAGCACAAGGTCCTCAATAAGAAGAGCTAGAGAAAGGACTGAAGGAGCTGAAGGAATTGGCCGCCTCAATAGAGGAACAACAATATGAACGAACCAGTATCCCAAGAGCTCCCAAGGACTAAATCCTCAACCAAATAATACACATGGAGGGACTCATGGCTCCAGCTGTGTATGTAGCAAAGGATGGCCTTGTTGGCTATCACTGGGAGTCAAGGTCCTTTGACCTCAGGAGGCTGAATGCCCCAAGGTAGGGTAATGCCAGAACAGGGAAGTGGGAGTGGGTGGGTTTTTGAACAGACGAAGTGAGTTTTCAGAGGGGAAACCATGAAATGCAAAACTTTGGAAATTCAAATAAAGAAAATATCTAATAAAAATGTGGAAAAAGGATTGAAAGATAAAATCTTGGTTTATCATGGGCTTTTGAAACCTCAAAGCTCATCATAAGTGACTCACTTTCTCCAACAATACCACATCTCATAGAACTTGAGAAGCTGCTGGTCCTTTTATGTTAGACTCCTAACTACAGGTGCAGGGCTCCAAAGAACAATTGAGACTGCTTTTATTTATTTACTTTTTCTTCCTTCCTTCCTTTCTCTCTCTCTCTCTCTCTCTCTCTCTCTCTCTCTCTCTCTCTCTCTCTCTCTCTCTCTCTCTCTCTCTTTTGGAAATGAGTTAAAACTAAATCAAGTGCTAAACAACGAGCAGATGAAATTCTAACCATTTTTTTTCTTTTGAACATGAAACACAAAAGAACAATCAATCAAACCACAAAACAAAAACACATGGAAGGAGTTCCAGAGACAAAGTGTGGAGCAGAGACTGAAAGAATGACCATCCAGAGACTGGCCCACCTGCATAAGGATCCATCCTTATGCAACCACCAAACACAGACACTATTGTGGATGACAACAAGAGCTTTCTGATAGGAGCCTGATATGGCTGTCTACTAGGAGGCTTTGTCAGAGCCTGACAAATACAAAAGTGGATGCTCACAGCCATCCATTGCATGGAGCACTGGGTCATCAATTAAGGAGTTAGAGAAAGTACCAAGGGAGCTGAAGGGTTTTGCAGCCCGATAGAAGGAACAACAATATGAATTAACCGGTACCTCCAGAAGTTCCTAGGATTCAACTGCTAATCAAAGAAAACAAATGGTGGGACTCAAGGCTCTAGCTGCATCTGTAGCAGATGATAGTCTAGTAGGTCATCAATGGGAGAAGAGGCCCTTGGTCCTGTGAAGGTTCTATGTCCCAGTATAGGGGAATTCCAGGATCAGGAACTGGGAGTGGATGGGTTGGTGAGCAGGGGAAGGAGGAGGGGATAGAGGGTTTACAGAGGAAAAATTAAGAAAGGGGTAACATTTGATATGTTATAAAAATATCAAATAAATAAAAAAGCCATATTGGCCATATTGTTGGGTCTTTGCTTTTAACAATTAAATGTGATTATAACCTGAAAAAGTAGCATACCAGGTAAGTGAGGGTAATAGAATATTTGCATATTTGTACTTAAAGCTATCTCCCTCCACCACTACTCATGCACCTAGAATTTTTTATTTATTAAGAGTACCATGAACTCTTAATAAATCTAACATGTGTATACATTTCCTTTCTACTCTTCCTTCTAGTACCCTTAATCTTTTTGTTTGCATATTTCTCCCTTATACTCTGTTTTCACCTACTCTTCTCTTTCAACATTTTCTGAAATATTTCGTGGTTCATTCATTTTTAATTATTAGATGTAAATCTGTTAGCACTAAAATCTTTAAAAGCAGGGAGGTACTAAAAATTGATCTAAGCAATGGAAAAACCTTCATTCTAACCTTCTGGGAATAAATCTAAATGGACGTCATATCTACAGGCTCTCTTGCCAAGTGACCAAGGACCCTAATGCTGAGATGCCCAGACATGTAGCATTTTTTAGGCCCAAGGCAGAAACCACATGTAGAAGGTCTCTTGTCCTATGACCATACACAAGTTTCTTGTTGAATCTCTTGCAAGTATCTTGCCTAAGTTGCCCTGAAGGCTCAGGACCAAATTAAAGCTACATTCTCCTATGCTGTTTGAGAAAGTCCGAATCTTTCACTGGCCAGTGCTACCTTTCCAGACCCAAAGGCAGCTGGGATTTCACTCATAAAATCTCACTTCATTCTTAAAATCCCTGCATCATACCAGTTACAAGTGAATAGAGTCACTTTGGTCTCCCTAATAAATAAGCAACAATAAGTTTCTGAAGGACTGCTCTCCTCAGTTCTCCTACCTGACCTGAAATCAATTATTAGACAACATGATTAGCAGAGTATAACTTTGCACTGAGCATAGACATGATGAACACTCATATTTGGCACAGAACCAACAAAATAAGTATTATACATATGGCATGATTTCAATATGCTTGTCCAGAGGACTAGTACTAGTTGCAGGTATGGCCTTGTTGGAGGAATTATGGTTCTTTTGGAGGGACCGTGTCACTGTGGGAGTGTACTTTACAAACCTCTTCCTAGCTGCTTTAGGACAGTCTGTTCTTGACTTCCTTTGGATGAAGATATAGAACTATCAGTTCCTCTAGAACCATGCCTGCCTGAACACTAGTATGCTTCCTACAATGATAATGTTATGAAACTGTGAACCTGAATGCCAGTTCCAATTAAATTTCTTTTATAAGAGTTGCCTTGGACATGGTGTCTGTTCATAGCAATAAAACCTAAATGAAGACAACATATATCCCTCAACAAAATACTTATAAAATCTACAGAACAGATCCTGAAGAAATCCAAAACACCATCAGATCCTTCTATAAAAGGTTATAATCAACAAAACTGGAAAACCTGGATGAAATGGACAAATTTCTAGACAAATACCAGGTACCAAATTTAAATCACTGTCAGGTTAATGATTTAAACAGTCCTATACCCCTAAAGAATTAGAAGCAGTCATTAATAGTCTCCCAACCAAAAAAAAAAAAAAGCCTAGGACCAGATAGTTTTGGTGCAGAGTTCTATTAGACCATTAAAGAAAATCAAATTCCTGTTCTTCACAAACTATTACACAAAATAGAAGCAGAAGGTACTCTACCCACTTCATTCTATGAAGCCACAATTACTCTGATACCTAAACTACAGAAAGACCCAACAAAGATAGAGATCTTCAGACCAATTTCCCTTATGAATATCAATACAAATATTCTCAATTAAATTCTGGCTAACTGAATCCAAGAACACATCAAAACAATCATCCATTCTGACCAAGTAGGTTTCATTACAGGGATGTAGGGATAGTTTAATATATGGAAATTCATCAACATAATCCATTATATAAACAAACTAAAAGACAAAAACCTCAAGATCATCTCGTTAGATGCTGAGAAAGCATTTGACAAAATCCAACACCCATTCATGATAAAGTCTTAGAAAGATCAGGAATTCAAGGTTCATACCTAAACATGATAAAAGCAGTCTATAGCAAAACAGTAGCCAACTTCAAAGTAAATGGTCAGTCCTTCAGAAACTTATTGTTGCTTATTGATTAGGGAGACCAAAGTGACTATGGTTTCTCCAAACCTTCAGTGATCCTTCTCTACTCTCCTTTGTCACCCTCTCGGACCTCTTGACCATGATTGGAAGTCCACCACCATTCTCCTCTACCCAACTGATTGGCTCAACAGACCTTTTACTAACCAATCAGAGGTTATAGAAAACAATTTTTACATAACATACACAAAAGATAGTTGATAGTGCCATCATCCAGACTGCAACCTGTTATCTGGACATAGAACTCAGCATCTGAATACACAGTGCACAAAACCATCCCCCAACAGATATATGTATGTGTTTGTGTATGTGTGTATGTATGGATGTATTTGTCCATATGTTTAAGTGTCTAAAAGGGTCTTGGATGGCAGCTAAAGCTTGAAACTGTGGGAGGACAGGAAAGGCCATTGATGAAGACTTTGGTTACAGTTGACAGCCCAGGCCTCAAGGGATGGTACAAACTATGTGAAGCTTGGCATTATGAAGGGAGCCTATGGGAGGCTATTTGTAAAGATTATTTGCGGTAGAAGACTCAAGCAAATTGGAGATGTCAGTACCAATGGATGATCACCAAGAACAGCAGCAGCAATGGAGTAGAGTGACCTAGAGCCTAGAGTGCTACAGAGGACAGAGCTGGAGAAGTGCCCTAAGCCATTTAGAGGAGTCCACAAGATCATGTG
This sequence comes from Mus caroli, assembly GCF_978045245.1. Taxonomy (NCBI): domain Eukaryota; kingdom Metazoa; phylum Chordata; class Mammalia; order Rodentia; family Muridae; genus Mus; species Mus caroli. Next base: position 88,520,642 of record NW_028227262.1, read on the forward strand.
TGGCTCTCAGAGATTGGAACAATTGGAAAAGTGAAGTGCCTTGGATACTTCAAGATGCTAGAAATGTCAGAATCATGGGATATCTGCTAAGTAAAGCTGCCAACAGCGAAGATAAACAGCCCAAGAGAAAGAAGTGTTTTGCAATCAACAATGATGAGGAGTTAGATTTATGAAGAACACTTTTATATCAAACATATAGACGCAGAACTTGGAGTTTGCCCAGTTGGTTTTTGGTGCGGTTTTTTTTTTTTCTCCAGTATTTACTCACTGTTATCTTTGGAATGATAGTGTGCATCCTGAGACATTTAAGATATGTGTTCTGCTTTTTTATTTTTACTTTATAGGAGATTATATAGTTAAATTATTGAATTAATCTCACAAAAGTGTTTGAATTTTGGACTTTTAATATTGTTGAAACTTTCATAGACTATGTTTAGGTATGGCTTCCATAGACTCATGTGTTTGAACAAGCCTATGGGTCCCAAGGTGTCTAATGTGGTGATTTGAGTATCTTTGGTCCATAGGAATGGTACTGTTAGGAGGTGTTGCCTTGTTGTATGAAGTGTGTAACTGAGGGGGTATGCTTTAAGACTCTGCAGAGTGCAGAAAAGTCAGTTTATTCCTAGCTTCCTTGGAATGAAGATGTAGAAGTCTCAGCTTTTCAAGTGCAATGTCTGCCTAGATGCAGACATGCCTCTGCCATGATGATAATGGACTGAATCACTGAACCTATAATCCAGCCCCAATAGAATATTCCTTTGTAAGAATTGCCTTGGTCATGGTGTCTCTTTACAGCTATATAACTCTCTATTCCTATCTAGCTTAACTATTAAGAGTGTGCTTTTCTGAACTTCAAATTATTTTCTAAGATTTTCTATAGTATAACCACAGGAAACACACACACACATAACAACAACAACAACAACTTAATCTAGGTTTAGTAACAAGTTACATCTCCAAATTAAAAAAAGTTGTGGTCATTGCTAACAATCTATATTTGTGAATTATTCTGAAAGGTGTGATTTAATCATTAACTGTTCCAGCAGTGATGCTTAACAAAGATCATTCCCTATTTTTTTGTGGTTTTTTTTTGTTGTTCTTTCTTTCTTTCTTTCTTTCTTTCTTTCTTTCTTTCTTTCTTTCTTTCTTTCTTTCTTTCTTTCTTCCTTTCTTCCTTTCTTCCTTTCTTTTCTTTTTTTCTTTCTTTTTTTTTTTTTTTTTTTTGAGACAGGGTTTCTCTGTATAGCCCTGACTGTGCTAGAACTCACTCTGTAGACCAGGCTGGCCTCGAACTCAGAAATCCATCTGCCTTTGCCTCTCAAATGCTGGGAATAAAGGCATGCACCACCACTGCCAGGCAATCATTCACTATTATTGTGAGTGCTAATAATACTGTTAAGTGAGAGGCCAGAAGTGAGCTATAAATTTACATATAACACTTAGATTAGGAAGGATGTTAGGATTGAGACTATCACAAGCAGAGCTATGCTACAGAATACCATGAAGTTCTAGGGAAACTTAGTCCTCAGGGCTTGACTAATCTTATCCTGGTTGGGGCCTGGGAATCTCTTGCTTTCCTGTCATCTGGGACTTTTTGTGGCTATCCCCAGTTACACATGCCCCATTGCTAAAAAATTCTGTTCAAATACCTGACCCTATATATTTTATCCTAGTGTCCTCTCATACCTGATCCTGCACTCCTATTCCCCCCTCATCCTCTATTCCTCCCAAGTCCCTCCCACCCTCTACATCCCATGTGTATTTTATTCTCCCTTCTAAGAAGGACTGAGGCGTCCAGACTTTTGTTTTCCTTCTTCTTGTGCTTCATATGACCTGTAAATTGTATAATAGATATTCTGTGCTTTTAGGCTAATATTCACTTATCAGTGAGTGCATACCATGTGTGTTCTTTTATGACTAGCTTACCTTACTCAGAATGGTATTTTCTAGTTCCATCCATTTCCCCAAGAATTTCATGAAATCATGGTTTTAAAAGCTGAATAGTATACTATTGTGAAAATGTACCACATTTTCTGTATCTATTGTCCCTCTGTTGAAGGACATCTGGGTTATTTCCAGTTTCTGGCTATTGTAAACAATATGAAACATGATTCCTTGATATATATGTTGGAGCATCTTTTGGGTGTATGCCCAGGAATGGTATAGCTGGGTCTTTAGGAAAAACTATTTCTAATTCTCTTAGGAACTGTCTATTGACAGTGTACTTTGCCTTACAGAAGCCTTGCAATTTTATGATGTACCATTGGACTATTATTGTTCTTACAGTATAAGAGATTTGTGTCCTATTCAGGAAAATTTCCCAGGTGTCCACATGTTTGAGGCACTTCTGCACTTTCTTTTCCATTACATTCCGTCTATCTGGTTATATGTGGAGGTTCTTAATCCACTTAGACTTGAGTGTTGTACAAGGTGACAAGAAAGGTTCAATTTGAATTCTTCTACATAGCAACAGCAAGATGAACCAGCCCCATTTGTTGAAAATGCTTTCTTTTTTTCCACTGGCTGGTTTTTGCATTTTGTCAAATATCAAATGATCATAGGTTTGTGAATTTATTTGTGTCTTCAATTCTAGTCCATTAATCTATCTTCCTGTGTCTGTGCCAATTCCATGCAGTTTTTATCACTATTGCTCTGTACTAAAATTGAGGTCAGAGATGGTGATTTCCCCAGAATTTCTTTTATTGTTGAGAATATATTTCACTATCCTGGGTCATTTGATACTATGGATGTATTTGAGAATTGCTATTTCCATCTCTTTGAAGAACTGAGTTGGAATATTGATGGGGATTTCATTGAATCAGTGGCTTGCTTACTATGGTAATCCTGCCTATCCATGATCTTGGGATATCTTTCCACCTTCTGAGGTCATCTTTAACTTCTTTCTTCAGAGATCTGAAGTGCTTGTCGTACAGATCTTTCACTTGCTTGATTAGTGTTACATTTAGAAATTTTCTATTATTTCTGAATATTGTGTAGGATGTTGGTTCCCTAATTTCTTTCTCAATCTGTTTATCCTTTTAGTAGAGGGATGCTACTGGTTTGTTTGAGTTAATTTTATATCCAATCACTTTGCTGAAGTTGTATATCAGCTACAGAAACGCTGGTAGAATTTTTGTGGTCGTTCATATATAGTATCATATCATCTGCAAAGAGTGATAAGGTGAATTCCTCTGCCCAATATATAAACTTTTTAAGCCCCCTTGGGTCTTCTATTGTTCTGGCTAGAACTTTGAATGATATTGAATAGGTAGGGAGAGAGTGGGCATCTTTTTCTTGTCCTGGGTTTTAATGGGATTGCTTTGAATTTCTCTCCATTTAGTTTGATGTTGGTTATTGGTTTGTTATATATTGCTTTTATTATATTTTAGTGTAGCTCTTAAATTCCTGATCTCTTTAATAATTTTGATATGAAGGACTGTTGTGTTTTGTCAAAAGCTTTTTCACCATCTAGTGAAATAATTATGTGGTATTTTACTTGAGTTTAATTATATAGTGGATTACAATGATGGATTTCCATATATTGAATCAACCCTGTATTCCTGGGATGAAGCCTACTTGATTATGGTAAATAATCCTTTTTATCTGTTCTTGGATTTGGTTTTCAAGAATTATATAGAGTATTTTTGCACAATATTAATAAGTGAAATTGTTCTGAAGTTCCTTTCTTGGTTGGGTCTTGCTGTGGTTTATGTATCAGCAAAACTGGGGATTCATAGAAAGAATTATGTAGTCTTCCTTCTCTTTCTATTTTGTGGAATAGTTTGAGAAGTATTGTTCCTAGGTCTGCTCTGAAGGTCTAATAGAATTCTGCACTAAAACTATGTGGCAGTGCATATTTATTTATTTATTTATTTATTTATTTATTTATTTATTTCAGTTGGGAGACTTCTAATGACTGCTTCTATTTCCTTAGGATTTGTGGGACTGTCTATGTGGCTTATCTGATACTGATTTGAGTTTGGTGCCTGGTATCTGTCAAGAATATCAAGAAAGAAAGAAAGAAAGAAAGAAAGAAAGAAAGAAAGAAAGAAAGAAAGAAAGAAAGAAAGAAAGAAAAAAGAAACAAAGAAAAAAAGAAAGAAAGAAAGAAAATTTCATCTAGATTTTTCCAGTTTTGTTGACGATAGTAATTGTAGTAGTATCAGATGATTTTTTTTTAATTTCCTCATTTTCTGTTGTTATGTTTCCATTTTCATTCTTGATTTTGCTTATTTGGATGCATATGGTCTCTGTGCTTTCCAGTTATATGTGCTGAGGTTTATCTAGCTTGTTGATTTTCTCAAAGAACCAAATCCTAGTTTTACTGACTCTTTTTATTGTTCTCTTTGTTTCTACTTGGCTGATTTCAGCCCTGAGTTTGATTATTTCTTGCTGTCTACTCCTCTTGGATGTATTTGATTCTCTTTAGTCTAAAGCTTTCAAATGTGCTGTCAAGCTGCTAGTGTATGATCTCTCCAATTCTTTTTTTATGGAGGCATTCAGTGCTATGAGTTTTCTCTTAGCATTACATTCATTAGGCATTCCATAAGTTTGATATGGACATAACAAATTACAGGGATGGGAATGGAGAGGAACTTGAGGAAAAGAAGGTCCAGTGACAGGCCCAGTGTAGATCCAGCTCAAGGGGAGGTCCCAAGGCCTAACTCTATTACTGAGACTATGGAGAGCTTACAAAAAGGGATCTATCATGACTGTCCTCTAAAAGACCCAGTAAGCAGCTGAAAGAGTCAGATGCAGATGTTTGCACCCAACCAATGGACAGAAACAACCTACCCATGTTGTTGAACTAGGGAAGGCTGAAAGAACTGAGGAGAAGGGTGATCCTGTAGGAGGACCAGCAGTCTCAATTAATCTGGACCCCTGAGATCTCGAAAACACTGTACCACCAAACAGACAGCATACACCAGCAGAAGGAAGGTCATTGATTAGAAAACTTGAGAAATGTTGATTACATTTGCTTACAATACATTCCCTGGTGTTCATCTTCTGGGAGACTCCAGTATAGATGTCAATCTTGTAAAGACACTGAGAAGAGAAAAGCATAAGTATAGGAACTAAAGAGGGGCCCAGGCCAAGAGGGGAGGAAGGATGAATGCCCCACCAGAGTTCCACCTATGCTCTGGACAGGCAGATGTGGGAGGGCTGCCACACATTTTCCACTCGGCCCTGGGTGGGCTCTCAGCTCCTCCAGTGCCATGCTTGCCTGGACGCTGCTATGCTTTTCACCAAGATGATAATGGATTAAACCTCTGAACCTGTAAGGCAGCCCCAATGTTGTCCTTTGTAAGAGTACCCTTGGTCATGGTTTTAATTCACACTTATGGAAACCTTAACTAAGAAACTTGGTATCCCATAATAAAAGTTGCTTTACCACTGCATACAAGGTCTTCATAATAATGCTTTTGCATTCTACATGCAAATTCTTTATTGAAGACTCTTTATAAATATTGATTAAAGATGCTATTCTACAATTTTAATATTGATTTGCCTTATTTCATTCTATTTTCTTTTTTTTGATTTTTAATATTTTTATTACATATTTTCCTCAATTACATTTCCAATGCTATCCCAAAAGTCCCCCATAGCGCCCCCCACTTCCCTACCCACCCATTCCCATTCTTTTGGCCCTGGCATTCCCCTATATTGGGGCATATAAAGTTTGCAAGTCCAATGGGCCTCTCTTTCCATTGATGGCCGACTAGGCCATCTTTCGATACATATGCAGCTAGAGACAAGAGCTCCGGGGTTCTGGTTAGTACATCATGTTGTTCCAACAATAGGGTTGCAGATCCCTTTAGCTCCTTGGGTACTTTCTCTAGCTTCTCCATTGGGAGCCCTGTGATACATCCAATAGTATTTTCAATACTATATAGCCAATTTAACACTCTTCTTAGTGTTGCTTATTTGATAATTTTCTCTTTTGCATCATTAAGTTTTGCTTTTGTTTGTTTTGTTTGTCATTTTCTAGACATGCTCGGAACACCAAGTTTTGAAATATCTGTTTCTTTAAAAGGGCATATTTTATTTAGATTGACTAGTTTTAAAACTAATTTCTTATTTTTTTCTGTCTTTTCCTTACTTACTAACACAGTTGTGTACCAAAGCAGTAATATTAGAAGACTTTTTAAATGTAGAAATCTCTAGTAGTAAGTTTTACTTTTCACATTGATATTCCTGTTTATCAGACTTCTGCTGTGTTATTGTTACATTTTCATTTGGTAAAAGAAAGAAACCCTTATAATAATTTAATTAATCGTTTGACATTGGAATAAATTCAGTGGGATGATTTTTAAATTTTCACACACAGCGGCATTATCCGATCTTGTAAGAATTCTCAGTGCATGGAATTTTCTTTCCATCTTAGCTCTGAACTTTGTCTCTGTAACTTCTTCCAAGGGTATTTTGTTCCCCATTCTAAGAAGGAGCGAAGTATTCACACTTTAGTCTTCCTTCTTCTTGAGTTTCATGTGTTTTTTCAAATGGTATCTTGGATAATCCAAGTTTCTGGGATAATAACTGCTTATCAGTGAGTACATACCCATATACAACCACCAAACCCAGAGACTATTGCATATACCAGGAAGACTTTTCTGACAGGACCCTGATATAGCTCTTACTTATGAGGCTATGCCAGTGCCAGGCAAATACAGAAGTGGATGCTCATTGCCATCTATTGGATGGAACACAGGGCCCCTAATGGAGGAACTAGAGAAAGTACCCAAGGAGCTGAAGGGGTCCGCAACCCTATAGGTGAAACAAAAATATGAACTAATCAGTACCAGCAGAGCTTGAGTAGCTAGCTACATATTTAGCAGATGGCCAAGTTGGCCATCATTGGGAAGAGAGGCCCCTTGGTCTTTCAAACTTTATATATATCCCAGTAGAAGGGAATGCAAGTGCCAAGAAGTGGAAGTGTGTGGGTAGGAGAGCAGGATGGGGGAGGTATAGGGGAATTTTGGGATAGCATTTGAAGTGTAAATGAAGAAAATATCTAATAAAAAATTGAAAAAAATTCTCAATACATCCACTTTTGTACTTGTCAGACACTGGCAGAGCCTCTCAGGAGACAGGAATATCATATTCCTCATCAGCAAGCCCTTGTTGCCATCCACAATAGTGTCTGGGTTTGGTGGTTGTATATGGGATGAATCCCCAGGTGGGGCAGTCCTTGGATAGTCATTCCTTTAGTTTTTGCTTTACACTTTGTCTCTATGACTACTTCCATAGGTATTTTGTCCCTCTTCTAAAAAAATGCATGGTAGGACACATGGCTCTATCTGCATATGTAGCGGAGGATGGCCTAGCTGGTCATCAATGGGAGGAGAGGCCCTTGGTCCTCTGAAGGCTCTGTGTCCAAGTATGAGGGAATGCTAGGACCAGGAAGTGGGAGTGGGTGGGTTGAAGAGCAGGGGGATAGGGGAATGGATAGGGGGGTTTTGGAGGGGAAACTATGAAATGGGATAACATTTGAAATGTAAATGAAGAAAATATCAAAAAAATTCTCATTTCATAAGGAAGAGCAAATGAAAATATCAGGACCAGAATAAGAAGAGTAAATATTAAACTTATAGATTCATACATGATGTTTAGCACAGTCAACTGTATAATTGAACTCACTAATTTGGGGATAGATGTTTTCTATATCTAAAACTTGGAATCCCTATAATTAGTATCTTAACACCTAGAATGTCTTTTCATTTGCAATATAACAAACTGGCATATGGAATTTTATAAACTATATAACTCAGATTAATTCCAGATATAATCTTGTGTATGACTTAAAGCCTGCCAAAAACACCCAACAAGACTCTCTGTAGAGCTGTTCAATGGTACTTATTCCTTTATTCAATATCGGTAGCAGACTGAGTGACATTTACTTACATAATTCGGCATACCTACTAAACTAGAATCATGAGTCTGAATACAAGGAGCCTGTATTTTGATATATGTGAGTGTGTTACATGATTACATGTTTATGTAAGTGTGGATGAACATTTATTTGTATATATCAGGAGGCCAGAGGTGGATGCCAGGCACTTTCTGAATCCTACCACAGTTTATTTTGTTTCTCTTTCATTTAAAATTTCTTTTGATATTATCTTTCTTTATTATATTGTATATGCATTATACTAACTACATTGTATATAATGTAAATAATATTTGTATAATAAATATATTTAGTGTCAATCATGTGCACCACCATATCAAGATTTATAAGTGAATGGTGATCCTTAAGTAAGTCTTTATTCTTGCTCAGAAAACAATTTTACTCACTAGCCATCTCCTGAACAAGCCCACCACTTAAACATGCTTCTATTAAATTCTAAAAAATTCAAACATTGAGTTCTGACAACATTCATACATCTCTTCTATGCCTTACCATTCACAGCATTCCAAATTTGTGACAAATTTTCTGAAACCTTTACCTGCTTATTGTTATATGCTGTCTTATTTGGATGGCCACACATGAAAGCATAGTAGATGCACTATGGACCACACCCTTGATGAATACTAACTCTCCATCTCTCAACCAAAGCAAAGGACACCATCTTTTTGTGAAGAAAACAGGAAGTAAAGAGTAAGAAAAAATAATCTCCTTATCACCTAAGTATCTTACATAATATTAGTTTGTAGATTATATGAAAAATTCAGAAACTAAGTAAATATCAGGAAAACTATGAACTTTTAGGCTTAGTTTTTTTTTTTTTCAAATGGTTCTTTCATGCTTCAACTTACCTTCTAGCCCATAACCCAGTAAAAGTAGGGGAAAAGAAAGACTAAGAGGAAATGGATTGTGGACCTGTTTTTCCGGGGTAATTTGAGTCTTCTTCGTCAGCAGTGCAGTCCACCAGTAAAATACCAAACATGAATCAGCTGTAGCAGTCCAGTTAACTCAGCAAACCCCAAATATGAACCAGTAGTAGCAGCTTAATCCAGAAGAAACCACAAGGATCTGCCAATATGCAAGAGTCCACAGTGGCAGCAAGAAGCAGATGGTATAGCACCAGAAGATCTTTAGTGAATTTCTCTCTACAGAGTCACAACAAGTGATATCAGTGAAGAACGAAGAATGCAAGTTAAATCAATGCAAGAGTGTCATCAGCAAAGAATAGCCTCGTGGAAGCCCAACAAAGACCAGCAAAGAATAAAAAGGCTAACCAATGCAATAACATTGCCAATTGTTGGGTAATACTTGTACTCTTTAGAAAATAATAAGAAACTCCATACAAGGAGCATCAGAGGGAATCAATCCATAAGGTTCTGAACTGAGGCATTTTGGCTGAGGATCTTAAGCACATCTTCAGAAAAAAACATCATGTTTGTTTTCTCCAAATGTGTGTGTGTGTTTAATCATATCACAGGATTTCTAATGTAAGAGTTTACCAACTTTATGCTGTTCTTTGTTTGTGTTTTCCTGTATTCTAAAATGTAATTGATTTCTTACACCTGTATTTTTGTTGTTCTATCTCACCTAAGACAAAAGTAGATCAACACTAGGGTCAGCTACAGTTTAGATGAAAGACAATGTGACCCTTATGAAAGTGTCAGGCCTCTGGATGTCAGGTATATACCCTCTCACTATCCATTTTCCTGGGTAAAGACTGTTTTTATACCCACCCTGTATCTACTGCAAATGTTCAGACTGAACACTGAATATATATATATATATATACATATATATATGTATATATATATATATACACTATTTTTCTTTTGTTAAATCAATTTTTCCACATATCTTTTTGATGTCACATTGTATACATAAAGATTGGTAGAAAGTAAATAAAATAAAGATAAACAGCACTGAACTGTTTATTCGGGATTAAATTTATGGCATATCAGATTTACATGTATTTCTGTACTTACATTAGTAAGTAGAAAAACAATTTGAAGCTAGCAATTGCGGGCTAGAGAGATGGGTCAGTGGTTAAGAGCACTGGCTGCTCTTCCAGATGTCCTGAGTTCAATCCTCAGGAAACAAATGGTGACTTACAACCATTTGTAATGTTACACAATTCCCACTTCTGATGAGTCTGAGGAGAACAACGGTGTACTCTTGTACACAAAATAAGTAAAATTAGCAATTGACCTTCATCTACAATACAAATCTATCATAAATATTAAATTTCCCCCTTTCCTTTTGGCAAATCTTCCCCATAGCTTGTTTCTTGGTGATACTCTGTTTCAAACAAGCAGGTTATATATAGGCATTTAAGAACATTTATGTATATAACAATGCATATATGTGTGTAACTGTGTGGCTATGGGTGTAGGGGAAGAAGGGAGTGGGAGAGAGTGCCTGCATCCCACAAGAGTTCCAGTGTTCTGTGCAGGAGGACACAGGAGGACTCCCAGGTGCTTTCCACGTGGCCCCGGGTGGGCATCTGGCTGGGTAAAGCCACTGACCCCCACACGGGGTGTGGGGCACAAGGCACAACCCATGGTACCAAGTTCTCAGTCTCTGGTATACCATGCTGGATACACTAGAGAAGCTGAGAACAGAATAGGGGCCCCAGGGTGGAATTTGGCCCCCGAGATAGGGGAAGATTGGGCAGGAGGAAAGAAAGGGGGCACTGGGTGTCTCCCACACAGGCAAGAGTCTTTAGTCTGGTCCATGGCTGGAGCACGGGAAGACCATCTGACAGGAGGTTAGAAGCTGCTAATTAGAAGAAAGCCTATCCAATTGTCCAAGTATGGCGTGACTTGATGAACAGAGACAATCTATGGTTTTAGAGTTTTATTGTAGAAAGGCAAGGGGAAATAGATAAGGTAGAAAGAGAGAAAGACTGGCCATGGCCATGTAGAGTGTGTGTGGGGGGGGGGAAAGAGAAGAAAGGCTAGAGAGTAAAAAAATCTTAAAGAGAGAGGTAAAATTTAGAGAGTGAGGAGGGGCCAAACAGTCCCTCATATGTGGGGATTGTTATCTTGCTGTTGCTAGGTAATTGTGAGGAGGATTCTATCCTGAAGACCAGAAGCTTGGGACATTGGCTACATGACTGATAGCCACATGCTCCTCCTGTGGGGGCTGTAATTTTAACAGGAGCCAGGGGTCCAGGAGACATGAGGGCATGCCTTACATCCCATGTAGGTGAAAATTACTACCACTGGGTCCAACTGGGGTTCAAGTCCTCAACTCCACTGGAGATCAGGCTGTCGGTGCATAGCCCATTGCCCCATGTTAGTTTAACCACAACCAATTGAGAAAAAAAGGCCATACATATTAAAGAAAACAAGGAGAGTATATAGGAGAGTTTTGAGAATGAATAGGGAAGGGGGAAATGATGTAATCATGTTATAATTTCAAGAAATAAAGAAATAATTAGAACAGAAATAAGGGAGAAAGCCATAAAAATTTGTTTATAAACTTTTGTCAACCTGTATAGAGCCTGTCTGTTTAACCTGGGGTTTAAGGACCTGAAAGAATGGAGGTGATTATAATCTAATACTGTAAAAAACCTTACTTTAGTTTAAATGCACATTGATACATGACTGTAACAAAGAAACCAATGGTCCAAGGAAGGTAACTTGAGTTAAGGAAAACATGTAAATAAACATTTATAAGAACACACAAAATATTGAAATTGCAGCCCTTACCCTGAGCTTTTTCAGGAGAGACTGACTTAAACATAATTGCCTGACAAGTAACTTTGATTGTATCTGGGAAAGCATAAAAGCAAGGCAGAAGGTCATAAGCAGATACAAGGTACACAGACCAGATTGGGCTCTATAGCTATAATCTGACAGTCAAATAAAATAAGCATAACTTATAAGATGAATATAAATATTTTTTACAGGAGACACAAATCACATTCAAGAACAATCCATGAAACAAAATGCGATTGAGGTAAAAGCCTTTTTTTTTTTTTTTTTTTTTTTTTTCCTGGAGCATCACTCACAGTTGCCCAAGGCATTGTTAAACATGCATCATTCTTTTGACCATGTTCTAACAGATGTTCATTTTGCTTTTGAAATATTTACTCTTTAATGTCAGATCCTATGCAACTAGAGTTACAAGTTATTGTGAAACACCACATTAGTGCTGGGACTTGAACCTTGGTCATGTGTTAGAACAGTAAGTACTATTAACATCTGAGCCATCTCTCTATCCTCTTTCTACTTAATATTTTAAAAATCTATGTTAACGAATTTTTCACATCTCTACTTTGCAACTGCCTTAATGTACACAACACACCGAGGACAATTCATTTCTTGAACACAAATGTGATATGGTATCAATTCATTTATTTATTTTTTTAAATTTTTCTAATTTATTTTTTATTAGGTATTTTCCTCGTTTACATTTTCAATGCTGTACCAAAAGTCCCCCATACCCACTCCCCCAATCCCCTACCCACCCACTCCCCCTTTTTGGCCCTGGCGTTCCCTGTACTGGGGCATATAAAGTCTGCATGTCCAATGGGCCTCTCTTTCCAGTGATGGCCGACTAGGCCATCTTTTGATACATATGCAGCTAGAGACAAGAGCTCCGGGGTACTGGTTAGTTCATATTGTTGTTCCACCTATAGGGTTGCAGTTCCCTTTAGCTCCTTGGGTAATTTCTCTAGCTCCTCCATTGGGGGCCGTGTGTTCCATTCAATAGCTGACTGTGATCATTCACTTCTGTGTTTGCTAGGCCCCGGCATAGTCTCACAAGAGACAGCTATATCTGGGTCCTTTCAGCAAAATCTTGCTAGTGTATGCAATGGTGTCAGCGTTTGGAAGCTGATTATGGGATGGATCCCTGCATATGGCAATCACTAGATGGTCCATCCTTTCATCACAGTTCCAAATTTTGTCTCTGTAACTCCTTCCATGGGTGTTTTGTTCCCATTTCTTTTTTTGTTTTGTTTTGTTTTGTTTTTTTTAAATATTTTTATTACATATTTTCCTCAATTACATTTCCAATGCTATCCCAAAAGTCCCCCATAGCGCCCCCCACTTCCCTACCCACCCATTCCCATTCTTTTGGCCCTGGCATTCCCCTATATTGGGGCATGTAAAGTTTGCAAGTCCAATTGGCCTCTCTTTCCATTGATGGCCGACTAGGCCATCTTTCGATACATATGCAGCTAGAGACAAGAGCTCCGGGGTTCTGGTTAGTACATCATGTTGTTCCAACAATAGGGTTGAAGATCCCTTTAGCTCCTTGGGTACTTTCTCTAGCTTCTCCATTGGGAGCCCTGTGATACATCCAATAGCTGACTGTGAACATCCACTCCTGTGTTTGCTAGGCCCCAGCATCGTCTCACAAGAGACAGCTATATTTGGGTCCTTTCAGCAAAATCTTGCTAGTGTATGCAATGGTGTCAGCATTTAGAAGCTGATTATGGGATGGATCCCTGGATACGGCAGTCTCTAAATGGTCCATAATTTCATCACAGCTACGAACTTTGTCTCTGTATCTCCTTCCCTGGGTGTTTTGTTCCCAATTCTAAGAAGGTGCACAGTGTCCACACTTTGGTCTTCATTCTTCTTGAGTTTCATGCGTTTAGCAAATTGTATCTTATATCTTGGGTATCCTAAGTTTTGGGCTAATATCCACTTATCAGTGAATACATATTGTGTGAGTTCTTTTGTGATTGTGTTACTTCACTCAAGATGATGCCCTCCAGGTCCATCCATTTGGCTAGGAATTTCATAAATTCATTCTTTTTAATAGCTGAGTAGTACTCCATTGTGTAAATGTACCATAATTTCTGTATCCATTCCTCTGTTGAGGGACATCTGGGTTCTTTCCAGCTTCTAGCTATTATAAATAGGGCTGCTATGAACATAGTGGAGCATGTGTCCTTTTTACCGGTTGGGACATCTTCTGGATATATGCCCAGGAGAGGTATTGCTGGATCCTCCAGTAGTACTATGTCCAATTTTCTGAGGAACCGCCAGACTGATTTCCAGAGTGGTTGTACAAGCTTGCAATCCCACCAACAATGGAGGAGTGTTCCTCTTTCTCCACATCCTCGCCAGCATCTGCTGTCACCTGAATTTTTGATCTTAGCCATTCTGACTGGTGTGAGGTGGAATCTCAGGGTTGTTTTGATTTGCATTTCCCTGATGATTAAGGATGTTGAACATTTTTTCAGGTGTTTCTCTGCCATTCGGTATTCCTCAGGTGAGAATTCTTTGTTCAGTTCTGAGCCCCATTTTTTAATGGGGTTATTTGACTTTCTGGAGTCCACCTTCTTGAGTTCTTTATATATATTGGATATTAGTCCCTTATCTGATTTAGGGTAGGTGAAGATCCTTTCCCAATCTGTTGGTGGTTTTTTTGTCTTATTGATGGCGTCTTTAGCCTTGCAGAAGCTTTGTAGTTTCATGAGGTCCCACTTGTCAATTCTCGATCTTACAGCACAAGCCATTACAGTTGTATTCAGGAATTTTTCCCCTGTGCCCATATCTTCAAGGCTTTTCCCCACTTTCTCCTCTATAAGTTTCAGTGTCTCTGGTTTTATGTGAAGTTCCTTGATCCACTTAGACTTGACCTTAGTACAAGGAGATAGGAATGGATCGATTCGCATTCTTCTACATGTTAACAACCAGTTGTGCCAGCACCATTTGTTGAAAATGCTGTCTTTCTTCCACTGGATGTTTTTAGCTCCCTTGTCGAAGATCAAGTGACCGTAGGTGTGTGGGTTCATTTCTGGGTCTTCAATTCTATTCCATTGGTCTATTTGTCTGTCACTATACCAGTACCATGCAGTTTTTATCACAATTGCTCTGTAGTAGAGCTTTAGGTCCGGCATGGTGATTCCACCAGAGGTTCTTTTATCCTTGAGAAGAGTTTTTGCTATCCTAGGTTTTTTGTTATTCCAGATGAATTTGCAGATTGCACTTTCTAATTCGTTAAAGAATTGATTTGGAATTTTGATGGGGATTGCATTGAATCTGTAGATTGCTTTTGGCAAGATAGCCATTTTTACAATATTGATCCTGCCAATCCATGAGCATGGGAGATCTTTCCATCTTCTGAGATCTTCTATAATTTCTTTCTTCAGAGACTTGAAGTTTTTATTATACAGATCTTTCACTTCCTTAGTTAGAGTCACGCCAAGATATTTTATATTATTTGTGACTATTGAGAAGGGTGTTGTTTCCCTAATTTCTTTCTCAGCCTGTTTATTCTTTGTGTAGAGAAAGGCCATTGATTTGTTTGTGTTAATTTTATATCCAGCTACTTCACCGAAGCTGTTTATCAGGCTTAGGAGTTCTCTGGTGGAATTTTTAGGGTCACTTATATATACTATCATATCATCTGCAAAAAGTGATATTTTGACTTCATCTTTTCCAATTTGTATCCCTTTGATCTCCTTTTGTTGTCGAATTGCTCTGGCTAGGACTTCAAGTACAATGTTGAATAGGTATGGAGAAAGTGGACAGCCTTGTCTAGTCCCTGATTTTAGAGGGATTGCTTCAAGCTTCTCACCATTTACTTTGATGTTGGCTACTGGTTTGCTGTAGATTGCTTTTATCATGTTTAGGTATGGGCCTTGAATTCCTGATCTTTCCAAGACTTTTATCATGAATGGGTGTTGGATCTTGTCAAATGCTTTTTCCGCATCTAACGAGATGACCATGTGGTTTTTGTCTTTGAGTTTGTTTATATACTGGATTATGTTGATGGATTTCCGTATATTGAACCATCCCTGCATCCCTGGGATGAAACCTACTTGGTCAGGATGGATGATTGTTTTGATGTGTTCTTGGATTCGGTTAGCAAGAACTTTATTGAGGATTTTTGCATCAATATTCATAAGGGATATTGGTCTGAAGTTTTCTATCTTTTTTGGGTCTTTTTGTGGTTTAGGTATCAGAGTAATTGTGCCTTCATTGAATGAGTTGGGTAGAGTACCTTCTGTTTCTATTTTGTGGAATAGTTTGTGAAGAACTGGGATTAGATCTTCTTTGAAGGTCTGATAGAACTCTGCACTAAACCCATCTGGTCCTGTGCTTTTTTTAGTTGGTAGACTATTAATGACTGCTTCTATTTCTTTGGGGGATATAGGGCTGTTTAGATCATTAACCTGATCTTGATTCAACTTTGGTACCTGGTATCTGTCTAGGAACTTCTCCATTTCATCCAGGTTCTCCAGTTTTGTTGAGTATAGCCTTTGGTAGAAGGATCTGATGGTGTTTTGGATGTCTTCAGGATCTGTTGTTATGTCTCCTTTTTCATTTCTGATTTTGTTAATTAGAATACTTTCCCTGTGCCCTCTAGTTAGTCTGGCTAAGGGTTTATCTATCTTGTTGATTTTCTCAAAGAACCAGCTCCTTGATTGGTTGATTCTTTGAATAGTTCTTCTTGTTTCCACTTGATTGATTTCGCCCATGAGTTTGATTATTTCCTGCAGTCTACTCCTCTTGGGTGAATTTGCTTCCTTTTGTTCTAGTGCTTTTAGGTGTGTTGTCAAGCTGCTAATGTGTGCTCTTTCTAGTTTCTTTTTGGAGGCACTCAGTGCTATGAGTTTTCCTCTTAGAAATGCTTTCATTGCGTCCCATAAGTTTGGGTATGTTGTGGCTTCATTTTAATTGAACTCTAAAAAGTCCTTGATTTCTTTCTTTATTCCTTCCTTGACCAAGGTATCATTGAGAAGAGTGTTGTTCAGTTTCCACGTGAATGTTGGCTTTCTATTATTTATTTTGTTATTGATGATCAGCCTTAGTCCATGGTGATCTAATAGGATGCATGGGACAATTTCTATGTTTTTGTATCTGTTGAGTCCTGTTTTGTGCCCAATTACGTGGTCAATTTTGGAGAAGGTACCATGAGGTGCTGAGAAGAAGGTATATCCTTTTGTTTTAGGGTAAAATGTTCTGTAGATATCTGCCAGATCCATTTGATCCATAACTTCTGTTAGTTTCACTGTGTCCCTGTTTAGTTTCTGTTTCCACGATCTGTCCATTGGTGAAAGTGGTGTGTTGAAGTCTCCCACTATTATTGTATGAGGTGCAATGTGTGCTTTGCGATTTACTAAAGTTTCTTTAATGAATGTGGCTGCCTTTGTATTTGGAGCATAGATATTCAGGATTGATAGTTCCTCTTGGAGGATTTTACCTTTGATGAGTATGAAGTGTCCCTCCCTGTCTTTTTTAATGACTTTGGGTTGGAAGTCAATCTTATCAGATATTAGAATGGCTACTCCAGCTTGTTTCTTCATGCCATTTGCTTGGAAAATTGTTTTCCAGCCTTTCATTCTGAGGTAGTGTCTATCTTTTTCTCTGAGATGAGTTTCCTGTAAGCAGCAAAATGTTTTGTCTTGTTTGTGTAGCCAGTTTGTTAGTCTATGTCTTTTTATTGGGGAGTTGAATCCATTGATATTAAGAGATATTAAGGAAAAGTAATTGTTGTTTCCTGTTATTTTTGTTGTTAAAGTTGGCATTCTGTTCTTGTGGCTGTCTTGTTTTAGGTTTGTTGAGGGATTACCTTCTTGTTGTTTCTAGGGCGTGGTTCCTGTCCTTGTATTTGTTTTTTTCTGTTATTATCCTTTGAAGGGCTGGATTCGTGGAGAGATAATGTGTGAATTTGGTTTTGTCGTGGAATACTTTGGTTTCTCCATCTATGTTAATTGAGAATTTGGCTGGGTATAGTAGCCTGGGCTGGAATTTGTGTTCTTTTAGTGTCTGTATAACATCCGTCCAGGATCTTCTGGCTTTCATAGTCTCTGGTGAAAAATCTGGTGTAATTCTGATAGGCTTGCCTTTATATGTTACTTGGCCTTTTTCTCTTACTGCTTTTAGTATTCTATCTTTATTTAGAGCATTTGTTGTTCTGATTATTATGTGTCGGGAGGTATTTCTTTTCTGGTCCAGTCTATTTGGAGTTCTGTAGGCTTCTTGTATGTTTATGGGCATCTCTTTCTTTAGATTTGGGAAGTTTTCTTCTATAATTTTGTTGAAGATGTTTGCTGGTCCTTTGAGTTGAAAATCTTCATTCTCATCCACTCCTATTATCCGTAGGTTTGGTCTTCTCATTGTGTCCTGTATTTCTTGGATGTTTTGAGTTAGGATCTTTTTGCATTTTACATTTTCCTTGATTGTTGTGCCTATGTTCTCTATTCAATCTTCTGCACCTGAGATTCTCTCTTCCATCTCTTGTATTCTGTTGCTGATGCTCGTATCTATGGTTCCAGATTTCTTTCCTAGGGTTTCTATCTCCAGTGCCTCATTTTGGGTTGTCTTTATTGTGTCTACTTCCCTTTTTAGGTCTAGTATGGTTTTGTTAATTTCCATCATCTGTTTGGATGTGTTTTCCTGTTTTTCTGTAAGGACTTCTACCTGTTTGATTATGTTATCTTGTTTTTCTTTAAGGATTTGTAGCTCTTTAGCAGTGTTCTCCTGCAATTCTTTAAGGGATTTTTGTGCTTCCTCTTTACTGTCTTCTACCTGTTTACCAGTGTTCCTTTGTATTTCTTTAAGTGTGTTATTAAAGTCCTTCTTGAAGTCCTCTACCATCATCAGGAGATATGCTTTCAGATCCGTGTCTAGCTTTTCCGGTGTGTTGGGGTGCCCTGGACTGGGTGAAGTGGGAGTGCTGGGTTCTGATGATGGTGAGTGGTCTTGGTTTCTGTTAGTAAGATTATTACGTTTACCTTTTGCCATCTGGTAATCTCTGGGGTTAGTTGTTGTCGTTGTCACTGTTTAAAGATTGGAGCAGAAGCTGTGTTCCACTCACCAGCAGTCTCAAAATCCTGTGGCAGGGGTCGTGGGTAGCTGGCGGTACCCCGGTGCTGGTCCAGCCCGATGAGGCTTGTGGTCCCACTCAGGCCGTTTTTCTGCTTCCCTAACTAATGCAGTCTGATGTCCTGCGCGCAATTGGATTGGAGCAGAAGCTGTGTTCCACTCACCAGAAGTCTTAAGATCTTGTGGTGGGTGTTGTGGGTAGCTGGCGAGTGTCAGCCGACCCTGCGCCCTAGCTACCTTGGTGCTTTTCTGACCAGAAGAGGCTTGTGGCCCTACTCAGGCCGGATTTCTGCCTCCCCTACCAAAGCAGTCTCAGGTCCCGTGTGATTGGACTGGAGCAGAAGCTGTGTTCTACTCACCAGCAGTCTCAAAATCCTGTGGTGGGGGTCGTGGGTAGCTGGCGGGTGTCAGCCGACCCTGCGCTCTAGCTACCCCGGTGCTGGTCCGGCCGGATGAGGCCTGTGGCCCTACTCAGGCCGGGTTCTGCTTCCCTAACTAATGCAGTCTCAGGTCCCGCGTGCAATTGGATTGGAGCAGAAGCTGTGTTCCACTCACCAGAAGTCTTAAGATTTTGTGATGGGTGTTGTGGGTAGCTGGCGGGTGTCAGCCGACCCTGCGCCCTAGCTACCCCGGTGCTTTTCTGACTGGAAGAGGCTTGTGGCCCTACTCAGGCCAGATTTCTGCCTCCCCAACCAAAGCAGTCTCAGGTCCCGCGTGATTGGACTGGAGCAGAAGCTGTGTTCCACTCACCAGCAGTCTCAAAATCCTGTTGGGGGGGTCGTGGGTAGCTGGCGGGTGTCAGCCGACCCTGTGCTCTAGCTACCCCGGTGCTGGTCTCTATTCAATTTCTAATACACTGCTATCCGAGAAGCAGTGATTGTACAGAACATGAATATAATTCCTTCCTCTTCACACCAAATTTATGCTGATTTCTCTGCTGATGAACATGAAATTACATTTATTACATGTAAAATTTTCAGAACTAATTTTTGATTTATATTTCTAGTTTCCTTGAAGTCACAATGACCTTTAACATAAGTTTATATTTTCTTATCCTAATCCTAATTTTATTCTCATACATGTTTTTATTTTATTTATTTTATATTTCACTTTAACATTATAAAAGGGGAGATAATGAGTTATCAGAGCACTCACTTATCTTCATTCCCCATCTGTGAATAGAGTGTGACCACTCACTCATGACAACACAGCTAGCTACATAGCCACTGCTTGTACACCATACCATAGTGGATCATATCTTCAATCTATGAGATAGAAGAAACTCTTTTTTAAGTTTAATCTCATTAAGTATTTATTTTTAACAGAAAAACAGTACCAAGACAATAATTAATACAGAAATCAAGTGGAACAATCCAATGTGTCTTATGCCTTTAAAACTGTAAAGGAATATGCTAAGTATTCTCAAACTATTTCTTAGCAGCAGTTCTTTGCAAAGTGCTCTGTATTAACATGCATTCATTCTTCAAGAATATTTCACTTTAAGATATCACATCTAATAAATAAAAATAAGTGAAGTACATCAAAATAGTAGTCTTTAGTATTCTGAAAATGTGAATTCCTATAAACATATGCATAATCTACATAGTAGATGCCACCTCCCAGCACCAGACTCTTCAACTGAGCTCTTTGACTGCACATTCAAGCTTACAAGGGCTCATGCTACAATGTGTGTGCTATCCTCATCTCAAGACTTGCAATCTGCTCTTTCATCTCTTCATTTCCTCCAAATCAGTTTCTTTTTCACATGATCAACACAGCCAGCTCCAATCTGTGCCCACCTCTACCATCATTTGATTCCATCACTCCTTTTTTTGTGTGTATTAACCTTTTTCTTCTTATTTAAATTTAATATGCTTCTGATTCCTTCTGAAATTCTTTTTCAGTTTTACATAAATACATTTCCCCAAACTATTGAGGCACTTTTTTTTACCCCTATCTCATATTAAGCCATCTAACTACTGTGTGCTTATTTACTCGTTTAATACAGCAGTGTTAAAAAGTAATGACACACCCATGGAAGGAGTTACAGAGACAAAGTTTGGAGCTGTGAGGAAAGGATGGACCATCTAGAGACTGCCATATCCAGGAATCCATCCCATAATCAGCTTCCAAACACTGACACCATTGCATACACTAGCAAGATTTTGCTGAAAGGACCCAGATATAGCTGTCTCTTGTGAGACTATGCCGGGGCCTAGCAAACACAGAAGTGGATGCTCACAGTCAGCTATTGGAAGGATCACAGGGCCCCCAATGGAGAGGCTAGAGAAAGTACCCAAGGAGTTAAAGGGATCTGCAACCCTATAGTTGGAACAACATTATGAACTAACCAGTACTCCGGAGCTCTTGACTCTAGCTGCATATGTATCAAAAGATGACCTAGTCGGCCATCACTGGAAAGAGAGGCCCAATGGACTTGCAAACTTTATATGCCCCAGTACAGGGGAATGCCAGGGCCAAAAAGTGGGAGTGGGTAGGTAGAGGAGTGGGGTGGAGGGTATGGGGGACTTTTGGGATAGCATTGGAAATGTAAATGAGGAAAATACCTAATAAAAATATTTTTAAAAAAAGTAATGACAAAGAAAATACATAAAGTCTCTACAGCCTTATGACAATGGGAATTATGTCTGTGAGAAAACATCAGGATAATTTCATTTATACACATCATACAAGCTAAAGATATGAAAGACTTGTTTATAAAACCATATCAACAACGTTAGTTAATTTGCTTGGAGACTGTGTTCTGAGAGCTCAGTGGGGAGAAACAGCAATACCCTGGAACAGAGTGAGGCAAGGAATGAGGAGCCAGCACAAAGGGGGGAAAAGGGAGGGGCTTCTTGAAGTATCTTCAGATTGTTCTCTTTGGTGTGGTCATTTTCACCCTGGCTCTGCTCATTCCCTAATAAAGAGATACTTTTCCCTAGCAATACAATGGTATGATATATTACAGTATGCTTAGTCTATAAGACAAGGTAGGAAAGGCTCAGTTTGAGCAATTCATTTCTCTTTATAGTTGGGGGAAATTATTGCATATCAATAATATGTGATTTTTTTAAGACCTGCCATTATTTTATTTATTACAGGAAAGAAATATCCTTAACTGAGCTATGACATCAGGCTTTGATATAATGTAAATAAACTTTCACTTATATTGAAAGGTTGCATTTAACATGATTTAGATATTACAATTTTGTTTTCAGTTTTGTCTATATGCAATAAAATTTAATTTTAAGACTGGGATATAAAATAATCTTAATAAATACATTCAAATCAGAAATAAAGAGCTTGTGTGTTATTAAAATTAGACAGAATTCAATTGAAATAGACTTAAAATATGTAGAGACTCATCCATGTTTATGACGTCAAATCAATAGCAACCTACTTTAGCTACCCTCTGAACAACAATAGTGGGAGAAATGACTATTTAAAGGATACATCTGACTTTAGTGCTGATAAAATAAAACTAAGATGTATCTCTTATAACTGATGACAGACACAGTAACAGTGAGACTATACCTTCATAAATAGAGCTGCAAATGTGAGTAGGGTTGGCTCTATTGACACTCTCTTCCTCCATGTAAACTTTATATTCCAAACAACCAATACTATTAGTTTACCACAAATGAAACCTATGTGTCCACTAGGTACATATATGATATTCCATACCTAACATCCAAGTCTTCATATACATCCCTCATAGAAATACAATATACATCACATATATCATACAACACACGCACAGGACATCACAAAAATCCACCATGTATCACACAAATATATACACCATTAATCACTTACTATACAACATACATATAATTTACATTCTATACACATACTATATATCATTATTGCACACTATACATCAGAAACACATCATGCATCATATATATACTAAATATCAAACATGTGCTCAACACTATACACACTCTAGACATCACATAGTTACACCATACATTTTGTGCTATAAGCTCTGAAAACATGAACCAAATTTAGTCTTTTTTCATTAAATTGTTTGTTTTCAATATTTTCTTTTTTATTGGGTATTTTATATTTATATTTGAAATGTTATATTCTTTCCCAACCCCCTCCCCCACAAAAACCTCTATCCCATCCTCCCTCCTTCTAATTCTATGAGGGTTTGCCCCCACTTCTGCCTCCACACCTTCACATTCCCCTATACTGGGGCATTGAATCTTCATAGGACCAAGAGTCTCTTCTCCCATTGATGCCTTATAAGGCCATCCTCTGTTACATATATGGTGCTTCTTGGCCATTGGATAATCCTCCATTCAAAATTCTTTGTTTAGCTCTGTATGCCATTTTAAATAGGGTTATTTGATTATCTAGAGTCTATTTTTTTGAGTTCTTTGATTATTTTGGATAGTAGCCCTCTATCAGATGTAGGATTGTAAAGATCTTTTCCTACTCTGTTGGTTGCCATTTTGTCCTATTGACATTGTCCTTTGCCTTAGAGAAGGTTTGGAATTTTATGAGGTCCCATTTGTCTAGTGTTGGTCTTAGAGCATTAGCCACAGGCATTGTGTTTAGAAAATTTTCAACAGAACCCACGTTATCGAGGCTCATCATGACTTTCTCTTCTATTAGTTTCAGTGTACCTTATTTTCTGAGGAGGTCCTCTACAATTTTACTTTAGCACTGTACAAGGAAATAAGAATGGATGACTGCATTCTTCTACATACTGACTGCCAGTTGAAATAGCACCATTTGTTGAAAATGCTGTGTTTTTTCCACTGGATGGTTTTAGCTCCTTTGTCAAAGATCAAGTGAACATAGGTGTATGGGTTCAATTTTGCGTCTTCAATTCAATTCCATTGATGTACATGCCTGTCACTCTACACATACCTTGCAGTTTTTATCACTATTGATCTGTAGTACAACTTGTGGTCATTGATGGTGATCCCCCCAGAAGTTCTTTTATTGTTGAGAGTAATTTGTGCTATATTATTTTTTAATATTTATTTTTCTTTTGTTATTCCAAATGAATTTGCAACTTGCTTTTTCTAACTTTAGGAAGAATTGAGTTGGAGTTTTGATGGGGATTGCATTGGATATGTAGATTACTTTTGGCAAGATGACCATTTTTACAATATTAATCATGTCAATCAATGTGCATGAAAGGTCTTTCATCTTCTGAGATATTCTTCAATTTCTTTCTTTAGAGACTTGAAGTTCTTGTCATACAGATCTTTCACTTATAGATTAAAGTCAAACCAAAGTATTTTATATTATTTTTGACTATTGTGAAGGATGCCATTTCCCAAATTTCTTTCTCAGCCTTTTTATCCTTTCAGTAGAGGAAGGCTATTCATTTGTTTGAATTAATTTTATATTCAGCCACTTCGATGATGTTGTTTATAAGGATTGGGATTTCTATGGTGAAATTTTGGGGGCAAATTAAGTATACCAACATCATTTGCAAATAATCTTATTTTGAAATCTTCCTTCTCAATTTGTACAGGAATTGGAAAACAATGATGGTTAAAAGTGAGATACTACAGTAAGAAAGTTTAAATTTTGAAGGAAGAAATGAGGATAAGGTAAACAAGGAAAAATAGGGAGCAAAAAATAACAGTAAATACCTGCTGAAAATGTCAAATAGAAGCTTGTATGTATAGTAGGAGAACGATGGCCCTACTAGACCAAAGAATAACAAATGAAAAATGCAAGTCAGTGCCAGGAATGAGTTCCTTCTTTTGGAATTATAGGTAACTGCTGTTCCTTAGTCCCAAATAATACAAGTTATTTCCAGCATTTTTGGTTACCCTCCAAACCTTTATGGTAAGGTCCTATTGCTGAGGACACAACAGAGAACATGGTAAAATTAAGAGGATAGTGAACTAGAAGCTTCATCCGTACTGGTTTGCTTTTTTAAAAATTTATTAGGTATTTTCTCCATTTACATTTCCAATGCCATCCCAAAAGCCCCCCATACCCTCCCCCCCAACTCCACTACCCACCCACACCCACTTCTTGGCCCTGGTTTTCCCCTGTACTGAGACATATAAAGTTTGCAAAACCAAGAGGCCTCTCTTGCCAATGATGGCCTACTAGGCCAGCTTCTGATATATATGCAGCTAGAGAGGAGCTCCAGGGAGTACTAGTTAGTTCATATTGTTGTTCTACCTATAGGGTTGCAGAACCCTTTCGCTCCTTGGATACTGTCTCTAGCTCCTCCTTTGGGAGCCCTGTAATCTAGCCAATAGCTGACTGTGAGCATCCACTTCTGTGTTAGTGAGGCCCCTGCATAGCCTCACAAGAGACAGTTATATCTGGATCCTTTCAGCAAAATATTCCTTGTGTATGCAATGGTGTCTGCGTTTGGAGGCTGATTATGGGATGGATACCCGGGTATGGCAGTCTCTAGATGGTCCATCCTTTCATCTCAGCTCCAAATTTTGTCTCTGAAACTCCTTCCATGGGTGTTTTGTTCCCAAATCTAAGAAGGGACAAAGTGTCCACACTTTGGTCTTCGTTCTTCTTCAGTTTCATGTGTTTTGCAAAGTGTATCTTATATCTTGGGTATTCTAAGTTTCTGGGCTTATCCACTTATCAGTGAGTACATGTCATGTGAGTTTTTTTGTGAGTAGATTACCTCACTCACGATGGTGCCCTCAAGATCCATCCATTTGCCTAGGAATTTCACAAATTCATTCTTTTTAATAGCTGAGTAGTACTCCATTGTTAAATGTACCACATTATCTTTATCCATTCCTCTGTTGAGGGGCATCTGGACTCTTTCCAGCTTCTGGCTTTTATAAATAAGGCTCTAATGCACATAGTGGAGCATGTCTCCTTCTTACCACTTGGAACATCTTCTGGATATATGCCCAGGAGATATATTGTGGGATCCTCCTTAAAGACACCGTCAATAAGACAAAAAGGCCACCAACAGATTGGGAAAGGATCTTTACCTATCCTAAATCAGATATGGGACTAATATCCAATATATATAAAGAACTCAAGAAGGTGGATTCCAGAAAATCAAATAACCTCATTAAAAATGGGGCTCAGAGCTAAACAAAGAATTCTCACATTAGGAATACCGAATGGCTGAGAAGCACCTGAAAAAATGTTCAGCTTCCATAATCATCAGAGAAATGTATATCAAAACAACACTGAGTTTCAACCTTACAGCAGTCAGAGTGGCTAAGATCAAAAAGGTGAGAGCAGATGCTGGCAAGGATGTGGAGAAAGAGGAACACTCCTCCATTGTTGGTGGGATTGCAAGCTTGTACAACCACTCTGGAAATCAGTCTGGTGGTTCCTCAGAAAATTGGACATACTGGATTGCTTTTATATTACTATAAAATAGTACTCTGTTTGATGCCAAAGGAGAAAATTTTCATCAGTGATGTCTGCAAATTAAAGCAATGCTGGACTGGGAAAACATAACCAATGATACAAGAGTGGCACGTCATCATGGGAGAAACCAATCACTTTTGAACAATTGGATTCAGGACTCATTCGACATGAAGAAACCTTCACCAGGTACCATTTTCTGACTAAGAGCCTGTGGCTTGATAGTATTCAGACTCTAGCTCAGAACCTAGCACTACTGGGTTATTAAATGGACATAGTACTAAAACTATTTGTCATTATATCTATAAATCAACATATTTCTCAACCTGTGTCACCACAAAAACTAGTATCATAAATGCAAATTATAAAAAATATTTTTAAAGTGATTTTAAGATTTAATAAGACATCTGTTACTTTAACTCAAAACTTACAAAAATTAATACAGCATAATTTATGAAGAAGGACTTTTTAAAAGAAATACACATGGCCAAGAGATGAGCAATGAGGAAAATGACAGACTCTGTTGGTTACCTGTCTTCTTCACCATGACAGATTGTTTGAGATGAACAACTTAAGATACACAGGATTTACTTTCCCTTGTATTTTTAAAGTTTTTAATTCATTATTAATGGCAGTGCATTGCAGAGTTAAAAACTCACTCCATGCCAAACAGGTAAGAGAATGAAAGAAGGAATTGTCTTTTTGTCTCATTTTATTATACATAGTCCCCAGCCTAAACAATGGTACAATGTCCAGTTCCATGAAGTCTTTCCCCCCACCCCCAGCCACTATCCCTTATAAAAGAGCCCTCACATACACATCCAAAAATGTACTCTACTAATCTCTTCATTTAAGCTGGAAGTCTCAACCGAATGTCATAATCTTCCAATAAACCAAGAGTGTGTTGTGGGCATTTCAACCACTCTCTGCATTTACTCCTACTCTATGGAAAAACTTTACAGTTTCACTATCAGAACTTCATAAATGCTTTGGTGCTAAGGTAGGAAGGACTATCAAAATGAAAAAGAATGTATTGCACATTTCTTAAAGAGGTGTAAAACCAAAGCTTTCTCATAGTGAAATACAGCATTATGAACAGAAATTTTTGAAGTGTCTGAAATAATGAAAAATTGTGGGTATCCAAATTAATGGGAAATTAATTAAGTGATGACTGGGAAGGTGTTCAACTATTTTCACTATAAAACACAGTGCAACTGTGTTCCTTATGTATGTCATATGATTATAAAAATGATACGTTTGTATGAAAACATGCTATGAATAACTGTACTAGCAGAATGACCACTAAGAGCTAAGAAGAAAAGAAGTGCAGAAGGCATTACCAAATATTAATTTATTTATGTCAGTTACATTGATTTAAAGATATAACTTATAGTATTTTAATATATTAAAATTCAATATATATATATATAATTATATATATATATATTTCATGACAACATCATTCTTTTGGTTTCAGTATTATTATTATGATAAAATATTTTGACAAAAAGCAATGTCAAAGAGAAAGAACATAAGTGTGGAAAGTTCACTGAAGCAGGAATTTATCACATACACCCACACTTAAGAACAGAGAAATGAATAGACGAGTAGACACATGATCACTTGCCTGTTTGATTGCACTCAGCTCACAAACTTAAGGAACCGCTGCCTAGGATACAATACCCCCCCACTGGAGTTTGTGTCCTCACACATCAATAAACTTAATTAATAAGTCCATCATAGACATTCCCACAGATAAATCCAGTGTACACAATCTCTCATTGAGAATCTCTGACAGTGGTCTGAGTTATATGGCTGATCAAAAAAAGAAACTCACTCCAGAGTGTAATTGAGGTTCTTTTTTTTTTTTTTTTTTTTTTTTTTTTTCCACCCAGTCAACTCATTTTTTATTTATTTTTCTTTTTTTTAATTTTATTTTATTTTATTTTTTGATTTTTAATATTTTATTACATATTTTCCTCAATTACATTTCCAATGCTATCCCAAAAGTCCCCCATAGCGCCCCCCAATTCCCTACCCACCCACTCCCATTCTTTTGGCCCTGGCATTCCTCTATACTGGGGCATACAAAGTTTGCAAGTCCAATGGGCCTCTCCTTCCATTGATGGCCGACTAGGCCATCTTTCGATACATATGCAGCTAGAGACAAGAGCTCCGGGGTTCTGGTTAGTACATCATGTTGTTCCAACAATAGGGTTGCAGATCCCTTTAGCTCCTTGGGTACTTTCTCTAGCTTCTCCATTGGGAGCCCTGTGATACATCCAATAGCTGACTGTGAACATCCACTCCTGTGTTTGCTAGGCCCCGGCATCGTCTCACAAGAGACAGCTATATTTGGGTCCTTTCAGCAAAATCTTGCTAGTGTATGCAATGGTGTCAGCGTTTAGAAGCTGATTATGGGATGGATCCCTGGATACGGCAGTCTCTAAATGGTCCATCCTTTCATCACAGCTACGAACTTTGTCTCTGTAACTCCTTCCCTGGGTGTTTCTGAGGTAGCAAAGATGAACAGTTTTCATGAACTGAACCTTGAACACCTTCACAGAATCTTGTTTATTAATTCTTACACCAATGTTACTTTTTTTTTTTTTTTTTTTTTTTTTGGTAAAAGACGTTGTTTATACTGAAGCCCCTAATCTAATCTATATGTTTGGTGACAGAAAACATCACACCTCTGCCTCTTTCATGCTTATTGTGGAATGTTTGCAGTACTCAATAATGCAAGATATTCCATGTGTGCTAGGACCATTTTTAACCAAAATCATAAAAGGTTTTAAAGCTCCTTAAGAAAAACAACTCTCTAAATAACAAATATTAATCACAGTTTTCTACAATGATTCCTTCAAAGTCAAAGTACTTCTACAAAAGAAACATTTATTATGATTTCTGCCCTAGGTACAGTGAAAATTCATTCTAGTGTTCAGCTAAAATAATGATTATATTAGAATTTCACTACAACTCTCTATCTAGGTGATTTTAGATTGTGTCAGGTTAACAATAAAATTGAACAATCACATTGACAGAAGAATTTCAATACCCACATACACATAAGAACATTCATATGTGAAAAATACATATGAATCATACCAATTTTGCTGGAGATGTCCTTTCTAAGAGGATGACAAGGCATATACCTAAATTGTGTTCCTATACTACATGACTTTTTATTATTTGTGACTTTGAATTATTTTATATTTAGAAAATAAAATATTGAAAAATAAATTTCATGCTATGATTAATTCTAATAGATAAAACATAGCATTTTATTTTCCTTTTGAAAAATATTATTAAAGGAATAGGCTTACTTTTATTTGACCTCAGGGGTTCCATTATAGACTTCATATTTTACTTACAGAGCATTAGCATATCAAATGAGTGTAGGCTTTAAGACAAAATAGAAAATTTCTATTTTTAAATAGTTATATTCTTTTAATGTATTGCATAAACTACTTCTAATCTCTCATAGCCATCTTAGTATAAGGAAGTAGTTCATAACATAGCTTTACCTTTGCAGAGACTGTCATGGTTGGACTTTGGGACCAGAAAGTCTGACTATAGGTCTACTTTTTGGCAAGGCTCTCAAAGATGGTGATTGGATGATGGTTGGAAGAGAACAAGACCTTACACATGGAAGTTTAACAAGGGAATATTTATTAAAAACGGAGTATCATGGGCTTTAAGATCACTTATATTCCTAGTAGTTGACATCATTCTTTTAATCAAGAATTAAAAAAATGTCTCCATATCTGAATGTTTTAGTGCTTATGAAAAATTAATGTAGACTTATACATGGGACTTATTTTTACCTTGAAGCTGTGTTATTCATATGCAATTTATACATTATAGAACCAAGAACTTAACTTTTTTTTTTTGTTTTTTGTTTTTGTTTTGTTTTGTGTTGTTTTCGAGACAGGGTTTCTCTGTGTTGCCCTGGCTGTCCTGGAACTCACTCTGTAGACCAGGCTGGCCTTGAACTCAGAAATCCACCTGCCTCTGCCTCCCAAGTGCTGGGATGAAAGGTGTGCGCCACCACCGCCCGGCAGAACTTAATTTTCCTTTTTGGGTAAAATGATCTCAATATGATCCATGTATAGAATTTTAATAGTAAGTTGGAGTTAAAAGTTAGCACTTAGATCTTGGTCCCATATAAATCTGAATATAATACTGGTCAATATTAATGTCCTTGGACCATTTTATGAGCATGATCCTCTTTTGTGGGTACAGTTTCACTAAAGCAGCTTGTTCTTATTGACTGTTCCTGAATGTCAACAATTCAGGAACATTTATATTACACTCCACTGAATCCTAATCCCATGAGTTAAAAAGAAGCAATTCTAGATGCAAATACTGCCACCCAGTCTGCCAAAGTTAAAAAGAAAAAGAGTGAATTAACAGGTTCATTACACACTGTGAAAACTTAAATGTTTCAGTCTATCATTTTACTAGCAGCTTAACAACTCTACTCTTCTGTTCCATTAGAAAGAGAAGATTCTGGAAGATGAAGTTTGTTCTTCTTGCTCTAACCTGTTTGATTTCTGGCAACAAGCAATCCTTACAGGTACAGGGTTGGGCTCTCAGGGAGTTATGAAGGAATAAACTTTGCTGTGGTTAATTTATCACAGTTGGAACTGACAATCAATGTGATTCTATGAATATATCCATTCCCTTTTGGGTTTTGTACTTGGAATATATTCCATGTCTTAAAACATGGTTTGTTTTAGTTTGAGGTTATAATTACTTCATTTCAACTTCATATATTGCTTTAACCTGGGTAAAGGGTATAACAATGAAACTTATTATTGGCATGTTTTTAACTTTTATATTCTACACTAATACAGTATAATATAAACAACATCAATTTGATATCTGAAGGGCAAACACATTATATATCACATATTTGAGGAATAGATATTTCTCCTTTAGAGTCACCTCACTATGGTCAATGAGTGAGATAATATTAATATTAATCATAATGCAGAAATTGTTCCAAAACAGGAACTGATTTTTTTGAAGTTCAATTTTGCATGTTTGTGTATGTGATTTACCTTAAATTTTCACAAAATTTATTTATTGTTTTATGTGTGTTGGTGATTGGTCTGCATTTTGCACTATGTATGTGTAGTAGCTACCAGGCCATAAGATATCCCTCATAAGTGAAGATACAGGAGATTATATGCAAACATATGGGTGTGGAAACTCAAACATATATGATCTGATCGATGACTTTAATTCGTATTTTTTTTTTTTTTTTAGTTTTCAGGGAAATTCAATACTATCTATCTAGCAGGTAAATCTATGGGAGCAACAGAGCGTATTCTGATGCGTGAGGTTAAGTATTTTAAGAAAAACAGTGTCATGAGCACGACGTTCTATGTCAGGTGAGAAAATGCATTTGATGTTTGAATCTTTCTTTATAGTAAAATGGTAAAAATATGAACACAGTAAAAATGTATCATGTATTGGAAACTATGTTAGTAAAAGTAAAATATTAATAAATGTCAATATGAGTAAAGAAACTCCTGATATCAAATATGACAAAAGCAGTGTTTGGAACCTCACTGTGAAGAATTTTTCTCTTCTTGAAAAAGAGCCGGATACCTTTATATCTAGCAATGCATACATGAGGTCACTTGCTTAACTTTGGTGAGTTGGAAAATTCTGTCAATTAAGGGTTTAAGCCCCATTCTGACCCATAAGTCTTGGCATACACAGGAAGTGGGTCCATTTCTGACAGGAATCACAGACTGAAAATATGATTAATGAAAATATTGCCAAGACAAAGTATAACATCATAGAATACAGGATCAAGGCCAGGAATGTGTCCCACTTTCACCAAGATATGATTTCTTAGGGGACAAATATACACATGATGATAAATGTGAAATAAGGAGAGTTTATTGTTTCATATGTATGTTTAGGAAAAACGGGAATTGCCAGCTACACACAGCTTGGGCTGATGAAACTCGGTGGAAGTATTGCCTAATAAAATGTGAGTTCAGGGTTGACTGCATTATTAACATGTTTTTTAAGGGATATGATCTAAATCAAGAGTGTCTTTCATGGATAAAGGGTCCATTGTGTCTCATTTTACAGGTAATAGATGCAACCAACAATGTCCCAAAAGAAATGGGACTCATTATCTGCCTACCATATATATATTGCGTGATGCAGTTCGTCAATTTCTAAATATCTACTTTTATTCACGATATATGGGAGGCCTAATTAGAAGTGAGTAAAATAGCCATTATATACTCTCAACCAATATTGGAGGGGCTAAGACACTTTTGAATGAACATTCCTAGTTGGTAAAAAACAAAAATAAAACAAATAAATAAATACAGGTTTTGCTGAAGTTGGTCAAGTACAGATATTCACTTGATTTTTTTTTAAATTTTATGTTAGAAGAGGATAAATTGTTTAACTGATTCAATAATTAAATGCAGAAATGATAACAAATTTGTAGTATGCTAGGAATAATATTATTTGGAAAGAATTTACAGTGTTTTAAAAATAATATAATTAACAAATTATGAGACATATCTAGAAAATATTACATGGCATAAAAGGTTCTGTTTATGAATAAATATTTCATATTACATAAATTAAAATTTAATATAGGATAACACATAATTTGTATAATATAAAACATAGACAAGTTATTATCATAAGATGATAAATATGAGCATATGATGATAATCAGTAAAATATGAGGTCATGAATTTGAAGGAGCATGCTGATAGTTACACACTCAAATGTTTATGAAGAAAGGGAAATTTTAAATGGTATAATGATATTAAAATTTCAAAACTGAATGGTAAATAAATAAATAAATAAATAGGAAACTCTACATCATGTTGTTAAGAAGTAAAATTTTCTTTTTATCAGCCCCAAGTTATTTTCCTATTGTGATACATTTTCGCTCAAACACTACCATCCTATTCGAAGCACAATTTACGAATGCTGGGAAGTATTACCAGAAACTGTCAGGAGTTCTGGGTATGTAAATCTTTTATGGGAGAAAACAAATTTTTTCTTGTAGGTAACTGCAACACAACTGTGTCCCCTGCATTTACTTTAATGGCACACTGGTGCTGGAATATGTTTACTAATATATTTTAAGTTCAGTCATGATTGGGTGAAATTCAAGTTGAATCGCGAAGGATAATAAATTTAATTAATATTCAATGATGATTTTAATATTCCCGAATTTAAATCAGCATTTTAGATATCATGGGATGGAGAGTTATTATCTTATCCACAGTAAGAATGTCTAACCTGACTTCAGAAATATTTTTGGCTGGCATCTAAATTTTGGTTGGGAGGATATGGTGAGGTAGCAAGATTTACCAACTGATGAGAACACTTGATGAATTTAGACGATTACATGCAATTATAGTGTCTGTGTCTTCTGACTTTTATTCCATGAAATGCAGCAACTGGAACAAATGTCACTAAAGAAATGTGGGACGAATACGTGAAGCTAAATGAGTACCTCAAAATTCCTATTGAAAATATTGAAAATGTCTATGAAACAGGTAATTTGAATCCTGTAAATGTGACCTGAAATTAGAGCAAATGATAAAGATTCTTGATTTGCATCTCAGCAACATAAAATCATTACATGAAAATATGAAAGAAATTCAATAATATATCTAAATGTCTTCCTCTCTGTATCACCTCACAGATGTGTGTCCTAAATAGGAGCCTTGATGTCATGAGCAGAAAATTTGTATTGGTCACCATTTTCAATTCACTGGAATTAAATTTTGAGGTCAATTCAAGACTGTAAACACAAAGTATTTACAATTGCCACTCAGGAGTTCAAGGCCAGCCTGTGCTACAGAGTGAGTTCCAGGAGAGCCAAGGCTACACAGAGAAGCCCTCTCTCAAAAAAACAGAATGAGAAAAACATTGAAATAAATAAAATAAAAATACAAAAGAAAGAAACATGTCTAAAATTATCTACCATGATCAAATTTACTTCACACCAGTACATATAATACATTACATATATGGGCTCAAAAATAGGAATATATGATCATCTCATTAGATGCAAGGAAGACCTTTCACAAAGTTCAATGTATTTTCATGATAAAAGTCCCAAAGAGATGAATGATATAAATGACTTATCAACATTATGAAGGTAAAATACAAACCCACAGCCAACACTATGCTAAACAGGGAGTAACTGAAACATCTTCACAAAAATCCAAAACAATATAGTGATATCCTCTCATTGCTCTTCTGTTCAAACTAGTGCCTAAAGTAGTAAAAAAAAAAAAAAAAAAATAGGAGAGGGACTAGAAAGAAAGCAACCATATTTGTAGAAACTCTGAGTGTGTATATAAAACACCCTAAACACTTTGGTAGAAGACACCTGTAAATGATAAATACATCCAGTAATATAGCAAAATATAAAATTAACATAAAAATCAATAGTCTTTATATACAAATAACAGAGAGAAAGAAATCAGGAAAACAATACCATTCACAATAGCCTCAAAATTAATCTTGGAATAAATTGAAGGAAGTGGAAATTTTTCACTAAGGTTGTGAAATACAGGTATAATATGAGCTTGTAAGGCATTGAATAAAGATCTCAAAGATGATTTAGAAGATGCAAAGGCCTCCCATATTCACATGTCTTAAGGATTATGTGGAAAGCCGCTCCCACATTCGCCATTACAAGATGGCACATGAGCTGGGTGTTTGAACAAGTAAAAAGGCTTACTGCACATGTCTCTGGATAGTCCCTGTCCACGAGGACACACACCCGTTAAGTTATCTGGTCTGTTTGGAAGTGGCCCTGTGAGGATGCGCCACGTCAGAGGCGGGACAAAATTTCTATATAAGGCACAGGGCTGCGTTCCTCAGAGTCTTCGCATCCGTGTGTAAGCTTATGCTCTCCCTCTCAAGATGCATTAAAGCTTGGCTGCAGGAGGATCCTACTTGTGTGCCGTGTCGTTCTTGCTGGTCGAGTCGGACGCGCGCAAGAGGATTAATATTGTAAAAATGGATAGACAAGCAAAAGAAATACACAGATTCAACACAACCCCCCTCAAAATTCCAATGCAGTTCTGACTATAACTCTGCTAAATGGATACAGTATTAAATTGATCTCTGGAACTTATCACTATTTTCAAAGATTCTTGCTTTGCTAAGCCTTCTTAAGAGACGTTTCTATTTGCAGTCAATGACAGTTAACTCAGACCTCCACTACTGTTCA
Organism: Mus caroli; assembly: GCF_978045245.1. Taxonomy (NCBI): domain Eukaryota; kingdom Metazoa; phylum Chordata; class Mammalia; order Rodentia; family Muridae; genus Mus; species Mus caroli. The sequence continues at coordinate 88,555,929 of NW_028227262.1, forward strand.
GCGTGCAGAAACTTAGAGAGGTCAAGAATGATGACCCTAAAGTGAAACATAAGAAGCATTTGAAACTTAAATGAAGGAAATATCTAAGAAATTGGTAAAAAAGAAAGTAAAAGGAAATTTAAAAAAAAAAAAGAATCACATCCTTACTCCTGAAGCTTAGGGATCACTGTTGAAGAGGGTGGAATGCAGAAAGAATGCACAAGATAGAGTATATGAATTGAAAACAGTGCTTTCTGGACACAAGTGAATGGAAATTTGAATGTGAAAAGTAATAGCAATTTTGTTGCCATACATAAAACCTGTAAAAGCTCAAGCCAGACAAAATCCCAATATATATATAGAGGAGGTAATCTGGTATCAACGGGAGAAGATGCCCTTGGTCCCATGAAGACTCCATGTTGCAGAGTAGGGGAATAACAGGCCAATGAGGTGGGATTGAGTGGGAGGGTGGAGTAGCACCCCCATAGAAGCAGGAGGAATTAGAAAGGGATAGTGCTTTTGCAGTGAGGAAACAAGGAATGGGGATTACATTTGAAATGTAAACAAATAAAATATCCAATAATATTTCTACAAAAAAAAGAGGGGAAAAGAAAAGAAAAGAAAAGAAAAAGGAAAAGAAAAGGAAAGGAAAGAAAAGAAAAGAAAAAAAAAAGAAAAGGAAAGAAAGGTAATCAGAGTCCAAATCCTAGTTGAAGAGCTATTTTTAATGTATAGCTGCTAGCAGAGGGAGAGCCCATTTAATTTGAGTACTTAACTCTCTGGTGTGACGACTGCCTACCATGATGGCTGTACACTCAACAGTATATGCACAGACCAAACTGGTCTCAATTGATAATTTTAAAAATGAGGATACAAAGTTGGGTGTCTTGGGAAAGTTGGGAGGAGCTAGGGAAGGACTTGAATATTTTCAGAATACATTGTATAAATTCCCAAAGACAATAAAACATTGTTATACAAAGAACAGTTTACGACTATAATCAATGTATCATGTAGCCATTCGTCTTTCTTTTCTCTTAATCGTTATTCAAACTTGATAAAATACTTAGTCAAAAGCACTATGGTTTTCAAAGGAGTACAACAAATGATTCCATGAAATGAATGAAATGGAACAAATGAAATGTTAATTTTTGTTTCATTTTTCCTTGTAGAGTTTATCAAAATTACAGTCTAAATTAGTTTCTAGTCACTAATGGGCATAAACAATCCACTTTCAGAAAAGCAAAAATTAAAAACAAAAAGGTTTCATTTCTCTAGTTTGAGATGCACAGATGTCAACTCCATGCAGCATTGCCATTTTTCTACTTCCATTTTGTTTGAAACAGCATCCCACATCCAGACATGAGTAGCCCATACTACCATCCCAAGAAGCAAAAGAAGCAAAGCAACTCCCTCAGGGAGGGGAGGAGTGAGGAGAAAATGCAGTTGCAACATGTATTCTATCACCCTCACTCAGATTCTATTGTTTTATTTCTGTGATCAACAAAACCAGGAAATGAGGTTTTGAAAAATCAGTGAGAAGTATAAACAGATTATCTGGACTCTGGTTGCCTCTGTACTGTGTTTTGTTTATTTTACAGATGTAACCTTTCCAATCATTGGCCAACTCTGACAGAATAAGTAAGATTATCTTTGAAATTAGATTATGATGTCACCACAAACAGTGCACAAAGGACAAAAGGTACACCCAATGCCCATTTATTCAGAATGGTGAGGAAACAGACATTAAAATAAGGCCGCCAAGAACTGTTCTACACAGATTACCAATTTGTCATGAGTTTGAGTAAAAATAGGACATGCAGCAGCTATAGTAAGTACATGTTAACCCATCCAATTTAGCACCGTCTCTGTGCCCACTAATAAACATCAGCATCAACTGTGCTATCTTACAAGTGTGAGGTAACACTGGATGCTAACGAGAACCTACTCTAGGTTTTAATTTGACTTGATAAGTATAGATTTAAATAACTTTTTGCTATATGACAAACTTATATAATAATTATTAGTTGTTCCTTTATCATAAAAGGCATGTAGTAACACACTTTTCTGTAGATCATATAATTTAAACATTTAAATATTGTGTATGAAAAATAAAAGAATCACTGAAGTGGTGATTCTCTTATGTTAAAGAAAAAAAAAGAGGCACATGTCTTCTCCAAGTCACTTCTAATTACTAATTATATACTATAAGTAAGAATCGTGATTTAACCAAAACTCATGTTTGAAATTGCAAGAAAGGTTTTAAGCTAAAAATTCAAGACATACATTTACACAATAGCTAAAAGATTCTGAGCAACATTAGTTTGTGAGTATATCCAATTTGGAAGGAAAAGATTCTGTAAGTATTCCATCTGGCTTGTGAATACTAATCAGGGAAATCTTATAATTATTAACAAAAAATTCAATGTTGGAAACTACAGATGCAGAATTACTTGGTGGGTACTCTAGGTACACTACAAGAACAGCACCTATGTATAAGCATTCTTCCAGCCTTATTACTGTTCATTTGATGATTGGAGAAATGATATTTAGGGGCTGGAGAGATGGTTCAACAGTTGCAATCACTTGCTGTATATGCAGATGACGTGGGTTCTGTGACATAGATATGTGCCCAAAACCCACAGTACGCACATTATATATCTGTAACTTCAGTACCAGTAGATCTTATGATGTCATCTTCTGATTTACAGTCACTAAATATTCACATGGTACAGGAACATGTACCCAGGCAAAATACTCATACATATGAAATGAAAACTCTAAAATTTTTAATACGAAGAATTGAGCTTTAAATTCAGCTAGCTATTTAGTTTTATTATGTATATTATTAAAGAAATAAAATCGAATTTTTGATGTAAATAGATACTTCAATTTATCTGAGAATTTTTTTAAAATTTTAATATTTTTTATTACATATTTTCCTCAATTACATTTCCAATGCTATCCCAAAAGTCCCCCATAGCGCCCCCCACTTCCCTACCCACCCATTCCCATTCTTTTGGCCCTGACATTCCCCTATATTGGGGCATATAAAGTTTGCAAGTCCAATGGGCCTCTCTTTCCAGTGATGGCCTACAAGGCCATCTTTCGATACATCATGTTGTTCCAACTATAGGGTTGCAGATCCCTTTAGCTCCTTGGGTACTTTCTCTAGCTTCTCCATTGGGAGCCCTGTGATACATCCAATAGCTGACTGTGAGGATCCACTCCTGTGTTTGCTAGGCCCCAGCATTGTCTCACAAGAGACAGCTATATCTGTGTCCTTTAAGCAAAATCTTGCTAGTGCATGCAATGGTGTCAGCGTCTAGAAGCTGATTATGGGATGGATCCCTGGATACGGCAGTCTCTAAATGGTCCATCCTTTCATCACCGCTACGAACTTTGTCTCTGTAACTCCTTCCCTGGGTGTTTTGTTCCCAATTCTAAGAAGGGGCACAATGTCCACACTTTGGTCCTCATTCTTCCTGAGTTTCATGCGTTTAGCAAATTGTATCTTATATCTTGGGTATCCTAAGTTTTGGGCTAATATCCACTTATCAGTGAATACATATTGTGTGAGTTCCTTTGTGATTGTGTTACCTCACTCAAGATGATGCCCTCCAGGTCCATCCATTTGGCTAGGAATTTCATAAATTCATTCTTTTTAATAGCTGAGTAGTACTCCATTGTGTAAATGTACCATAATTTCTGTATCCATTCCTCTGTTGAGGGACATCTGGGTTCTTTCCAGCTTCTGGCTATTATAAATAGGGCTGCTATGAACATAGTGGAGCATGTGTCCTTCTTACCGGTTGGGACATCTTCTGGATATCTGCCCAGGAGAGGTATTGCTGGATCCTACGGTAGTACAAAAAAACATAAGATGTCTATGGTGAATCTTCTGGAGCTAAGCCCCAACCACCCCAACAAAATGACTTGGCAAGTACTCTCAGCCACTCAGGCTGTTACTTAGTTCACTAGAGAGGAAGACCTACCTTATATCTATCTGGTGGCCGTACCTTGTCTTTGATCTCTGTAAGTTAGTGCTGTGCCTTGACTGCAATAAAACATTCACTCTAGATACCTAGGGGGAAGAATTAACGGAATGTGGGTGATGAGGAACTTATGATTCTAAATTGTGTCTAGATAAAAAATATTCCAACAATAAAGGGACTTTTGGGATAGCATTTGAATTGTAAATGAAGAAAATATCAAATAAAAAAACATTCCAAGAACAACAACAAAAAACAAACAAACAAACAAATAAATTGTGTGTGCCTAAAGGAGGCTTTCAATGTGTTCATAAAATGTCTGGTCTCTGTATCTTTTTCACAAACTAAAATGCACTAGAGCAGGGAAAAATGCCCACTATTTATTTGGAGGCAAAAGAGACAGTAGAAATTACTCAAAAAATGATATTGCACACATCCATGTAAATAATATGCATGTTTTAATGCACACACAAACATACTCTCAAATTGGAGTGCTTGGTCACTAGGGAGATTTGCTGCTTGAGTGAGATTTGAGGTTAGCCTTTTCCTGTTGCAGGTTTATTAGGATTAGAAACTCTCAATTCCTTTCCCAGCACTCTGCCTGCAAGTGTCCATGTCAACCATTATGCTGCTTATGAACTAAACCCCTGAAACTGTAAGCAAGTTCAGATTAATATTTTTCCTTGATAAGAGCTGCTATCTTCACAGCATGGTACTTTTCACCACAGCAGAATATTCTGTAAAACAGGTACCATAAATGTTTTCTCTTTGGAATAAAAATAAATTTCTAAAAAAGAAAATCAGAAAAAAATTTTCTTTGATGAGGTTTTTTGTTTGTTTGTTTTTGTTTTTGTTTTTGTTTGTTTGTTTTTGTCATTTTTTGTTTGGACTTTGTCATCGTCAATTAATCCAAAATAGAAAATGTGGAAAGGTACACATACAATAAATGTATATCATCAGTAAAAATACAATTCTGTTAAAAATTGTGGCCATAAAGTTTTTCAGATTTCCAGACAATGTAGTGTGGATGCACCTACAATTGTGAGTTCAGCTCCAAGTATCCTTCATATCATACATACAACTGCAGATATAATATTCATCCTGAAAGATTGTTGATGTTTTTGGTGTCCTCTCACCTAACTATTTTCCTTAATTTTACTCACATTGAAATTTCTTGTCTGAAAGAAAGAATCCCCCAGAAAATGTAGAGCCAATCCCCATTTCTGTGTTTCAGGAACAACAGCCATTTTCATTGCATCCAGTTTGGCCAGCAGAGAACACAATTCTGCCAGTGATTAGCCACACTTGGCTCAGATCTTTAAATCTTACAGAAGGAAATAAGGACCCAGATTGACATTTGGGAACATGTAATAACTTTAGTAATTTGAAAATATTAATCTCTTATTCTCATCTAGTATAAATACTTTTTATACTTGAATCCATCTGTAGGGAAGAGAGGGGGGATGGAGCTATTAATTAAAAGGAGGCATATAATGATAGTTTTGCTTATCACAAGTGGTTCTACACTATACCTAGAACAATCAATATAAATAGAAGTGCAAAATTTCCCACCATATCACATATGCATAATTTATCTCCCTTCATTTCAATACAATATGTATGGTTCCTCTGCATGTCGATGGTGATTGACAAACACACATAAGCAGAAACTTGGTTAAAAGGAGAAATTTAAAGTTGGATTCTTTGGTTTCTGGAGCTTTCATGGATAATACTCAGAATCAAATACAAGGATAATTCCCAGAAGGCAGCATTGCTTTTTCTCTTGTGTCCTGGGATGCTCTGTGGTTCAGATCACCATGGTACACTACAATTCAAGATTACATGGTGAGGCATTGAGGTTAACTTTTCCTTAGAGTAAAAGACAATGGTATATGGTACCCACAGTCAGGGGTTGAACCCATATATGGGTACATATGGGAAACAGTAATTGTATATCCTGGGAAAACAAGCTGTAGCTGATCTTTGATTCTTTCTTCCACCTCCTTGTTTACCCTTGCAACCCTCTAACACTAAATAGGAAAGGAAAAGTGATCCAAAGAGAGGGTATGTGTGTGTGTTTGTGTGTGTGTGTGTGTGTGTGTGTGTGTGTGTGTGTGTGTGTGTGTGTGAGAGAGAGAGAGAGAGAGAGAGAGAGAGAGAGAGAGAGAAAGAGAGAGAGAGAGAGACAGACAGACAGACAGACAGAGACAGAGAGACAGAGACAGAAAGAAAGTGAGAGAGAGAGAGAGAGAGAGAGAGAGAGAGAGAGAGAGAGTGTTGAATCATTTATCTAATTCCTTTTTTTTCTTGTTGAATTTTTGAGCAATACAATGACCAGACCTCAATGTATCAAACTGAATGACCAAGTCTCAGGACTAACAGAAATGACCATCAGCAAACAATGCCTCTAAAGAGCCTAGCATTTATACCTATCCTGAGAAGACCCTTGAATTCCAAATGTCAGAGAACTGCAAAAAATATTCGTAGCTGGCAAAATCATAACCCTGCTAGATAAAGAGGGAAATGATGGTTAACTGCTGTGGGAAATCTGAAGCAACCCCACACCTGGTATTAAATGAAAACACATTCTCATCCTATTTCTGTGTTTTAAAGAAACTAAAATTCCAACATTCTCATTAAAATGAAGTTCAGAAGAAGACACAAGATATTTGGGAGAGAATTTTTGGAATCTGAAAGGAGAATGTGAGGGTGGATAGGATCATGATACACTATATATCTATATGAATATTTAAAAGATATAGTACCCTTATATTAAGAAATACATTCTAGCCTATACATTTTCAAATTCTTCAATTAATTGTGGTGAGATTTCAAACTTGTTCCTAATTATATTTTGACATTCACTGGCTTTTTTAGGCACTGTTGTATTGTCTGGAAGAGACACCAAGTCCAAGGCAATTATTATAAGAGAAAGTGTATAATTGGGATGTGCTTACATTTTCAGAGATTTAGTCCATTATAATAATGGAATAGAGCAGAGCAGTAGGCAATAGCATTGATCTATTTCCTGCTTAACAGGCAGAGAGAGAGTGTAATGATGAGTGAGACTTCAAGAGCAAAAGAAAAAGAGAGTGAGAGATCAAGAAAGGGAAGGGTGGGAGGAAGAGAGAAGGATAGAAGGTGGTAGGGAAGAAGGAAGCGAAAAGGGATTGGGAAAGGAGAGGGAGCAGGAAAGGGAGAGAAAATGGTGACTTGCAAGTCTCATAAAGGTGGTGATTAGAAGGTGATTGGAAGAGAACAAGAACTTATATATGGAAGATTAAGGAGTGGAAATGATGGGTCTTAGGATCACTTATATTCCAAGTAGTAGAAGTGATTCTTTAGTAAGAATTAAAAAAAATTCCATATCTGTATGTTTTATTGCTCAGATCAAATTGAACATAGACTCATATGTGGGACTTATTTTTACCTTGAAGTTGTGCTGTTGATATGCAATTTATAAATTGTAGAATCAAGACATTTCTTTACTTGACTGGGAAAATAACCTCAATGTGATATATGCATAGAATTTTTAATGGTAAACTAGAAATTAAAACGTAGCATTTATATCTCTGTCCTAAAGAAATCTGACAATAATATTGGTCAATATTAATGTCCTTGGAACATATCATGATGATGATCCACTTTTGTGGATACAATTTCACCAAACCAGCTTGCTCTTATTGACTATTTCTGAATGTCAACAGCTCAAGGCCATTTATTTTTCACTCCACTGAATTCTAATTCCATGGATTAATATGAAACAATGCCAAACACTTACAAATACTGCCACCCAGTCTGCCAAAGTGTACTGAAAATTAAAAAAAAAAAAAGAAGAAAAAGAAGAGGTGGATTAACAAGTTCAATGCCCATTGTGCAAACTGAAATACTTGGTGAGCTTCTTCAGTTCATCATTTCACAAGCAGCTGAACAACTCTTTCCCTCTGTTCCATTAGAAAGAGAAGATTCTGGAAGATGAAGTTTCTTCTTCTTCTTCTTGCTCTAGCCTGTTTGGTTTTTGCTGCTGAGGAACCCTTACCAGTACAGGGATGGGCTATCAGGGAATTATGCTGGAAGAAACTTTGCTGTGGTAAAATTATCACAGGTTGACCAGACAATCATTGTGATTCTATGAATATATTGGTTCTTTTTTGGTTTATGTACTTGTAAAATGTTCCATGTGTTAAAACATTAATTGTTTTAGTTTAAGGTTATAATTACTTCATTTTAGCTTCACATATTGTGTAATATTATTTTACTTGGGAAAAGGTTAGGGGAATGAACATCTTATTAAAGGCATGTTTTTAAGTTTGCATATTTAACTTTATTTACATAGTTGAAAGTCAATATGCATTAAATATTTTAATATTCTACATAAATTCAGTGGTGACTGTTAATGAGTATAATAAAAACAAAATCAAGTTGATATCTGCAGGGCAAAGGCATTATATATAGTATATTTGAGGAATAGAGTTTTCTCCTTTAGAATCACTGTATAGGTACTAGAAGAGGGCGTGCCTATCTAATATTAGTATGTAGCCTCTGGTGTGACAATCACTGACTAACCTGGATGGTCATACACTCAACAGTATATGTACAGCATAAATTAAACTCATTAGATAAATTTATAATGGAGGACACAAATATGGATGTCTAGGAAATGTTAGGATGGATAAGGGAATAGCTAGGAAAGAACCTGAATATATACAGAATACATTGAATAAAATTCCTAAAGACAATAAAAAACAATGTGTTTCCAAAGCAACAGTTTATTAAGTTAGCATTGTTCCCAATAATCTTTATTTTCTCTTAGTCATTATTCAAACTTAACCAAGTATTTAATCAAAAGAACTATGGTTCACCCCAAATGATACTTTGTAACAAATAAAACATTAATATTTTCTTCCTTTTTCCTGATAAAGTCTAATAAAATTATAGCCTAAATTAGTTTCTAGTCACAAATTGATAGAAACAACTAAATATCAGCAGAAAAAGTGTTTTTTCCTCTAGTTTGAGATGGCACAGATGTCACCTCCATGCAGCATTGCCTTTTGTCTGCTTCCATCTTGTTTGAAATCGTATCGTACATCCATGCATGAGTAGCCCACACAACCACCCCTAGAAGCAAAGGAGGAAAGAACCTCTCTCAGTGAGGGAAGGCATGGGGAGGAAGTGCATTTGCAGCATGTAGTCTGGTCTCCCTCACTCAGAGACTTTTTTTTTTATTTCCAAAACCAATTGTAGCAAAACCAGGAAATGAGGTTATGAAAAAATCAATGTAAACTGTAAATCGATCACCTGGACTCTAGTTGCCTTTGTACTGTTACGTTTATTTTACAGATGTAACCTTTTCAAACATTGGCCAATTCTGGTGGGATAAGTAAGATTATATCTAGAGTATGATGTCACCACACACGGAATAAATTATAAAAGGAACATCCAGTGTTCATTTATTCAGCAGGGTGGGGAATCAAACATTTAAAGAATGGCACCAAGAATTGTATGCTGATTACCAATTGTCCAAGAAATTGAGTAAAGATCTATAGTGAGGACAAGTTAACCCATCCAATTTAGCACAGTCTCTATGCCCACTAATAGCCATCAACATCAATACTGCTAACATAGCAGTGGGAAGTAATACTGGATGCTAAATGGAACTGATTCCAGTTTTGTAAATTGTCCTGATAAGTATAGATTTAAATAAATATTTGCCACATAGCATTCTTATTATATAACCATTTCTGTTTGTTATTTCTCATAAAAGGCATGCAGTAACACTTTTCTGTAGATGCTATAATTATTTTGTTGCACGATGTATGCGGTCTTCATTTGGGATTTATTGCTATGAACAGACCATGACCAAGACAATTCTTATAAAAGACACTTTACTGGGACTGGTATACAGGTTCAGAGTTTCATAAAATTATCATGACAGGAAGCATAGCAGTGTCCATGCAGGCAAGGTGCTGGGAAGTTGAGAGTTCTACATATTTATTCAAAGGAAAGCAGGAACAGACTGTCCTTAGGTAGCTAGCAAGATGGCCTTAAAGCCTATCCCTGCTGTGACAAACTTCCTCCAAAATATTCATAACTCCTCCAACAAGGTCATACCTCCTAAAAGTGCAACTCTTCTGGCCAAGCATATTTAAACCATCACATATGTGTAATATTTATTTTGTTGGTTGTGTGTCAGATATGAGAGTCAGTCAAGTTTATGTTAAGTAGAAAGTTTTACTCTGCTTATCCTGTAGCCTAATTAATTGATTTCAGTTCAGGTCGGAGAACTAAGCAGATCAGTCCTTCAGATACTTACTGTTAACTATTGGTTAGGGAGACTGAAGTGACTCCTTTCACTTGTAACTGATATGATGAAGGATTTTAAGAATCAAGTGAGATTGTATGAGTGAAGTCATGTCTGGGATTGAGTATAGAAAGGTAGCACTGGCCAGTGAAACAGGCAGACTCACACAAACAGTAAAGGAGCCTAAAGGGAAGTATAGGGCAAGATGCTTATTAGAGACTTAGCAAGAAACCTTGTCAATAGTCATAGGCCAAGAGAGCTTCTATATATGCTTTATGCTTTGGGCCTAAACAGACTCCATGTATGGGCATCTCAGCATTAGTGTCAAGGATCAGACAAAGCAAGAGAGCCTGTGGATATGTCTTCCATTTGGGTCTGGTCCCAGTAGTGTGGAATGACGTTTGTTCTGTGGCTTTGATTAATTCTTAATATCTCCTGACTTGTAAAGATATTACTGTTTACAAGTTTACATTCAATGATTACAAACGAATTAACCTTATATTATTTCAGATAATATTGAAACAGGAGAGAGGATGATATGGAGGAAAAGGAAAAAAAGATGCAAACAAAGGGATTAAAAGAACTAGAAGGAGACAGATCTGGAAGCAGAAACTATACAGGGACACAGTGAAACTAAGTGTAGTTATAGACCAAATGGATTTAACAGATATCTATAGAACGTTTTATCCTAAAATCCTAAAACAAAATATACCCTCTTCTCAGAATCTCATGGTACCTTCTCCAAAACTGTTCATAAAATTGGTTACAAAACAAGCCTCAACAGGTACAAGAAGATTGAAATCATCAAATGATTCCTATCAGATCACCACCGACTAAGGCTGATAGTCATTAACAACATAAATAATAGAAAGCCCACATACATGTGGAACATGAACAACACTTTACTCAATGATAACTTGGACAAGGAAGAAATAAAGAAAGAAATTAAAGACATTTTAGAGTTTAATCAAAATGGAGCCACAACATACCCAAATGAAAACATTTCTAAGAGGAAAACTCATAGCTCTGAGTGCTGCCAAAAAGAAACTAGAGAGAACATACACTAGCTGCTTGAAAGAACACATAAAAGCTCTAGAGCAAAAGGAAACAAATTCACCCAAGAAGAGTAAACTGCAGGAAAATTTAGGGCTGAAATCAACCAAGTGGAAACAAAAAGAACTATACAAAGAAACAACCAAACCTGGAGCTGGTTCTTTTAGAAAATTAAAAAGATATATAAACCCTTAGGCAGACTAACTAGAGGCCCCAGGGAAAGTATCCTAATTAACAAAATCAGAAATGAAAAGGGAGACATAATAACAGAATCTGGGAAATCCAAAATATCATCAGATCCTACTACAAAAGGCTATACTCAAGGAAACTGGAAAATCTGGATAAAATGGACAATTTTATAGGGAGATACCAAGTAACAAAGTTAAATCAGGATCAGAATAATGATCCAAACAGCCCCATATCCCCTAAATAATTAGAAGTAGTCATTAACAGCCTCTCAATCAAATAAGCCCAGGACCAGATGAGTTTAGTGCAGAGTTCTATCACACCTTCAAAAAAGACCTAATTCCAATTCTGCTCAAACTATTCCACAAAATAGAATCAGAAGAGACTCCACACAATTCATTTTATGAATCCACAATTACTCTAATACCAAAACCACATAAAGATTCAACAAAGACTATTTCAGACAAATTTCCTGTATCAATATCGATAGAAAAATACTCAATAAAATTCTAGCATATCGAATCCAAGTACACATCAAAGCAATCATCCACCATGATTGAATAACCTTCGTCCCAGGGATACAGAGAAGGTTTAATATAAGGTAATCCATCAACTTAACCCACTATAAAAACAAACTTAAAGACAAAACAAAACAAACAAACAACAACAACAACAACAACAAACCCGCATGATCATCTTATTATGTGTTGAGAAAGCATTTGAGAAAATCTAACAGCCATTCATAATAAAAGTCTTGGAACGATTAGAAATTCAAAGCCCATACCTATACATAATAAAAGCAATAAACCCCAAATTAGTAGCCAGCATCAAAACAAAAAAAATCGAGAGAAAGTTGAAGCAATCCCACTAAAATCAGGGACTAGACAAGGCTGCCCACTTTCTCCCTATTATTCATTATAGTACTTGAGGTCCTATCCAGAGCAATCAGATAACAAAAGGAGGTCAATGGGATACAAATTTGGAAGGAAGAAGTCAAAATATCACTATTTGCACATAATAAAACCATATATATAATTGGCCCTAAAAATTCCACCAGAGAACTCATAAACCTAATAAACAACTTCAGTGAAGTAGCTGGATATAAAATTAACTCAAACAAATCAGTGGCCTTCCCCTACACAAAGGATATACCAGCTGAGAAAGTAATTAGTGAAACACCACCCTTCACAAGAGTCACAAAAAATATAAAATACCTTGGTGTGACTCTAACTAAGGAAGTGAAACAAAGATCTGTATGGTAAAAACTTCAAGTCTCTGAAAAAAAGAAATCAAAGAAGATCTCAGAAGATAGAAAAATCTCGGATGCTCATGGATTGGCAGGATTAATATTGAAAAAAATGGCTATCTTGCTGAAAGCTATGTACAGATTCAATTTAAGCCCCATTAAATTTCCAACTCAATTCTTCACAGAGTTAGAAAGGGAAATTTGAAAATTTATCTGAAATAACAAAAACCTATGATAGCAATGGTAATGATAAAAGAACATCTGATGGAATCTCCATCCCTAAACTCATGCTGTACTACAGAGAAATTGTGATAAAAACTGCGTTGTACTGATACAGCAGCAGACAGGTAGACAGATGAAAAAAGTTAAAGACCCTAGAAATGAACCCACATACCTATGGTTACATGATCTTACAAAGGAACATCCAATGGAAAAAGACAGCATTTTCAACAAATGGTGCTCGCTCAGCTGGTGGAAGAATTCATGTAGAAGATTTCAAATTGATCCATTCTTATCTCCTTGGACAAAGCTCAAGTCTAAATGAATCAAGGAACTCCTGGTAAAACCGGAGAAACTGAAACATTTAGAGGAGAAAGATTGGAAGAGCCTCAAAGATATGGTTACTAGAATAGCAATGGCTTGTTCTTTAAGATCAAGAATTGACAAATGGCACCTCACAAAATTGCAAAGGTTCTGTAAGGCAAAGAACACTGTTAATAACACAAAGAGACCACCAACAGATTGGGAAAAGGTCTTTACCAATCCTAAATCAGATAGGGGACTGATATTCAGTACATAGAAAGAACTCAAGAAGCTGGACTCCAGAAAAATTAAAAAACCCTATTAAAAATGTGGTACAGACCTCAACATTGAATTCTCAACTGAGTAATATGGAATAGCTGAGAAGCACCTGAAAAAAAATATTCAACATCTTTAATCATCAGGGAAATGCAAATCAAAACAAACCTGACATTCCATCTCTCACCAGTCAGAATGGCTAAGATCAAAATTCAGGTGACAGATGATACTGGCAAGGATGTGGAGAAAGAGGAACAGTCTTCCATTGCGGCTGGAATTACAAGCTTGTACAAAAACTCTGGAAATCAGTGTCTTGGTTCCTCAGAAAATTGACATATTACTACCTGAAGATCCAGCAATATCTGTCCTGGGAATATACCTGGAAGATGCTCTAACTTGTAATGAGGAGTTATGTTTCACTATGAGGGACCCAGATATCCCTCAGCAGATGACAGAAAATGTGGTACATTTACACAATGGAGTACAATGCAGCTATTAAAAAGAATGAATTTATGAAATTCTTAAACAAATGGTTGGATCTGGAAGATATCATCCTAAGTAACGTAACCCAATCACAAAACAACACACAAGGTATACACTCACAGTTCAGTGGATATTAGCTCAGAAGCTCAGAATACCCAAGATATAATTTGCAAAGCACATGAAACTCAAGAAGGAAGACCAAAGTATGGATACTTATATTTTTCTCAGAAGGGAAAATAAAATAACCATGGAAGGATTTACAGAGACATATTTTGGAGCACAGACTGAAGAAATGACCATCAGAGACTGCCCTACCTGCAGACCCATCCCATCAACAACCACCAAACCCAGACACTATTGAGAATGCCAACTAGAGCTTGCTGACAGGAGCCTGATATAACTGTCTCCTTAGGGACTTTGCCACTGTCTGACAAATACAGAAGTGGACGCTCACAGCCATCCTTTGGACTGAGCACAGGGTCCCCAATGAAGGAGCTAGAGAAAGTACTCAAGTTTCTGAAGGGGTTTGCAGCCCCATAGGAGGAAGAACAATATGAATTATCCAGTATCCCCACATCTCCCTGGGACTAAACCACCAATCAAAGGAAACACATGTTGTGACTCCTGGCTCTAGCTGCATATGTAGCAGAGGATGGCCTAGTACATCATCAATGGGTGGAGAGGCCCTTGGCCCTGTGAAGTTTCTGTGCCCCACCATGGGGGAATGCCAGGGCCTGGAAGCAGGAGTGGGTGGGTTTGGGAGCAGGGGGTGGGGAGATGAGATAGGGGATTTTTCAGAGGGGAAACTAGGAAAGGGGATAACATTTGAAATGCAAAGGAAGACAATATCTAATAAAAGTACAAAAAAAAACAAACAAACAAAGAGACTATAGAGATCAACATGGTTGACCATGCCATAAGCAGGATTACAACCAGATGTCTGGATATAAAAATCAATATCTAAATACACAGTGCACAAACCATCCCCCTACATTTCACAATTTAGTTCAACAAAAGGTTCTTTCTCCGTTATTAATAAACTATACACAATAATAATAATTATGAAAACTAATCAAATAACTTACAATCACAGTGTGAATTCCATTTTTATTTGTCAACTTTGGAAATAGTACTATCAATCCTATCTTGGTGACATTACAATTCTGTAACTAAATCCCTTTTTATGAATACTAGCATGTAGAACATAGGTTTATCTTTTCATATCTAAAATCATTTTGTCAATCAAAAACAATTTAGGTTTTACTGTATGAGACTATACCTAACTAGTCTTCAACCTCAGAAGTCTGAGAGAGATTAATTATTACCTGAGTGTGTAGGGAGTTCAGATAAAGCAGCTTTTAAAACAATAGAAATAACAGAGACAGGTGTCTGGCTGAACAATCACCCTAAATTTTCTGAGTCATAGGAGCAGGATATGACAGATTTATTTTCATAAAACTGGAATATTTTAGAAGTTGTCTGCCTTGGCCTTGTAAACAATGGCAGTCAATTTCAATGCATCTTGGTTTATCTAGTTTGAAAAGAATTCTATTTGCACATGAGGCAAGGGCAACTTTTTTTTGTTTGTTTGGTTGGTTGTTTGATTGGATTTTGTTTTGTTTTGTTTTGTTCTGTTCTTCTTGTTTGTCAGGAGCCATAATGGGAAAGCAAATAACTAGCAGCTGATCATACTGAAGTGGCCTGCTTCGGATTATTATATAATCTGCGAAAGGCATGCCCTTATTGAGCAAGGCTGTAAGAGAATATTTTTTAGGAAAGATTCCTGCTATTAATATGCTTTTCCTATTATTATAACATATATAACTATCACTATGCCATAACACACCCCTTTGGAGCAGATCTCTGCAGATTCAAGAAGATATACCATCTTATAATGATGCTATATCCACAAATAAATAACTTAATCTTAATGATGATCCTATGAGAATTACTAAAATTATATCTGTGATTATTAAGCCCTTTTTTCCTGATAGTCAAAGCTGCAATGAGGAATCTGCCAGTCTCCCAAGTGTTGCCAGTTAATTGCTCTTAGATAGTATCTAGACTTTCTCATTCTCAGAGCACATTCCAAGAGGATATAAAACAATTAACCAAAGGTCATAAAAAGGGAACTAATGATTTATTATAGGTGATAGAGTAGAAGATAAAATATCAACTAGGTTCATCTATAAAAAATTTCACTAATAACTTAGTTATGGCATTAAAACTTCATTGAATCTGTGCAGCTGAGATCCATCTTTAGCTAGATAATTACTCGAAACGGTATGTAAACATTCACTGTTGTAAACTTCTATTTCAATTTATGATTTTCTTTTGTGTGTGAACTTGTGATGAACTTTGTAACATGTGATCATGTATTCTGAAACATGTACAAGTCCTGAGGACAAAGAGATGAGCAGAGAGAAAGGAGAATATTTTGCCTTTCCCCACTTAGAGTAGAAATCTTTTCCCTTTCCCCACTTAGGATCTTTACATTTAGATAGCTTTCATAGGAAACTTTTTACAACTTAGTAATAAACTCTATAACCACTTTTTTTTATTTCTTTTTTAAAACTTTTTTATTAGATATTTTCTTTATTTATATTACAAATTTTATTCCCTTTCTTAGTTTCCCCTCTGAAAATACCCTGCACCCTTCCCCTGCTCCCCAACCCACCCACTCCTGAAATTGTACTTTCTGGCACTTAGCATCTCTTTCTCAAACTACAATGGATTAAATATATAGCCTTTGTTCTATCTCAGCAAGAAATGCTGGGTTCTAACTTTCAGTTTGCTATTTGGAAGTCACATGAAGAAAAAGAAGGACATGTAGAAAAGTGGGAGGAGAAGCTCTTGGTCCTGTGAATGTTTTGTGCCTGAGTATAGGGTAATGCCAGGGCCAGGAATCAGCATCCTTTTGTCTTTGCAAATTATGAATCTTGTCAGGATCTCTTTAATTTCCTTGTACACATGTAAACTTTCCTAGTTAATAGACATTTCTGCATATATATATATATATATATATATATATATATATATATATATATATATATATATATTATGGTGTGCAAGGTAAGCTAATGATGATACCCTGCTTTCTGTTTGAGCATGTAAGTGAACTTTCTCTCTCTCCTCATTACCCGCTGGAACCCCTGTGACTGCCATCAGGTGGCCTGCACTATTCTCTTCTGCCCAGCTAATTGATTCATCAAATCTTTTATTAACAAATCAGAGATGTTGTAAAACATTTTTTACAAAACAGAGAGATAAGAGATATTTGACATTGCCATCATGGAGACTACAACCAGACATTTGGAAATAGAAATCAGCATCTTATTACACGGTCCACAAAAACATCTCCCAACAAATTTTATATATTCATTTGTGCATATATAAGTGTGAAAAAGAGTGTAACTTCTGTCAATAGTCTCCTTACACCTAATTGACAAATGGGCTCTGACATATTGTCATGGTTATAATCATTGTCTCCACCTTACTCTCTACAGCACTAGGGTTGATGATACAGAGATCATAGTTCAAGTCTTTTGTTTATTGGATTGTTTTGAGGAACATCATTTTTATTTCATTTGTTTTTCATATTACACTATAATTATAACACTGTTTTTCCCCTCTAAATCTTCCCATATGTTCCCTCTTGCTCCTTTTCTAAAATTGCTGTTAAATGTATAATCACCAGCTTATCAGCTTCTCTGAAGATAGCAGAGTCTCAAGGCCCTCAGGAGGTACACTGCACACAGAGCAACTGTTCTGCTACACACAGGGCAACAGCTTCACTGTTCCACTGAAGACACAACAATCTGAAGGCCTTCCACAGGTGCTGTTGCAGCCAGGGCAACAAATCAGCAGCTTTTCTAACACTCTGAAAAACCCACAGTCTGAAGGCCTCACAGTAGATCTACTACAGCCAAGGCCATAGGCCTACCAAGAAAACAAACAACCCAACCAAAGCATGGGGTATAGAACTAAATATAGAATTCAAAACAGATGAATCTTGAATGACTGAGATGCACTTAAAGAAATGATCACATTCCTTAGTGATCAGGCAAATGTAAGTTAAAACTACCATGTGATTCCACTTCACAACAATCAGAGTGGCTAAGACAAAACCTCTAATGACAAGGTTCAAGATGTGTAGAAAGATGAACCTCCATTGCTGGGGAGATTGCAAACTGGAACAATCACTCTGAAAATTGATCTGGAGGTCCCTCAGAAAATTGAAAATGGATCTACCTCAAGACCCAGCTATATCACTCTTGAGCATATATGCTGAAATTGTTACTGATGCTGTGGTGTGATTACAAACAAGAGCTTACTATGGCTGCCCTCTGAAGAGGCCAATCAAGGAGTTGAAAGAGTTTACAAGAGGACAAAGGATCTTCACATAAAACCAGATACACTGAATCTAATTGAAGAGACAGTGGGGAAAAGCCTTGAAAACATGGTCACAGGGGAAAAGTTCCTGAACAGAACACAAGTGGCTTATGCTCTATGATCAAGAATTGACAAATGGGACGTTAAAAAATTGAAAAGTTTCTGTAAGTCAAAGGACACTGTCAATAGGACAAAATGGCAACCAACAGATAGGGAAAAGATCATTACCAACCCTACAACTGATAGAGGACTAATATTCAATATATAAGAAGAACTCAAGAAGTTAGTCTCCAGAGAACCAAATAACCCTATTTAAAAATGGAAAACAGAGCTTTCTTAGTCAGGGATTCTATCCCTGTACAAACATCATGACCAAGAAGCAGTTGGGGAGGAAAGGGTTTATTTAGCTTACACTTCCACACCTGTTCATCACCAAAGAATTCAGGACTGGAACTCAAGCAGGTCAGGAAGCAGGAGCTGATGCAGAGGCCATGGAGGAATGGTTCTTTCTGGCTTGTTTCACCTGGCTTGCTCAGCCTGATTTCTTATAGAATCCAATGTTATCAGCCCAGAGATTGCACCAGCCACAAGGGGACTGTGGAGAGCCCTGAGCAATTGCCATTACAAGATGGCGCCAGCTTCTGCTGTAAACTGGTAAACAAGCAATGTGCACAGGTGCAAGAGTGAATTCGTGCCAAGTCACTGCCTATCCCGGGGCGTAGCAATGAGTCGATGGGTAAGCAACAAATCAGGTGCTGACATGCCACTCCAAGGTGTATATAAGCAGCACCATTTTCCTGGGTTCGGGGTCTTCCTCCTAATGAAGCAATAAACCTTTCTGCAGAAGAATCTGGTTGTCCGAGTGTGTTCTTGCTGGCGAGAATTTAGCTTGGGACAATTGGCGCTGAGAACCTGGGACAGCCATATTATTGTCAGGCGCCGAGGGGACCCTCCATTAGAGGGATGGGTTCAGAACTGCAGGAGGAGAAAAGCTCTGTAAGGTATGTTCAGTCTTGAACTTTCTACTGTGTTAGAGGCTTTTTTGTTTGTTTTCACAGGGATTGTTCTTTTTCTTTTGGTTGCTTCTGCTTTCACCTGTGGAACTGCTGACTGATTCTCAGTCGAGGTCAGGCATAGTTAGACAAAAGAGCAGTATGGGAACCTCTCACTCCCTGGTGACTGCCTTAAGGTCGGTCTTGAGGCAGTGTGGCTTAAAAATCTCCACTATGACTATAGAGGGCTTTGTTAAAGAGATAGATCACATAGTGCTGTGGTACGCATGCTCAGGGTCATTAACTATCGCCTCTTGGGAGAAACTGAAAGGTGATCTAGTTAGGGAACAGCAAAACAGCAAACTTAAAGCAGGGACCATGTCATAGTGGAAGCTAGTAAGATTGTGCTTAAAAGACGAGGATTGTCAGCCAATGGTTGAGGCGGGGCAGAGGGTCCTGGAGGAGGTCCAAGACAGTCTATCAGAGACAGAGTGGGGAGAGAGATTAAGAGTTCAGAGGAAACAAGGTGCACCTAAGAATAAAAGCCTTTCCACGGGCCTTGAGCCCGAGGAAAAGAGAAATAAGGGAAAGAATGCCCTGGGAGAGTTTAGAAAAAGGGATGGGAAGAGTGAGATAAAGAGAGATCAAGCTGGGGAGGCCCCTACGGAAGGGAGCCTCTATCCACCATTAGATAAGTTTAAGGTTCTAGGTTTTGATAGCTCAGAATCGGATGAGGAGCTTGGCCCCTCTGAGGAAATAGAGGGAGAGGCATCTCAGTATGAGGAAGAAAGATACCATCCAGATGAAACATGAGCTAAACAGTCACCAAAAAAGACAAAAGCAGCTAGAGACGAAAATCAGCTCTCTGCTCAATCTCCGGGCCCTCGACCTCTGGGTCCTAGTGCACACCTGCCCTATGTGGAGAGGTTCCATTCAGACTCATTCATTTCAAAAGAGGAACAGAGGAAAGTGCAGCAAGCATTTCCGGTCTTTGAAGGCACCGATGGCGGACTTGTTCACGCTCCAGTGGAGTACATACAGATTTAAGAGCTTGCTGAGTCAGTCCATAACTATGGAGTCAACGCCAATTTTATTATAGTGCAAGTCAAAAGGATTGCTACTCTGGCTATGACTCCCGGGGATTGGATGACTATAGTGAAAGTTGCGGCCCCTAATATGGGAATGTATCTAGAATGGAAAGCTTTGTGGCAAGACTCCTGCCAAGCACAGGCAAGGGCCAATGCCACCGTTGAAGGGGACCAAAGAACATGAACTTTAGAGTTGCTTACAGGTCAGGGACAACATGCTGCTAACCAGACAAGTTACCAATGGGGAGCGTATGCCTAGATCTCAGCTGCCGCCTTTAAGGCATGGAAAGCACTCTCTAGGAAGGGAGAGGCAAGCGGACGGACATTTGACAAAGATTACTCAGGGTGCCCAGGAGTCGTTCTCAGACTTTGCGGGTAGAATGACAGAAGCGGCAGGGAGAATCTTTGGAGACCCAGAGGCAGCTATGCCTTTAATTGAACAGTTGGTCTATGAACAGGCTACACAGTGATGCAGGGCAGCTATTACACACAGAAAGAGCAAAAGATTGCAGGACTGGTTAAAGGTTTGCCGTGAGCTTGGAGGGCTGCTCACTAATGCAGGTTTGGCAGCTGCCATTCTACAAAGGCAGAAGCGCCCTGACATGGCTGAGCTCAAACTCTGCTATAATTGTGGCAAACCAGGACACTTAAAGGACTGTAGAGCCCTTGTCAAAAGGAGAGCACCAGGACTCTGTACTAAGTGTGGGAAAGGATATCATTGGGCCAGAGACTGTCCTCAGTAAAGGACATTCGAGGCAGGCCCCTGAAGCCAGGACTCCCTCAAGCAGCTCAGTCAAGGACATTTGAAGAGAATGAGGGCATTCCAAAAAACAGGTATCAGGGCCCCAGGTCTCAGGGCCCCAAAACATGGGACCACGGCAGGCAACAGGTGGACACCACAGTCCAGAGCACAACAGAAGGCTCAGCTGGATTGGACCTCCGTGCCACCACCCGATTCATGCAATTGCCCTAAATGGGGGTGCAGCCCGTTCCTTCTTACTACAAAGAGCCTCTGCCATCGGG
The DNA here is from genome assembly GCF_978045245.1 of Mus caroli. NCBI lineage: Eukaryota > Metazoa > Chordata > Mammalia > Rodentia > Muridae > Mus > Mus caroli. Next base: position 88,577,459 of record NW_028227262.1, read on the forward strand.
AAGTGTCAGCCTAATCCTGGGCCTGGCCTCCCTTACCTTCCAAGGCCTTATTGTTCACCCTGGAGTTGTAAATAAAGATTATGAAGGGGAACTTCAAGTTCTCTGTTCCTGCCCTCAGGGTGTCTTTTCTATTTCACAAGGGGATAGAATAGCTCAGTTAATAATTTTGCTAAGCCTACATGGCTCTTTTCCCTCCTCTGGTGTCCCTCGAGCTGCAAGAGGGATTGGTTCTACTGGAAATGATTCTGCTTACTTAATACTGCCTCTTGACTCCAGGTCATCCTTAGAATTAGTTATAGAAGGGAAAGAATTTAAAGGGATTTTAGACACAGGAGCAGATAAAAGTATCATCTCTTCCCACTGGTGGCCAAAAGCCTGGCCCGTTAGTCATCACACTCTTTACAAGGGCTAGGCTATCAGTCCTGCCCCACTGTTAGCTCCCGTTCTTTTAGCTGGCAAGTGCCTGAAGATCAAATGGGACAATTCATTCCCTGTTTTACCACTCCCAGTAAATCTCTGGGGGAGAGACATTTTACAGGCAATGAGAATGACCTTGACTAATGAATACTCGCCACAAGCTGTTCAAATGATGAAGAAAATTGGCTATAAAGAAGGAGGGGGATTAGGGAAAGGAGAGCAGGGTAGACTTGAACCTATCCCTCAAGAAGGTAATCATGGGAAACAAGGTTTGGGTTTTTCCTAGGGGCTGTTGAGGGCTCCATGCCCATACCATGGCTTACAGAGGAAGTTGTATGGATTCCTCAATGGCCGCTCTCCTCTGAAAAATTAGAAGTAGCCACAAAACTGATCTCTGAACAGCAACACTTGGGTCATTTAGAGCCCTCTACCTCACCCTGGAATACACCTATTTTCGTAATTAATAAAAAATCTGGCAAATGGTGCTTATTACATGATCTCAGAGCAATTAATGCACAAATGCGCCTGTTTGGGCCAGTTACGCGAGGGCTACCATTGTTTCCCCCCCTACCCAAAAATTGGGAAATTATAATTATAGATATTAAAGATTGTTTTTTCTCTATACCTTTATGCCCCCAAGATAGGCAAAGATTTGCATTTACCATCCCAGCCATTAATCATTTAGAGTCTGATCAAAGATAACAATGGAAGGTCCTACCTCAGGGGATGGTGAATAATACCACCATGTGTCAACTATATGTGCAATTGGTACTTAAGTCAGTTAGAGAGCATTTTCCATCATTACTTTTGATACTTTATGTGGATGGTATTTTGATTTGCCATAAAAATTCAGTTATTTCAAGATGCATACCCTATATTAAAAAAAACGTTAGGGCAATGGGGATTGCAGGTGGCCATCGAAAAGGTGCAAGTGGCTCAAATGGGAGCCTTGCTAGGGTCACTCATTTATCCTGACAAAATTGTTCCTCAAAAATTAGAGATTCGCAAAGATCAACTACATACCTTGAACTGTGTACTTCAATCAAATATCTTCTTTCTTCAAGAGGAAAATACAGATACAGTAAATGTGATATATTTACACAATGGAGTTCTACTGAGCTATTAAAAACAATAAATTCTTGAAACTCTTAGGTAAGTGGATGGAACAAGAAAATAACATCCCAAATGAGGTAACCCAAACACAAAAGAACACACATGGTTCAGATAAGAGGATATTAGCCCAAAAGCTAAGAATATCCAAGATGCAATTCACAGACTACATGAAGCTCTAGAAGAAGGAAGACTAAAGTGTGGGTGCTTCAGTCCTTCTTTGGAAGACGAACAAATTACTCATGAAAGCAAATGTGGAGACAAAGTATGGAACAGACACTGAAGGAAAGGACATCCAGAGACTGCCCCACCTGGGGATCCATCCTATGTACAGTCACCAAACACAGACACTTTTGTAGATGACAAGAAGAGTATACTGTCAGGAGCCTGATATAGTTGTCTCCTGAGAGACTCTGCCAGAGACTCACTAATATATAGGCAGATGCTACCAGCCAACAATGTACTGAGCACAAGGTCCCCAAAGGAAGAGTTAGAGAAAGTACTGAAGGAGCTTAAGGGGTTTTTGCAACAGCATAGGAAGAACAACTATCATCCACCAGGACCCCAGAGCTACCAGGGACTAAACCAACAGCAAAGGTGTACACATGGAGGAATCAATGGCTCCAGCTGCATACATGTAGCAGAGAATGGCCTGGTCAGGCATCAAAGGGAGAAGAGATCCTTGGTCTGTGAATGATCAATGTCCCAGTGTTGGGGACATATTCCAGACACCTGGAATGTCTTAGACCCTGAACCACCAACCAGGCAGCATAAAGCAGTTGATATTTAAGAATGTGTTTTCATTTAATGCCAAGTGTGGAGCTAAGTAAGATTGTACACAGGAACTAGTTATGATTTGCGTGCAAGATGTCAGTGTTGTGATTATGCCATCTTTAGATAGTTTCTGAAGTTGTATGACATTTGACATTCTGGGACCTTCTCAGAAATAAATAAATAGATAAAGAAAGAAAGAAAGAAAGAAAGAAAGAAAGAAAGAAAGAAAGAAAGAAAGAAAGAAAGAGAGAAAGAAAGAAAGAAAGGAAGAAATATACATTCTAGAATATTGAGAGGAGGAGTTGGGTGTTGGTCATTCACTGTTGATCCAAAATTTGGTGGATAGGTGAGATTTGTTGTGCATTGTTAACTGTCCTGCTCAAAGAAGAAACATGAAGAAATTAGATCCAGGACTCATCTCTCTCTCTCTCTCTCTCTCTCTCTCTCTCTCTCTCTCTCTCTCTCTCTCTCTCTCTCTCTCTCTCTCTCTCTCTCTCTCTCTGTGTCTCTCTCTCCTCTCTCTTTTTCTATCTCTCTTATTTTCTCTCTTTTTTTACTATTCACTTAAGTGGTTTGAAAGAGTTTAAAAAAGTGGAGAAGGGTTGATCAGCTACATTTCATTATTTTCTTAACCCACAAATTCCAATTAGTATTTCCCAAATGTTTGCATGTATGGATTCACCCTCCTGGCCATGGGCACTCTATATCAGTTCCTGTAGCGCTTGGGAAGAGTTATCCTCAATCCTTCACTCTGTAAGTTTGTATTTTTGGTTGTGGGCCTAGCCTTCAATGGCTGAGCCATCTCTCCAGCCCCACTCTGTAATCTTGAACTGCAGTCTACGATGGCAATGTGAATCCAGAGAGACATCCAGGAAACAGGAGTGTAAACAATGCAGCCTCCTAAAAGATGTCATTGTCTGGACATCTGAGCAGTATACATGGAAGCTCTTGCAACAAAAGGTTCTATTTTCAGTTGCTGTTTTTAGGTAAGTTTCTACTTGTGTGAGTTTGTCATTAACCTCAACACCTGCAGAGCATCTTTCCTGGGCTGATGTGATGGGACATAAATTGGGCACCTAGGATGTGTTGGGAAATTCTAAACCTCTATTGATCGTGATTGCTCTCAGTATAGTGCAGATCAACTGGTAATAAACAGGAATATACACATATATCTGTGTTTAATTAATAACTCCATTTCCCCTCTGTTATTTTTTTCCTTGACTTTTGATTCAAGCTATGAAAAGAGTTAACAGATCAGATTTCCAAAATATTAAAGGGCATTAACTTTTCTGTTTCCAAAATGCCAATCTGGGTCCTAATTTCTTTCTGTATGAATCTGGAACAAAGCCATGTGCTGCTTCTCAATAGAACATTTGTGTTCCCTATGGCCCAAACCTAATGCAGTGATTAGAGCTGACAGTGCTGAAAGACAGGAAAGTCTGTCTCCTTTTTTTCCTCCTTTTTTATTTCTGAGGGATTTGTTTCTTTTACAAGAGGATTTTCAATGTAAGCAGAGACAAGGAAAATGGTTAGGTGAGAGAATCCCAACTAAGCCACAAACTTACAGGGTGAATATTAATGCATGTGGTTTATGCATGAAACAATGGATTCTTAGTGCTGAACTCATAAATTTAGATACAGCCACACTCTACAGTTTTCTGGATATTTGAAAGCCTTCCTTGTGACTAGATTACTCTCTGGAATGTATTTTCACTAATGTTTTACTTTTTTGAAAATTTCTGTACCTCTCTCAACTTTCCATTTCATTTCAACTCACTTTAACATCTTCCTCAAAACAAAACAGAAGGTTTTTTTTTGTTTTTTCTTTTCTTTTCTTTCTTTTTTTTTTTGGATTTTTTAAAATTCCATGGAGAGAGTACTTATGGTATATATTTTATAAAAATGATCTATTGCTGTGAAGAGACACCATAAAGACTGCAACCCTTATAAAAGAAAGCATTAATTGAGACTTGCTTATGATTACAGAAGTTTTGACCATAATAAGCATGGTGGAAGATATAGCCACTTTAGGCAGTGAGCTGGACAAGGACCTGAGAGTTCCAAATTCTAATCAACATGCAACAGGAAGGAAGAGACACTGGGCATGTCTTGAGCATTTGAAATCTCAAAACTCACACCAGTGAACATCCTTCAACAATGTCACTGCACAAGGCAAACTTTCAAATCTCTCTCAAGCAGCAACTCTCCCTAGTGATTAAGATTAAAATATCACAGCCTGTATATGTGAGCATTAAAAATGAATGTTGTTTGCAATGATTATTACAATAGTATTTGTTTAGGATTTTTTTAAGGCCCCCTTTGATCAAAGATAAATAGATTGCATTTTTTGCTTGCTTCAGCCCCTTTGTGTTGCCATATATTAATATATCACTAGCCTAAGCTGGCAAATTTGGAGTTCTTCTAACACAAGTATGCTGTGTATACCCAGCAAATGCCCTGTTACTTGTCATCTGGTTTTGCTCAAGCTACCTCTTGGTGATATGTGTCTTCATATCTGCTAAATCATTGTAACCTATGGTGTAATCTCCCTTTTCTTTCCACATGGTTTCTCAATTCTTTCTTCTCCTTGTGGTTCTTTACCATCCTCTTCTCTCTCCGTCTCAGATGCCCTCACTAGTACCAGAAGTTCTTGCTTATTCTCTTCTTCCCAGGAAATTGACTGATCAGATATATTATTAACCAATAAAAGGTGATGGAAAACAAATTTTTATATAACATAGAAACTAGACATCGTTGAGTATGTGACTATAGTGCACAGTGTAAACTGATGTCTAGGCACAGAAATCAAGATGTGAATACACAGTGAATAAAACCAGACCTAATATTCACAGGTTTAGTCCAATAAAAGTCCTACTCTATTATATATCATAATAATAATTATGAAAACTTATTAAGAAAAATTAATATTCACTATGTGCAGTCCATTTTTATTTGACAATGTTGGAAAAAGTACTATATATCCTATCTTATTGAGTTTTGAACTCTGTTTTGATAGCTTTTCTATTGAACTTGCATTTATAAGATTATCTTCATAGATCTAAAAACATTTTCTTTTTTCTTTTTGTATGTGCATACACCATAAACATTTTATTTTTTTTGTTTTTGTTTGTTTTCCTTTTTTTTATTATATATTTTCCTCAATTACATTTCCAATGCTATCCCAAAAGTCCCCCATACTCCCCCCCCCCCACTTCCCTACCCACTCATTCCCATTCTTTTGGCCCTGGCATTCCCCTGTATTGGGGTATATACAGTTTGCAAGTCCAATGGGCCTCTCTTTCCAGTGATGGCCGACTAGGCCATCTTTCTATACATATGCAACTAGAGACAAGAGCTCCGTGGTACTGGTTAATTCATCATGTTGTTCCCCCTATAGGGTTGCAGATCCCTTTAACTCCTTGGGTACTTTCTCTAGCTTCTCCATTGGGAGCCCTGTAATCCATCCAATAGCTGACTGTGAGCATCCACTTCTGTGTTTGCTAGGACTCATCATAGTCTCACAAGACACAGCTATATCTGGTTCCTTTCAGCAAAATCTTGCTAGTGTATGCAATGGTGTCAGCGTTTGGAAGCTGATTATGGGATGGATCCCTGGATATGGCAGTCCCTAGATGGTCCATCCTTTGATCACAGCTCCAAACTTTGTCTCTGTAACTCCTTCCATGGGTGTTTTGTTCCCAATTCTAAGAAGGGGCACAATGTCCACACTTTGGTCCTCATTCTTCCTGAGTTTCATGCGTTTATCAAATTGTATCTTATATCTTGGGTATCCTAAGTTTTGGGCTAATATCCACTTATCAGTGAGTACATATTGTGTGAGTTCCTTTGTGAATATGTTACCTCACTCAAGATGATGCCCTCCAGGTCCATCCATTTGGCTTGAAATTTCATAAATTCATTCTTTTTAATAGCTGAGTAGTACTCCATTGTGTAAATGTACCATATTTTCTGTATCCATTCCTCTGTTGAGGGGCATCTGGGTTCTTTCCAGCTTCTGGCTATTATAAATAAGGCTGCTATGAACATAGTGGAGCATGTGCCTTCTTACCAGTTGAGATATCTTCTGGATATATGACAAGGAGAGGTATTGCTGGATCCTCTGGTAGTACTATGTCCAATTTTCTGAGGAACCGCAAGACTGATTTCCAGAGTGGTTGTACAATCTTGCAATCCCACCAACAATGGAGGAGTGTCCTCTTTCTCCACATCCTCGCCAGCATCTGCTGTCACCTGAATTTTTGATCTTAGCCATTCTGACTGGTGTGAGGTGGAATCTCAGGGTTGTTTTGATTTTCATTTCCCTGATGATTAAGGATGTTGAACATTTTTCAGGTTCTTCTCTGCCATTCAGTATTCCTCAGGTGAGAATTCTTTGTTCAGTTCTGAGCCCCATTTTTTAATTGGGTCCTTTGATTTTCTGGAGTCCACGTTCTTGAGTTCTTTATATATATTGAAATATTAGTCCCTTATCTGATTTAGGATAGGTAAAGATCCTTTCCCAATCTGTTGGTGGTTTTTTTGTCTAATTGATGGTGTCTTTTACCTTGCAGAAGCTTTGCAGTTTCATGAGGTCCCACTTGTCAATTCTCGATCTTACAGCACAAGCCATTGCTGTTCTATTCAAGAATTTTTCCCCTGTGCCCATATCTTCAAGGCTTTTCCCCACTTTCTCCTCTATAAGTTTCAGTGTCTCTGGTTTTATGTGAAGTTCCTTGATCCACTTAGATTTGGCCTTAGTACAAAGAGATAGGAATGGATCAATTCGCATTCTTCTACATGATAACAACCAGTTGTGCCAGGACCATTTGTTGAAAATGCTGTCTTTCTTCCACTGGATGGTTTTAGCTACCTTGTCGAAGATCAAGTGACCATAGGTGTGTGACTTCATTTCTGGGTCTTCAATTCTATTCCATTGGTCTACTTGTCTGTCACTATACCAGTACCATGCAGTTTTTATCACAATTGATATGTAGAAAAGCTTTAGGTACGGCATGGTGATTCCACCAGTTGTTCTTTTTTTTTTTTTTTTAATTTTTTTTATTAGGTATTTTCCTCAATTACATTTCCAATGCTATCCAAAAAGTCCCCAATACACTCCGCCGCCCCAGTCCACTACCCACCCACTCCCACTTTTTGGCCCTGGCATTCCCCTGTACTGGGGCATATAAAGTTGGCAAGTCCAATGGGCCTCTCTTTCCAGTGATGGCCGACTAGGCCATCTTTTGATACAAATGCAGCTAGAGTCAAGAGCCCTGGGGTACTGCTTAGTTCATAATAATGTTCCACCTATGGGGTTGCTGTTCCCTTTAGCTCCTTGGGAACTTTCTCTAGCTCCTCCATTGGGGACCCTGTGATCCATCCAATAGCTGGCTGTGAGCATCCACTTCTGTGTTTGCTAGGCCCCAGCATTGTCTCACAAGAGACAGCTATATCTGGGTCCTTTCAGCAAAATCTTGCTGGTGTATGCAATGGTGTCAGCGTTTGGAAGCTGATTATGGGATGGATCCCTGGATATCGTAGCCTTTAGATGGTCCATCCTTTCTTCAGAGCTCTAAACTTTATCTCTGTAACTCTTTCCATGGGTGTTTTCTTCCCAATTCTAAGAAACGGCACAGTGTCCACACTTTGGTCTTCATTCTTCTTGAGTTTCATGTGTTTAAAAAATTGTATCTTATATCTTGTGTATCCTAAGTTTTTGGGCTAATATCCACTTATCAGTAAGTACATATTGTGTGAGTTCCTTTGTGAATATGTTAACTCACTCAGGATGATGCCCTCCAGATCCATCCATTTGCCTAGGAATTTCATAAATTCATTCCTTTTAATAGCTGAGTAGTACTCTATTGTGTAAATGGACCACATTTTCTGTATCTATTCCTCTGTTGAGGGGCATCTGGGTTCTTTCCAGCTTCTGGCTATTATAAATAAGGCTGCTATGAACATAGTGGAGCATGTGTCCTTCTTACCGGTTGGAACATCTTCTGGTTATATGCCCAGGAAAGGTATTGCTGGATCCTCTGGTAGTATTATGTCCAATTTTCTGAGGAACCACCAAACTGATTTCCAGAGTGGTTGTATCAGCTTGCAATCCCACCAACAATTGAGGAGTGTCCTCTTTCTCCACATCCTCGCCAGCATCTGTTGTCACCTGAATTTTAGATCTTAGCCATTCTGACTGGTGTGAGGTGGAATCTCAGGGTTGTTCTGATTTGCATTTCCCTGATGATTAAGGATGTTGAACATTTTTTCAGGTGCTTCTCTGCCATTCGGTATTCCTCAGGTGAGAATTCTTTGTTCAGTTCTGAGCCCCATTTTTTAAAGGGGTTATTTGATTTTCTGGAGTCCACCTTCTTGAGTTCTTTCTATATATTGGATATCAGTCCCCTATCTGATTTAGGATAGGTAAAGATCCTTTCCCAATCTGTTGGTGGTCTTTTTGTCTTATTGACGGTGTCTTTTGCCTTGCAGAAGCTTTGCAACTTTATAAGGTCCCATTTATCAATTCTCGATCTTACAGCACAAGCCTTTGCTGTTGTATTCAGGAATTTTTCCCCTGTACCCATATCTTCTAGGCTTTTCCCTACTTTCTCCTCTATAAGTTTCAGTGTCTCTGGTTTTATGTGGAGTTCCTTAATCCACTTAGATTTGACCTTAGTACAAGAAGATAGGAATGGATAAATTCACATTCTTCTACATGATAACCGCCAGTTGTGCCAGCACCATTTGTTGAAAATGCTGTCTTTTTTCCACTGGATGGTTTTTGCTCCCTTGTCAAAGATCAAGTGACCATAGGTATGTGGGTTGATCTCAGTGTCTTCAATTCTGTTCCATTTGTCTACTTGTCTGTCGTTATACCAGTACCATGCAGTTTTTATCACAATTGCTCTGTAGTACAGCTTTAGGTCAGGCATGGTGATTCCACCAGAGGTTCTTTTATCCTTGAGAAGAGTTTTTGATATCCTAGGTTTTTTGTTGTTCCAGATGAATTTACAGATTGCCCTTTCTAATTCGTTGAAGAATTGAGTTGGAATTTTGATGGGGATTGCATTGAATCTGTAGATTACTTTTGGTAAGATAGCCATTTTTACAATGTTGATCCTGCCAATACATGAGCATGGGAAGTCTTTCCATCTTCTGAGATCTTCTTTAATTTCTTTCTTCAGGGACTTGAAGTTCTTGTCATACAGATCTTTCACTTCCTTAGTTAGAGTCACGCCAAGGTATTTTATATTGTTTGTGACTATTGAGAAGGGTGTTGTTTCCCTTATTTCCTTCTCTGCTTATCCTTTGTGTACAGAAAGGCCGTTGACTTGCTTGAGTTGATTTTATATCCAGCTACTTCACCGAAGCTATTTATCAGGCTTAGGGGTTTTCTGGTTGAATTTTTAGGGTTAATTATGTATACTATCATATCATCTGCAAAAAGTGATATTTTGACTTCTTCTTTTCTGATTTATATCCCCTTGAACTCCTTTTGTTGTCTAATTGCTCTGGCTAGGACTTCAAGTACAATGTTGAATAGGTAGGGAGATGGTGGGGAGCCTTGTCTAGTCCCTGATTTTAGTGGGATTTCTTCCAGCTTCTCACCATTTACTTTGATGTTGGCTACTGGTTTGCTGTAGATTGCTTTTATCATGTTTAGGTATGGGCCTTGAATTCCTGATCTTTCCAAGACTTTTATCATGAATGGGTGTTGGATCTTGTCAAATGCTTTTTCCACATCAAACGAGATAATCATGTGGTTTTTGTCTTTGAGTTTGTTTATATAATGGATTATATTGATGGATTTTCGTATATTGAACCATCCTTGCATCCCTGGGATGAAACCTACTTGGTCAGGATGGATGATTGTTTTGATTTGTTCTTGAATTTGGTTAGAGAGAAATATATTGAGGATTTTTGCATCAATATTCATAAGGGAAATTGGTCTGAAGTTCTCTATCTTTGTTTGGTCTTTATGTTGTTTAGGTATCAGAGTAATTGTGGCTTCATAGAATGAGTTGGGTAGAGTACCTTCTGATTCTATTTTGTGGAATAGTTTGTGAAGAACTGGGATTAGATCTTCTTTGAAGGTTTGATAGAACTCTGCACTAAACCCATCTGATCCTGGGCTTTTTTTGGTTGGGAGACTATTAATGACTGCTTCTATATCTTTGGGGGATATGGGACTGTTTAGATCATTAACCTGATCTTGATTTAACTTTGGTACCTGGTATCTGTCTAGAAACTTGTCCATTTTATCCAGGTTCTCCAGTTTTGTTGAGTATAGCCTTTTGTAGAAGGATCTGATGGTGTTTTGGATTTCTTCAGGGTCTTTTGTTATGTCTCCCTTTTCATTTCTGATTTTGTTAATTAGAATACTTTCCCTATGCCCTCTAGTGAGTCTGGCTAAGGGTTTATCTATCTTGTTGATTTTCTCAAAGAACGAGCTCCTCGATTGGTTGATTCTTTGAATTGTTCTTCTTGTTTCCACTTGGTTGATTTCACCCCTGAGTTTGATTATTTCTTGCCGTCTACTCCTCTTGGGTGAATTTGCTTCCTTTCGTTCTAGAGCTTTTAGGTGTGTTGTCTAGCTGCTCATGTGTGCTCTCTCTAGTTTCTGGAGGCACTCAGAGCTATGAGTTTTCCTCTTTGAAATGCTTTTAATGTGTCCATTATGTTTGGGTATGTTGTGGCTTCATTTTCATTAAACTCCAGAAAGTCCTTAATTTCTTTCTTTATTCCTTCCTTGACCAAGGTATCATTGAGAAGAGTGTTGTTTAGTTTCCACATGTGTGTTCGCTTTCTATTGTTTATTTTGTTATTGAAGATCAGTCTTAGTCCATGGTGATTTGGTAGGATGCATGGGACAATTTCAATATTTTTGTATATGTTGAGGCTCGTTTTGTGACCAATTATGTGGTCCATTTTGGAGAAGGTACCGTGAGGTGCTGAGAAGAAGGTATATCCTTTTGTTTTAGGATAAAATGTTCTGTAAATATCTGTCAGATCCATTTGTTTCATAACCTCTGTTAGTTTCACTGTGTCCCTGTTTAGTTTCTGCTTCCATGATCTGTCCATTGGTGAAAGTGGTGTGTTGAAGTCTCCCACTATTATTGTGTGAGGTGAAATGTGTGCTTTGAGCTTTACTAAAGTATCTTTAATGAATGTGGCTGCCCTTGTATTTGGAGCATAGATATTCAGAATTGAGAGTTCCTCTTGGAGGATTTTACCTTTGATGAGAATGAAGTGCCCTTCCTTGTCTTTTTTGATGACTTTGGGTTGGAAGTCAATCTTATCAGATATTATAATGGCTACTCCAGCTTGTTTCTTCCTACCATTTACTTGGAAAATTGTTTTCCAGCCTTTCATTCTGAGCTGGTGTCTATCTTTTTCTCTGAGATGAGTTTCCTGTAAGCAGCACAATGTTGGGTCCTGTTTCTGTACCCAGTCTTTTAGTCTATGTCTTTTTATTGGGGAGTTGAGTCCATTGATATTAAGAGATATTAGGGAGAAGTAATTGTTGCTTCCTTTTATTTTTGTTGTTAGAGTTGGTGTTCTGTTCTTGTGGCTGTCTTCTTTTAGGTTTGTTGAGGGATTGCCTTCTTGCTTTTTCTAGGATGTGGTTTCCGTCCTTGTATTGGTTTTTTTTTCTGTTATTATCTTTTGAAGGGCTGGATTCGTGGAAAGATAATGTTTGAATTTTGTTTTGTCATGGAATACTTTGTTTTCTCCATCTATGTTAATTGAGAGTTTGGCTGGGTATAGTAGCCTGGGCTGGAAATTGTTTTCTCTTAGTTTCTGTATAACATCTGTCCAAGCCCTTCTGGCTTTCATAGTCTCTGGTGAAAAATCCGGTGTAATTCTGATAGTCTTGCCTTTATATATTACTTGACCTTTTTCCCTTACTGCTTTTAGTATTCTATCTTTATTTAGTGCATTTGTTGTTCTGATTACTATGTGTCGGAAGGAATTTCTTTTCTGGTCCAGTCTATTTGGAGTTCTGTAAGCTTCTTGTATGTTCATGGGCATCTCTTCCTTTAGGTTTGGGAAGTTTTCTTCTATAATTTTGTTGTATATATTTTCTGGTCCTTTGAGTTGACAATCTTCATTCTCATCTACTCCTATTATCCGTAGGTTTGGTCTTCTCATTTTTTTCCTGGATTTTCTGGATGTTTTGTATTAGGATCTTTTTGGATTTTGTATTTTCTTTGACTGTCGTGCAGATGTTCTCTATGGAGTCTTCTGCACCTGAGATTCTCTCTTCCATCTCTTGTATTCTGTTGCTGATGCTCACATCTATGGTTCCAGATTTCCTTCCTAGGGTTTCTATCTCCAGCATTGCCTCAATTTGGGTTTTCTTCATTGTGTCTACTTCCCTTTTTAGGTCTTGGATGGTTTTATTCAATTCCATCACCTGTTTCGTTGTGTTCTCCTGCAATTATTTAAGGGATTTTTTGTGCTTCCTCTTTAATGTCTTCTACCTGTTTAGCAGTGTTCTCCTGTATTTCTTTAAGTGTGTTATTAAAGTCCTTCTTGTTGTCCTCTACCATCATCATGAGATATGCTTTTAAATCCAGGTCTAGCTTCTTGGGTGTGTTGGGGTGCCCTGGACTGGGCGAAGTGGGAGTGCTGGGTTCTGATGATGGTGAGTGGTCTTGGTTTCTGTTAGTAAGATTATTACGTTTACCTTTCGCCATCTGGTAATCTCTGGGGTTAGTTGTTATTGTTGTCTCTGTTTAAAGATTGGAGCAGACCCTGTGTTCTACTCACCAGAAGTCTTAAGATCCTGTGGCAGGTGTCATGGGTAGCTGGCGGGTGTCAGCTGACCCTGCGCCCTAGCTACCCAGATGCTGGTCAGACAGGAAGAGGCTTGTCACCCTACTCAGGCCGGATTTCTGCTTCCCTAACTAATGCAGTCTCAGGTTCCGTGCACAATTGGATTGGAGCAGAAGCTGTGTTCCACTCACCAGAAGTCTTAAGATCCTGTGGCGGGAGTTGTGGGTAGCTGGCAAGTGTCAGAAGACCCTGCGCCCTAGCTACCCCAGTGCTGGTCAGCCTGGAAGAGGCTTGTGGCCCTACTCAGGCCGGTTTTCTGCCTCCCCAACCAAAGGAGTCTCAGGTCCCGCGCGATTGGACTGGAGCAGAAGCTGTGTTCCAAACACCAGAAGTCTCAAGATCCTGTGGCGGGTATCATGGGTAGCTGGCTGGTGTCAGCTGACCCTGCGCACTACCTACTCTGGTGATGGTCAGCCGGAAGAGGCTTGTGGCCCTACTCAGGCCGGTTTTCTGCTTCCCTAACCAATTCAGTCTCAGGTCCCGCGTGCAACTGGACTGGAGCAGAAGCTGTGTTCCACTCACCAGAAGTCTTAAGATCCTGTGGCAGGTATTGTGGGTTGCTGGCGGGTGTCAGCCGACCCCGCGCCCCAGCCACCCCGGTGCTGGTCAGAAAGGAAGAGGCCTGTGGCCCCATTCAGGCTGGCTTTCTCCACCAGAGGTTCTTTTATCCTTGAGAAGAATTTTTGCTATCCTAGGTTTTTTGTTATTCCAGATGAATTTGCACATTGCACTTTCTAATTCATTGAAGAAATGAGTTGGAATTTTAATGGGGATTGCATTGAATCTGTAGATTGCTTTTGGCAAGATAGACATTTTTACAATGTTGATCCTGCCAATCCATGAGCATGAGAAATCTTTCCATCTTCTGAGATCTTCTATAATTTCTTTCTTCAGAGACTAGAAGTTTTATTATACAGATCTTTCACTTCCTTAGTTAGAGTCACGCCAAGATATTTTATATTATTTTTGACTATTGAGAATGGTGTTGTTTCCCTAATTTCTTTCTCAGCCTGTTTATTCTTTGTGTAGAGAAAGGCCATTGATTTGTTTGAGTTAATTTTATATAGAGCTACTTCACTGAAGCTGTTTATCAGGTTTAGGAGTTCTCTGGTGGAATTTTTAGGGTCACTTTTATATACTATCATATCCTCTGCAAAAAGTGAAATTTTGACTTCATCTTTTCCAATTTGTATCCATTTGATCTCCTTTTGTTGTCAAATTGCTCTGGCTAGGACTTCAAGTACAATGTTGAATAGGTATGGAGAAAGTGGGCAGCCTTGTCTAGTCCCTGATTTTAGAGGGATTGCTTCAAGCTTCTCACCATTTACTTTGATGTTGTCTACTGGTTTGCTGTAGATTGCTTTTATCATGTTTAGGTATGGGCCTTGAATTCCTGATCTTTCCAAGACTTTTATCATGAATGGGTGTTGGATCTTGTCAAATGCTTTTTCCACATCAAACGAGATAATCATGTGGTTTTTGTCTTTGAGTTTGTTTATATACTGGATTACATTGATGGATTTCCGTATATGGAACCATCCCTGCATCCCTGGGATGAAACCTACTTGGTCAGGATGGATGATTGTTTTGATGTGTTCTTGGATTCGGTTAGCAAGAACTTTATTGAGGATTTTTGCATCGATATTCATAAAGGATATTGGTCTGAAGTTCTCTAGCTTTGTTGGGTCTTTTTGTGGTTTAGGTATCAGAGTAATTGTGGCTTCTTAAAATGAGTTGGGTAGAGTACCTTCCGTTTCTATTTTGTGGAATAGTTTGTGAAGTACTGGAATTAGGTCTTCTTTGAAGGTCTGATAGAACTCTGCACTAAACCCATCTGGTCCTGGGCTTTTTTTGGTTGTGAAACTATTAATGACTGCTTCTATTTCTTTGGGGGATATAGGACTGTTTAGATCATTAACCTGATCTTGATTCAACTTTGGTACCTGGTATCTGTCTAGAAACTTCTCCATTTCATCCAGGTTCTCCAGTTTTGTTGAGTATAGCCTTTTGTAGAAGGATCTGATGTAGTTTTGGATGTCTTCAGGATCTGTTGTTATATCTCCTTTTTCATTTCTGATTTTGTTAATTAAAATGCTTTCCCTGTGCCCTCTCATGAGTCTGGCTAAGGGTTTATCTATCTTGTTGATTTTCTCAAAGAACCAGCTCCTTGATTGGTTGATTCTTTGAATAGTTCTTCTTGTTTCCACTTGGTTGATTTCGCCCCTGAGTTTGATTATTTCCTGCCGTCTACTCCTCTTGGGTGAATTTGCTTCCTTTTGTTCTAGTGCTTTTAGGTGTGTTGTCAAGCTGCTAATGTGTGCTCTCTCTAGTTTCTTTTTGGAGGCACTCAGAGCTATGGGTTTTCCTCTTAGAAATGCTTTCATTGCGTCCCATAAGTTTGGGTATGTTGTGGCTTCATTTTCATTGAACTCTAAAAGTCCTTAATTTCTTTCTTTATTCCTTCCTTGACCAAGTTATCATTGAGAAGAGTTTTGTTCAGTTTCCATGTGAATGTTGGCTTTCTATTATCTATTTTGTTATTGAAGTTCAGCCTTAGTCCATGGTGATCTGATAGGATGCATGGGACAATTTCAATATTTTTGTATATGTTGAGGCCTGTTTTGTGAACAATTATGTGGTCAATTTTGTAGAAGGTACCATGAGGTGCTGAGAAGAAGGTATATCTTTTTTTTTAGGATAGAATGTTCTGTAGATATCTGCCAGATCCATTTGATTCATAACTTCTGTTAGTTTCACTGTGTCCCTGTTTAGTTTCTTTTTCCATGATCTGTCCATTGGTGAAAGTGGTGTGTTGAAGTCCCCCACTATTATTGTGTGAGGTGCAATGTGTGCTTTGAGCTTTACTAAAGTTTCTTTAATGAATGTGGCTGCCTTTGTATTTGGAGAATAGATATTCAGAATTGATAGTTCCTCTTGAAGGACTTTACCTTTGATGAGTATGAAGTTCCCCTCCCTGTCTTTTTTGATGACTTTGGGTTGGAAGTCAATCTTATCAGATATTAGAATGGCTATTCCAGCTGGTTTCTTCATACCATTTGCTTGGAAAATTGTTTTCCAGCCTTTCATTCTGAGGTAGTGTCTATCTTTTTCTCTGAGATGAGTTTCCTGTAAGCAGCAAAATGTTGGGTCTTGTTTGTGTAGCCAGTTTGTTAGTCTATATCTTTTTATTGGGGAGTTGAGTCCATTGATATTAAGAGATATTAAGGAAAAGTAATTGTTCCTTCCTGTTATTTTTGTTGTTAAAGTTGGCATTCTGTTCTTGTGGCTGTCTTCTTTTAGGTTTGTTGAGGGATTACCTTCTTGTTTTTTCTAGGACATGGTTCCCGTCCTTGTATTTTTTTTTTCTGTTATTATCATTTGAAGGGCTGGATTCGTGGAGAGTTAATGTGTGAATTTGGTTTTGTCGTGGAGTACTTTGGTTTCTCCATCTATGTTAATTGATGGTTTGGCTGGGTATAGTAGCCTGGGCTGGAATTTGTGTTCTTTTAGTGTCTGTATAACATCTGTCTAGGATCTTCTGGCTTTCATAGTCTCTGTTGAAAAATCTGGTGTAATTCTGATAGGCTTGCCTTTATATGTTACTTGGCCTTTTTCTCTTACTGCTTTTAGTATTCTATCTTTATTTAGTGCATTTGTTGTTCTGATTATTATGTGTCTGGAGGTATTTCTTTTCTGGTACAGTCTATTTGGAGTTCTGTAGGCTTCTTGTATGTTTATGGGCATCTCTTTCTTTAGATTTGGGAAGTTTTCTTCTATTATTTTGTTGAAGATGTTTGCTGGTCCTTTGAGTTGAAAATCTTCATTCTCATCCACTCCTATTATCCGTAGGTTTGGTCTTCTCATTGTGTCCTGGATTTCCTGGATGTTTTGAGTTAGGATCTTTTTGCATTTTCCATTTTCTTTGATTGTTGTGCTGATGTTCTCTATGGAATCTTCTGCACCTGAGATTCTCTCTTCCATCTCTTGTATTCTGTTGCTGATGCTCGCATCTATGGTTCCAGATTTCTTTCCTAGGGTTTTTATCTCCAGTGTTGGGTAATTTTTGTTTTTTAATTGTGTCTACTTCCCTTTTTAGGTCTAGTATGCTTTTGTTCATTTCCATCACCTGTTTGGATGAGTTTTCCTGTTTTTTTCTTTAAGGACTTCTACCTGTTTGATTGTGTTATCCTGTTTTTCTTTAAGGACTTGTAACTCTTTAGCAATGTACTCCTGTAATTCTTAATTGAGTTATTAAAGTCCTTCTTGTTGTCCTCTACCATCATCATGAGATATGCTTTTAAATCCAGGTCTAGCTTTTCGGGTGTGTTGGGGTGCCCTGGACTGGGCGAAGTGGGAGTGCTGGGTTCTGATGATGGTGAGTGGTCTTGGTTTCTGTTAGTAAGATTATTGCGTTTACCTTCACCATCTGGTAATCTCTGGAGTTAGTTGTTATAGTTATTTCTGTTTAGAGATTGTTCTTCTGGTGATTCTGATTACTGCCTATCAGCAGACCTGGGAGACAGGCTCTCTCCTATGAATTTCAGTGGTTAGAGCACTCTCTGCTGGCAAGCTCTCCTCCAACAGGGAAGGTGCACAGATATCTGGTGTTTGGACCTCCTCCTGGCCGAAGAAGAAGGCCCAAAACAGGACCATTCCCAGATGCTGTGTTGCTTTGGCAGGTCACAGAAGCTGTCAGCTTCCGTGGTGCACACTCGCCCCTGTGCAGACTAAGTTGTTCCTAAGTTCGGTGTAGTCCCGGGACCAAGATGGCGCTCCCTGCTCCTGAGGAAATGGCCTCCCGTGCAGGGCCGACCACTGTCCTCCAGCTGGGAGGGTGCTGGATGTTTGCGGCCCCAAAAGGGTGCTGCCTCAGTGGCCCTGTGGCTCCTGCCTGTCCCAGAATCTGTCTGCCTCTGTGGTGCACACTCTCACCTGTGCAGACTAAGTTCCTAAGTTCGGCGGTGTCCCGGAACCAAGATGGCGCTCCCTGCTCCTGATGCAGAGGCCTCCAGTGCAGGGCCGACCACTCTTCTCAGGCTGGGAGGGTGCCGGATGTCTGTGGCCCCAAAAGGGTGCTGCCTCAGTGGCTCTGTGGCTCCCACCTGTCCCAGAAGCTGTCTCGCTTTATGGCTCTTCATGTAATCATGAGGGCCGGGAAGATGGCTGAGCAGGTTTAGCAGTTGATAGACCTAAAAACATTTTCTTAATCCTAAATTATTAAACTTAATTGTGAGACTATAAATATGCTGTCTTCAATGTCATCAGAAACTGGAGAGGAAATAAATGTTACCTGAGTATGCAAGAAGTACAGAGCAAGCAGCTTCCAAATCTATAGAAATGACTGAGACAGCTGATTGCCTGAGAAATCACCATATATTTTTTTCTGAGTCAAGGTAGCATCCATCTTCAGCCTTCTGCCAAAGATGTGACAGGTCATTTGTATGAAGCAGGAATGTTGAAGGAGTTGCCTGCCTCCTGTTTTGCAAAGTTTGGCAGTCAAATTTTTTGTGTACCATTTTTTCCAGTTTTTTCTGTTTGTACTTGAGGGAATGATAGGTTCTGTTTGTTTTGTTTTTGTTGTGGCTTTTTGTTGTTTGTATTTTGCTCTTGACCCAAACTCACAGTGGATAACTTGCTATATCTGAACCAAACCAAATAGGGATGTTTTTCAATGCTCATCACTATCTTTGCAGGAGAATGATGGTGCAGGCAGGAACAGACATACAATTGTCATAAAAAGGCTTTTTTTTTTTAACAATGCATCTTTATATTTCATAGGCTGTACATATCTTAGCTATCTGAAGACCATCTATCTTTCAATCTATAGTAGATCTGATTTCCTCATCTCTAGCTATCTAATATCTACTTAATATTGAAAGCAATTAAAGAAGCTAATTCTGTAATTCACTAAGTTAGTATCTAACATTAACAATGAGTTTGATTCCTTGATTATTTTCATTTCTTATTTATCCTAAATAGTATGTAAATAATCTTTCAAAAGAACTAATATTTGATATACATTTTAAAGAATCACCTAGGTTCAATATCTTAAAAAGAGTTGTACCATGTATATAAAATATATTGTAACAAAAAGTAACCTTGAATTTGTATCAATATAGAAAATCCATACAAATAAAATTATTTCACTTTTCGACATTATTTGGCCTAAAAGTAGATTCAATAATCTAAACTTTAAGATATCATTCTTATATTTCTGCTTTTCTTTTAAATCCTCAATTTCTTCTTATGTTAAATAAGAGAGAAAGAAGGAGAGATGAAAGAAAAAGAAAGGAATATATCCCTGTATATAATCTCCCTTAGCTTGTTTCCTCTCTGACCTATACCATTAATAATTAGCCCTCCAAAAGACCAAAATTCATCCATCTCTATGGGAATGAAACCTCGTTCTCTTTAAATTGCTTCCTGCTGTCAGGTGTGAGTATGAGTATGTGGGTATGTGCAAAGTTTTCTTTTGGGTGCCCAAAGAAAATTTGAATATTGGCCAGTCTTGAAAAGCTGGCTAGTGTATGTTTTGTCCAGACTCTCTGTGGTGAGAAGGTTCAGAGATTAAAAGAAGTCCTGATTGGAACAGTCTGAGAGGCTGGACTCACAGAGGCCAGCATCTTTGAAGCTGTACTGGATTCAGCTTTTGATGAAACAGCTAAAGAGGGAGTCTGAGGTTGTGTGAGTCAGAATAAATATATCTTAGCATCTTAACATACTTTCAGCATCTCCAAGGGTGAATCTTCTTAGGGCCTCTTTCAGTTCATTGCTATCTATAAACAAGTAAACTCTCATAGGTAATATAGTTTTCTAATTAGCATAAGTATGGAATATGTGGTATGCAAAATCAGCTAATGATGCTTCTCTGTTCCCTGTTTGAGCATGTAAACCATCTGTCTTAATTTTATAAGTCAGTTTGAACAATATAAACAAGCTGTAATGTAAATATCTTGCCATTTCAAAGAAGGGCATGTTACGTATTGGATATACTTTATTGGCTATGCTTAAATGAAGTCCTACATGTAGAAATGTTGATTTCTCAACAAGTCTCAGACCTGTGACAATTTAGATGGATCAGCAATATGTGTTGCTTGTTTTGTTAATCTTCT
Source organism: Mus caroli (assembly GCF_978045245.1). NCBI lineage: Eukaryota > Metazoa > Chordata > Mammalia > Rodentia > Muridae > Mus > Mus caroli. Next base: position 88,597,711 of record NW_028227262.1, read on the forward strand.
GGTTTTCTTGAATGCACGTCTGCAGTCAGGATCTTCAGTCCTCATCATGTCAAATCTGATTTTTATTAATTTTAACGAAATTCCTAGTTTTTCTTCTCCAGGGGAACAAACAGAAAATGTCTTCTACAGCATAACTTATTTCCTTCCTTGAATTTTTAAGGTATAACCTGTATAGGCTGATCTACTTTTTCAGTCCTTTCTGAAACACAGTATTTTACAACAGTTGTGTTTTCTGTCTGTTAAAATTTAAAACTTTTAGTTGATAAAGCATTAGTTAATTGATCTGTTGGGCTATTTATAACCCCTTTTGTTTCATGAATATTTCTTTTAAAAGTCTCTTAGTTCTTTCTACTGTTGGGGCCAGCCTGCAGCTCTCATGTCTGGGTTCAAGCCTGGGAGACATCTTGGAACTGGAAGAGAAGAGGGAATCTAGGTGCGTAGAGAAATAATGGAACCATGACAAGCTAGTCTGCTCAAGGTTCAAATTTTTAATGGTGGACACATTTTATAAAGGAGAGGGGAAGCCCATTCCCGCCAAATCATCCTTGGAGCCCAGCTGCAGGTGACCACCTCTAGTCTCCTGAATAGCTAGGCCGAATCCCAGCAGGTAGCAGCAGCAGAAGAGGCTGAACAATAGAGTGATCCAGGGAGGCAGGCTCCACCCTAAGTAATCTCCTTAGTGACAACAAAGTCAAGGTCTGGCTCAGCCTGCTTCAGGCTTATTGGAGGCTACATCTCCTCTTTGTTATTAATATTAAAAAAAATAAAAGCTGGACTGAGGCACAAAAATTATTTATGCTCCATATTTCTGCCTGGTTTCCTTGGTCTTAGTGAAGAAACTTGTCCCAGTGGGATTCCCTAACTTTTCTCATGGTAAACTTTTGTTTGGTTAAGACTGTCTTTACTGTTCTAGTAAACAGTCTGCAGAACAGCCCTGAGCTGTTGGCTCCGTCTTTTGTAATGCTTAATTAGTTACTGAATAGGTAACTTCCTTACTGGATTCCTACTGAATACCAAGTTGTCAGCTTCAAGGTCTTACTAGGATGTTGGAACACTGGCAAAGGCTTAACTATGCCAGAATTCAATCTTAAAAGGCACTTATATTAAGATAATACTAAAAGAGATTATGTGGATCCATACACCAGACTAACATGGGGATAGGGTAAGAATGTACGGGTTATGAGAACACCAAAATTCCAGGAGGTGAGTTTCTGTGAAACTCTTTGCCTCATGAGTACTCTCAGGCCTCTCAGCCTGCCAAGCAAACTTCACTGGAGTGTGTGTAGCATTCACAATCATTTTTATATTTTTGCCGAAGTTCCGGAATATCCTGCCTCGTCGTAGCTATAAATCAGGATTGTTCTAAAAATCAGTGGAAACATAACTATTTACTAATAAAATAGTGCCAATAATAATAGCAAGTAGGATAATATATTGAACCCAATCCAGGGGATTCAATGTACTTAGGTTATTTTTAAATCTCTGGCCAATTCATCAATGTGAATTGATGTGTCCAATTCAATGTGAATTGAACACAAGTGTCCAAGTGACTATTGCTAAGATCTGAAATTTCTGTCTTTCTAGACTTAATATATGCTATGTCCTGCCCTATTGTTAAGACTACTACTTCTAAGACATTAACCTTTGCCTCCAATTCTTTACATGGTTCTGTGGTATATTATTATAAAACCACAGCCACCTGGCATGTACCCTTGTCTAGATTGATATGATTCCAAGATCTGGGTGCCCATCTAGACTGTCCAGCCCTCATAGCAAACCTTAATCACAAATAAGACCAAAAGCCACAATATGTACTAAAATGCTTCTTGAATGAAGTTTAGTAACTGCCACCTCCATTCTGTTGGAGGCAGAAATGCTTACCTGCTGCAGTCAGGCAGAAGGTTGTTGACTGACCTGCTTGAAAAACAAATTTGAGATAGTTAAAGGCACAGTACAAAAGCTTCTTTTGGGCAAGTCCAGGTACTCCATTCAAACACAAATTAGCAAAGATCAAGCTTAGACTTGGAGCTCCTGGTGTGGGGGAGGTGACCTTGAGAATCACAGAAAGGCTGCAATCTTTCTGGGAGAGGAGGCTGTGTTCTAATTTAACTTTGTTAAGTATTTTAGAATATTTTACTGGAATTATTACTAGACCAGTTCAAAATTGAGTTGGAAGAAATGGTCACAATGAGGGAAAGAGAAGGATCACCATAACTCTTTTTATAGGAGTATTCTTTCTAAGTCAGATTACACAGTCTCTGATGTTCTTTTTACCATAAGGTTAAAAAGTTTGAAGCAAGGCAGCTTCACTAGTCCAAACTGGAAAAATGGCAAGCAAGAACAGGTAGAAAACATGTACCCAAATTAGCTTTTTTGTCACTAAAGTTAGGGCACTCACCTGTCAGCCTGTCACAGGAATTAGCCATCATTCTTCTGCAGCATTTTGTGAAGAAAACCTGTTTTCCCTTTCCTAATAAGGTAGCTGTTCAGGATCAAACCAAATGCCAATAAGTAGATCCTTTTAAGATACTCTAAGGCACTTATTAAGTTCCTTGACACCCAAATTTCAAGATTCTAAAATAAAAGTATTATTTAAATAACATGCATGGGAATACACTAAATAATATGCACGGGAATATTATTTCTACCTTCTTTGTTTTTTAAGAAGGTATAGTTTTAAAGTTCCACAATACCTTGTCCTTGAGAATTAATAATTTGTTGACAAAACATCTCAAAGACTTGACTGTTATAGTCAGTATTCATGTAACATGGGCAGTGACTAATTGCACTTTCAATTGTTTATCTTAAAGAGCAATTGTAACTAGAAAACTTGAAAAGTTATTAATAGTCACATATGTATAATTTATTTATTAACTCAGAAATAAGAGCACTTATTTGCAGCAATTTATTAAGTATATGTCCTCAAGAATTAACACTATTATGTGTAAACAGATGGAATCTCAGGACACCAAGAGCAAAGGAGTTGACATGCACAATTTCTAAGAATACTAACATTTATCTTAAACCATAACTATTTTGAATATATAAAGAACGAGATTATATATCCAATCTATCGTATATGTAGGACCTATAGACTGTCTGAGATATATCTAGCATGGCATTGCTTTAAGATGTCCAGACAATTTAGAACAATTTAATAAATGTCTAAAAACAACGTTCTTAAAAGGACAGCATTTTTTCTTATAAGTTGTATATGCATAAGCAATTGCATATTTGAGAATTAATAGCATTCAAGAGACAAACAGTCTTAAGCAATTGTGAGCTCTGAGATATAATATTGACTATTAATATACAAATTAAGGTTTGATTGTTCAGAATTTTAAAACACCATCCACAGTACACACCTTATCTGTGCTTAAACTGGGGGAAACTCAAAGAATAAGCATGTATTCCAATTCACAACTACTTATTTCCCATAGTGAGGTTGTTTTTAAACACAGTAATTGGGATGCATTCATGTGTGAATTTATAGAAGATACAAAAGCATGCATAAAAACATTTTTAACTTATCTTTGGGATATTGACTGTCAATTTTATTTAAAATGATGGTGTGTAATAGATCAAATATTAATATTCTGTAATAACCAATTTGATTGCTTTTTGGAACAAGGAACAAACACTTAGTCAGGTTTTTAATACACAATTTTTGTAACAGTTATCCCAAACTATATGAATTTATCTTATAATTCTTTGTTAGCACCACAGCGGCTTAATAGGATGCTGAAAATATGCTTTGAGATGAATGCCACCTCAGCCTCACCTTCATGAGGCATTAGCTAAGGAAATATTTTCCACTTAGAAAACAATATACACAGAAAGATTCAAACTCGCTAAAAAGATTACAGCACACTAGAAGCAAAACTCTTTACAATTATCAGAATGCAAAGGGGAAAAAAAACTTTAAATCTATAGTAACTTTATATAAAATAGGCAAGTAAAATCGCAATATACTGATAAATTCTATAGCCTGATTGACCTTTTTTATAAACTTAGAATTTAAACTTTATTTAGTACAACATCTGCAAAGGTTTTCTTAAAGCTAAAAGGAATTCTCTCCTGAAGGCAGGGAGGGGGGGTGTTCTCAGAATTTCCCTAGTCACAGTTTGCAAAACAAAGGAGACCTCATGCCAACTTCCAGAGGCTGCTCTGAACTTTCTTTAACTAGAACATAAGAAAAAGTTTTCTGCTGGGCATGGTGGCACACGCCTTTAATCCCAGCACTCAGGAGGCAGAGGCAGGCAGATTTCTGAGTTTGAGGCCAGTCTGGTCTACCAAGTGAGTTCCAGAACAGCCAGGGATACACAGGGAAACCCTCTCTTGAAAAACAAAAACAAAACAAACAAAAAAAAAGTTTTCTAACTAAAGCATTTTGGCCCTCCTGTAGTGAGGACAGATTTTAGAACTTTTAAGTTTCTTTGCAATATTAGATTATAACTACAAAGTTGGGAAAGGAAAACCCAATTTCAAAACAATTTATCACCTTAAGAATCAACATTAAAACTTCACTACTACATTGCGAGGTAATGCTGCCAATTTATACCTATGAATGCATGACAGTGAAAGCTTTAATGCTTCATTAAAGAGAACTTGCTTTAAATCTTATCTTAATCTTACTTTCCAGGATAAGAATCACATTAAATATTATCTCAGCTAGAAGTATCTCAAGAGTCCCAGTATTTTGGCCTGCTTATGCCACATGTTTGAAAAGACTCCTGAGTTACCAATTTAAAGCTAACTTTCTGTCACCAATGTAACAATTATTTAACCCTAACCAATAACTTATGAACTGATTGTGAAGACAGGCAGAGCACATTACCAGTAAAAAAACCAAATGAAGCAGTTACACTTAGACCAATCAGAGAATATTAATTTTTCTAGGTATATTTATAAAACAAAAAGCATTTTGTAATTAGCTAAATGCAATAATCATGAATGCAGAGAATTTTCTTAGGACAAAAACATCTATCAGCCTTTTCCGCCCCCAAACCATGAGGCTACCACTCTCGGCTTTGCTATACCAGCAGAACAAGTTTTAGTCATCTTTTATCTTCCAACATGAAAACGCAGAACATTCATTCATTCAGATTAGACAGGAACATACAAGAATTGAACACGTGAACAGACTGGTGCACCAGACATTAGACAAGATCTTAGATAAAAACACAAAGAGAGCAGAGAACTTCAGCTGTGGGGCCCAGAGAGAACACAGCAGGGCCCCTCTAAAATCTCTCTGCTTATGGAACATTTTCCTCCCGCCCGATGCAGTTTCTGTCTGCGGCCAATCTGCCTAATTATTAAATCCAAACACTTTTATCTCTCTCACCTAAGAAGCAGCTTCTGGAAGCTGCAGCTAACTGCATGTTACCTTCCTAGATTCTGATAACTCACTGCTGAAAGTAAATGAATCTGGAGCTAGGGTTTAGTGTTGTACCACCTTAGCTGGTACCACAACTTTTGCCTGTTGCTTCTCCAGTACGAATTTTCTTTAATTCTTTTCTTTTTCCATGGAGCTCCAAACCAGCAGTGTTTCTTCCAAATGTCCTCTGCCATTCCCAGGTCCCGTGTTGGTTCGCCAAATTGTACACTCTACAAATATGTGTGCCTTGTGATTGTAAAATATGCTAGGAACATTACTGATACCATAATGTCTAGCAAAATGTTGGATATTATTGGATGCATATCAGCTTTAAACTGAAAAAGCATTTCCAAAATATCTATCATCTCTAACCAATGTGCAATCTTAGAATCAACCTTTTCCGAACTCAATACAAAATCTCATGAGTTCAAAATATATAAAAATAGCATGATGTATCAACATGTATTAATATTTTAAATTTTCAAACGCTACAAAATGAAACATATAATCTATTGTATGAAACATGTCTAATGCAACTTTATTATACAGGACCTGTGTTTTTTTTTAGTGTAGGTTTTTAAATTTTTATTTTGATTAAACCAATAAAATTTATTTTAAAATATCAAGTCAGTATTGACATTTTTGAGTCATCAAAATAATTTAAAATAGTTAAATGCCTCTTAAATAGAAATGATAACTTAGGAGACTAAAAGTAATATACACTCAACCAATTTTAAAAATCTAGTTGGAACATTAAAACATGTAGAAGTAGAAAAAAGTCTCTCATGAAATCCTCTATAAAAGGAAAGTGTGAAAGTTTCTGTTTAGACAGAAACCATTCCATCTCCAAGGGAGAGTACTCAGAGTAACTGTGGCTTCATAGAATGAATTGGGTAGCATTTCTTCTGTTTTTATTTTGTGGAATAGATTGAAGAGTACTGGCATTCTCTGAAAGTCTTGTAGAATTCTGCACTAAAACAATCTGGTCCTGGGGTTTTTTGATTGGGATATTTTTAATGAATGTTTCTAGTTCTTTAGGAGTTATGTGAATGTTTAGATGGTTTATCTGTTCTGGATTTAACTTTAGTAATTGGGATTTGTTTATAGAAAATTTCATTTCATCCAGATTTCGCAGTTTTGTTAAATACAGTCTTTTGTAGTATGATCTGATTTTTTTTTAATTTCCTTACTTTCTCTTTTTATATCACCTTTTTCATTACTTACTGTCCTATTTGTTACTGTCCCTATGCTCTATAGTTAGTCTTGCTAAGGGTTTATCTATTTTGTTGATTTTTTCAAAGAACCAGCTCCTGGTTTGGGTTACTTTTTGTATAGTTATTTTTGTTTCCACTTTGTTGATTTCAGCCTTGAGTTTGATTGTTTCCTGCATTATACTTCTCTTGGGTGAATTTGCTTCTTTATTTTCTAGAGCTTTCATGTGTGTTGTCAAGCTCGTAATGTATGCTCTCTCCAGTTTCTTTTTGGAGGTACTCAGAGCTATGAATTTTCCTCGTAGCACTGCTTTCATTGTGTCTCAGAAGTTTGGGTTTGTTTTTCTTCATTTTCACTAAATTATAAAATGTCTTTAATTTCTTTATTTCTTCCTTGTCCAAGTTATCATTGAGTAGGGCATTATTCTGCTTTCATATGTATGTGGGCTTTCTGTTGTTTTTCTTGCTACTGACGATCAGCCTTAGTCTGTGGTGATATGATAGGATGCACAGGATTATTTCAATCTTCTTGTATCTGTTGATGCCTGTTTCATGACCACTTATATGGTCAGTTTTGGAGAAGGTACCATGTAGGTACTGTGATGAAGGCATATTCTTTTGTTTTATGATGAAATTTTCTATAGATATCTGTTAAACCTATTTGGTCCATAACTTCTGTTAGTTTCACTGTGTCTCTGTTTAATTTGTGTTTCCATGATCCATCCATTGACGAGACTGGGGTGTGGAAGTCTCCCATTATTATTGTGCGGGGTGTGATATATTCTTTGAGTTTTAGTAAAGTTTGTTTGTTTATTTGTTCATTTGTTTGTTTATATGAATGTGGCTAACTTTGGACTTGGAGCATAGATGTTCAGAACTGAGAGTTCATCTTGGTCGATTTTTCTTTTGACCACTATGAAGTGCCCTTGCTTTTATTCAATATTAAAATGGTACTTCAGCTTGTTTCTTGGGACGACTTGCTTGGAGAATTGTTTTCCAGCCCTTTTCTCTGAGATAGTGTCTTTCTTTGACACTTAGTTGTACTTCCTGTATGCAGCAAAAGGGTCCTGTTTACATATCCAGTCTGTTACTCTATGTCTTTTTACTGAGGAATTGAGTCCACTGATGTTAAGAGATAATAAGGAATAGTTATCATGTCTTCTTGTTATTTTTGATGTTATTTTATGTTTGTGTGGCTATCTTCTTTTAGATTTGTTGAAAGAAAAGTACTTTCTTGCTTTTGTATGGTGTTGTTTTCCTCCTTGTGTTGGTGTTTTCCATCTATTATCCTTGTAGGGCTGGATTGGTGGAAAGATATTGTATAAATTTTCTTTTGTCATGGAATATCTTGTTTTCTTCATCTATGGTAATTGAGAGTTTTGCTGGGTATAGTAGTCTGGTCTGGCATTTATGTTCTCTTAAGGTCTGTATGACATCTGCCCAGGATCTTCTAGGTTTCCTAACCCCTGGTAAGAAATATGGTATAATTCTGAAGCTTCGGCCTTTATATATTATTTGACCTTTATCCATTATTGCTTTTAATATTCTTTTTTTTTTTTTTTCTTGTGTAAGCCTCTTGTGGGTTTATGGGCTTTCTTTAGGTTAGGGAAGTTTGTTGAAGATATTTGCTGGCCCTTTATGTTGGGAATCTTCACTCTCTTCTAAACCTATTATTCTAGGTTTGGTCTTCTCATTGTGTCCTGGATTTCCTTGATGTTTTGGATTTGGGAATTTTTGCATTTCACATTTATTTTCTTTGTTGTGTTAATGTTTTCTATGGTATCTTTTGCACCTGATATTCTTTTATCTATCTCTTGTATTCTGTTGGTGATGCTTGCATTTATGACAACTGATCTTTTTCTTTGGATTTCTATCTCCATATTTGTCTCCCTTTGTGAGTTATTTATTGTTTCTGTTTCCATTTTCAGATCCTGCATGATTTTGTTCAATTCCTTCACTTGTTTGGTTGTGTTTTCTTGCAATTTGTTAAGGGATTTTTATGTTTCCTCTTTAAGGTCTTGTACCTTTTTACCTGTGTTCTCCTGTATTCCTTTAAGAGAGTTATTTATTTCCATTTGAAAGTCCTATATCATTATCATGAGATGTGATTTTAAATCAGCATCTTGATTTTCTGGTGTTTTGGTAATCCAGGGCTCACTTTGGTGGGAGAACTGAGCTCTGATTATAACAGGTAGCCTTAGTTTCTGTTGCTTATGTTCTTGCTTTTGCATCTTGCCATCTGGTTATGTTTGCTGATCTTGCTGTCTCTGACTGTGGCTTGTCCCTCCTGAAGTCTGTGTGTCAGAACTCCTGGGAGACCAGTTTTCTCCTGGTGGCATTTTGGTATGGTGCACTGTAGCACAGGATATGATCTAGGTGCAGATGGAAACCTGGAGAATCCGGTTCCAGACTGTTCCTTGCTTCCTATACCCTGAAGGCTCCAGGCAGGTCCCTCTGAGCAGAAGCGGTGATCTTACCTGTGCTCACAGGCTTGTCAGCACTGTTGGGTGACTATCCCGAGCTTTTGTCCCCACCGGCAAGAACACGCTCAGGACAACCGGAATCTTCTGCGGCAAAAGCTTTATTGCGTACTTCTTCAGGAGGCAGAGGAGAAGAGAGAGAGAATGGTAAAACCCTGTCCCTTTTATGGAGGATTGTCCTCTGCCTCGGATGTGTCGCTCCCTGATTGGCTGCAGCCCATCGACCGAGTTGTCGTCACGGGGAAGACAGAGCACATGGAGTGGAAAGCTACCCCAGCATATGCTCAGATTATTTGTTTACTACTTAGAACACAGGATGTCGGCACCATCTTGTAATGGCGAATGTGAGGGCGGCTCCTCACATCTCCCCCTTTTCTTTTATTTAAGAGCAATAGGCTACCCATTCTAATGAGAGTGGAGATAGAGGTCAAATCCCCAGTGTGCAGGTAAAGGAGCCGTACACAAAACCTCCTCCCAGGCTCATCACCCAAAGGGGTCCTGGTCTTGTCCCGTGTCGTTTTTCCTGGGGGAAGTACACTTGGACACTCAACCTTCTTGAAAAATGACATGTCTCCTAAAATAGGCTCATATATGCTGCAGAGCCCTTCTACTGCAGTGCTTAGCCGTGCAACTCTCTCGGGCTGCTGAAGCACACTCACTCTATCCCGTGCAATGAGACTAGCTTTGTGTGGTGCAAGAGCTGAGTGGCCAGCGACCTATTGCTTAAGCATAGATAACCATATATCAGGGGAAGCACCATGTTCTAGTGCTGCAAGCGCCTGGGCAATAACCACCTTGTCTCTCCTAGTTTGGGCCTTAAGCTTACAGACCAACCAGAGAAGCAACACTGATCCACAACAAAGTGTAGTTCCAAATAATTCCACCACCACCCATTCTTTAAAGAAGGAAAATGTTGAGGAGATAATCCTTTGGTCAGGGACAGGTCCAAGTGCGTGGAGTTGACCTGAATGATGGCAAGTCTCAATTTTCGAAGGGTCTGTTCAAATTTAGCCGTCCAATTCTGAATCTCCCAATGCTGCTCTCCCTTTATTGTCGCCCTGGACATCATCAAGATGAGGGACATCAGTATTCCCTTGGTCAGTCAGGATTTTTCGGGTTAGTCTTTCTGGTATCCAAAATGGGTTGTCTTCATTCTGTGGAAAAACACAAACAGCTCCCCTGGATCTTATTAAAATAGGATCCGGTCCTTTCCATTTGTTACTTAAAACATCTTTCCATTTAACCATCTCTTTGGGCCTATCTGGCTCTGAACAATGACGTTCAGCTGCAGTATGACTATGAGCATCAAGATTTAAAAAATTGAGTGTAAAGAGTGCAGTATGACCATGAGCATCAAGATTTAAAAAATTGAGTGTAAAGAGTGCCATAGAAACAGACACTCTTGGTACTCGGGGTAGAGCCTCCTCGACTCCCCCTTTCTGTTTTATTAGATAGGATTTGAGGGTGCGGTGTGCACGCTCAACAATACCCTGTCCTTGAGGGTTGTATGGAAGTCCAGCCAGGTGGGTCACATCCATCTGACGGCAGAACTGCTGGAATTTTTGAGATGTATAAGCTGGTCCATTATCAGTCTTAAGGAGTTTGGGTTTCCCCCAAGCACTCCATGCCTCAAGACAATGTTGAATCACATATGAAGCCTTTTCTCTGGTTAAAGGAGAGGCAAACATGATGCCAGAGCATGTGTCAATGGACACATGGAGATATTGAAGTTTTCCAAAGGAAGAAACATGTGTGACATTCATTTGCCAGACCTGTACAGGTCGAATACCACGTGGGTTAATTCCCACATGAGGAACTGGCAAGAACTCACAGCAGCTTTGACATTGAGTAACAATGTCACAGGCTTCTTTTCTCGTCAAGGAGAAACGACAGCGTAATGTTTCAGCCGTCACATGAAAATTGTTATGAAAATTTCTTGCAGCCTCTACCGGGGATGATAGGGCAGCAGCCACCACTTCAGTGGCCTTATCTGCCAAATCATTTCCCAGAGCCATGGGGCCAGGTAGGCCTGAATGGGCTCTAACATGAGTAGTATAAACAGGAAATCTTCTAGATAACAAAACTAATTGTATCTGCTGAAAAATATTGGCAACTTTACTGGAAGGCTTAATCACTCCAGCCACTTCTAAAAGATTTACTGCATTAATCACCTAACAGGAATCTGACACAATATTAAGGGATTCTAAAAAGGTTTTTAAAACTTCTAAAACCACTAAACATTCTACCACTTGAGGTGAATTTTCATTATATTGTTTGGATACTACTTTACCATTAACCACATAGGAACCTATGCCAGTTTTTGATCCATCAGTATATACCACAATCCCATTTTTAAATGGGTTTCTTACTGTTATTTGTGGAAACACAACAGATTGATTTTGGGCAAACTGTAAAATTGGATGTTTTGGATAATGGTTATCTATTTGTCCTGAAAAGGAGGTAACTCAAACTGCCCAATCATTAGATGTGGCTGCCAGGGTTTGAAGCTGTGCAGTGGTATAAGGTACAATTAAAAGATAGGGACTTCGTCCAAAATGGGTGATTGCTGCTTTTAGGCCTTTAAGGGCAAGCTGTGCAATTGCATCAGGATATCAATCTATTATTATAGCTGGGGATACATTTGGATGGATCCACAACAATGGCCCATTCTGCCACAAAACAGCGGTTGGCAATTGTGCTGTCTTAAAGATACACAAACTAAAAGGCTGCGAATCCTCAATACGTTGTAATTGTGCATTCTGTAAGGCATTTTCCACCTTTTGTAAGGCCTGGTTAGCAGCTAGAATAAGAGCCCTAGGGGAGGAGATATGAGAATCTCCTTCTAAAATATCAAACAAAGGCCTTAACTCAGCGGAAGGAATCTTCAAAAAAGGTCTGAGCCAATTAATATCTCCCAACAGCTTCTGAAAATCATTTAAGGTATGGAGGTGATCTCTTCTTATCTCTATCTTTTGGGGCACAATCTTATTTGGGGATACCACAGAGCCCAAGAATTGTCCTGTATCAGAAATTTGAACCTTTTCTGTGGCTATCTGTAAACCCCACTGACTTAAAGTTTTAAGTAGAAAAGGATATGCCTTTTGTAGCATGGTAAGGTTTTTATGGCACAGGAGGATGTCATCCATGTAAAGAAGCAAAATTAAAGAGGGGAATTGTTTCCTCACTGGCAAAAGAGCTTCTTGAACATAAAGTTGGCACATTGTAGGACTATTGGACATTCTCTGTGGTAAGACCTTCCATTGATACCTCTTATCAGGTTCCATGTGATTAATAGAGGGGATGGTAAAGGCAAATCTGGGCCTATCCCTTGGACACAAAGTTATAGAAAAGAAACAATCTTTAATATCTATAATAATTAAATTCCAGCCACGTGGTAAGGCGGAAAGTACAGGGAGACCCCTCTGTACCAGGCCAAATAAGTTCATTTGCTCATTAATGGCTCTGAGGTCATGGAGCAGTCTCCACTTTCCTGACTTTTTCTTAATTACAAAAATTGGAGTATTCCAAGGTGAGGTAGATGGTTCAATATGGCCTAGTTTCAACTGTTCCTTTACCAGTTGAGTCACAGCTTCCAGTTTTTCAGAGGATAGTGGCCACTGAGGAACCCACACTGGATCCCCTGTTTTCAATGGTATGGGTTGTGCTGCCCCAATGGCCCCTAGAAAAATCCCAGACCCTGTCTATCTTGGTTTCCAGTAGGTGAGATGGGCTCTGTCCTTCCTTGCTCTTGATGTCCTAACCCTTTTCCTTCTTTATAACCCATCTTTGCCATGATATTTCTTACTTTAACCGAACACCCTCCCGACAGGGCATTCTCATTGGACAAAACAAGGCCCAAATGCTGCATAATATCCCTCCCCCAGAGGTTAACCGGGAGTGGGAGCACATAAGGTATGAATTTCCCTCGCTGCCCCTCGGAGGATTCCCATGTCAAGGCAACGGAGCTTATAGTGGGACATGATTGATATCCTAGGCCCTGTAATGAATGAGATGACTCTGTGGTGGGCCATGCTTTGGGCCACCAATGTGTAGAGATTATACTCTTATCTGCTCCGGTATCAAGGATGCCTTCAAACTCTTTTCCATTGATCTTAAGGCGGAGCTGAGGTCTATCATTCAAAGATACAACCAAATAGGCAGAATCATTTCCAGAGGAGCCCATTTTCTTTATCTCAGGTCCTGCAGATTTCTCCCTGGTATTATCAGGGAGGAGCAACAGCTGAGCTATCCTATCTCCTTTGCTAATAGACAAAACGCCCTTAGGGTTTGAGCACAGGACCTGAATTTCAGGGGAATGTTGACAATCCATAACTCCAGGGTGGACTACTAAGCCCTGCAAGGTGAGTGAACCCCGGCCGAGAATAAGGCCCATGGTTCCAGGGGGCAAGGATGGTATAGGCTCCACAAGCACTGGCTGAATACTCATTTGAGGCATTAGTAGGAAGTCGGAGGCGGCACGCAGGTCCACCCTTGTGGGTCTTCCTGGGTTGCCTCTCTGACTGCTTCCTGGGTCCTGACAAACAGGTTCCCATATCTTTGAGGGCCCTGGGACCGAGGGCCCGATGGCCCTTTTTTTTTTTTTTTTTTTTTTTTTTGACACATCAGCTGGTTGGTTATCAGGCGGGAAAAGGAGTCTGCCCTTTATATCCCTCACAGAGCAACACTGGTCGGCTCTATGATAGCCCTTGCCACACTTAGAGAAAAGAGTGAGGGCCCCCCCTTTTGTCTGGAGCTCTGCAATCTTTCTTAAGATGCCCAAGCTTCCTGCAGTTAAAACATGTCCTCCGATCATTTCTGCCCATGGAGCGTTTTTCGGATTGGAGGAAGGCGGCCGCTAAGCCTGCATTGGTGAGAGGTCCCCCGAGCTCCTGAAAAACCCTGAGCCAGTCTTGTAAGCCTTTGTTCTTTCTTGGGGCTATGGCCGCTCGGCACTCCTGTGTGGCTTGCTCATAAATGAGCTGTTCTACCAGAGGTGCGGTTTGCTCCAAATCTCCAAAAATACTCTCTGCTGCCTCTGTCATTCTGGCCACAAAATCTGAGAAGGACTCCTGGGGTCCCTGGATGATCTTTCTTAGTTGTCCAGTGGCTTCGCCTGTTCGGGAGAGCGCCTTCCAGGCCTTAATAGCTGTGGAGGAAATTTGGGCATAAGCTCCCCAGTGATAGTTTGTTTGATCAGCGGTATAAGCTCCTTGACCAGTTAATAGGTCAAAAGTCCAATCTCTTTGCTCTGGAGTCAAAGCAGCAGCGTTTGCTTGGGCCTGCGTTTGTGCAGCCTCTTGCCATAGAGCTCTCCATTCCATATATTTGCCCATACTGGGGAGAGCAGCTTTTGCAATCATTTGCCAGTCGGCAGGAGTTAGTGCCATGCCGGCAAGCCTGTCTAACTGCACCAAGGTAAAATTAGCATTGGTTCCATATTTACGGACCAACTCAGCAAGCTCTTTAATCTGTACATACTCTACTGGAGCGTGGATACGCCCACCCTCGGCTCCTTCAAAGACCGGAAATGCCTGTTGCATCTTCCTTTGTTCCTCACTTGGAATGAACGAGTCTGCGCACTGCCTCTCTGTGCACTGCCTCTCTGTGCAGGGCTGATGCACTACGCAGGGCAGGGGCTCTGCATAGGGTGGAGGTGCACTATGACCTTGAAGCCGACTGCCCGGAGGCCGAGCAGCAAGCTGGCCTTCACAGGCCACTTTTGGCTTTTTTCTTGACTGATTAGCTCGCATTTTATCTGGCTGGTACTTTTCTCTCTCATAACGAGCTGCTTCCTCCTCCAAGTCTGTTTCCTCAGAAGGGCTAAGATCTTCATCTGATTCAGAGCTACTAAGAGCTAGCTCCTTAAACTCATCTTTTTTCTCCTCTTTCCTTCCAATCTCTCCCCAGGTATTCTTCCCTGACATTAACTTTTCCTCAGGTTCAAGACCCATGGAAAGGCCTGTATACTTATTTGGTGCACCCTGTTTCCTCTTTGCTCCTACTCTCTCTCCCCGCTTTACTTCTGATAGACTGTTTTTGAATTTCGTCCAGAATTCTCTGCCCTGCCTTAACCACTTGTTGACATGTGAAAAGGAACAAAAGGGCTTCTAACACTAGAGAAAGTTCAAGGCCAGACATACCTCATAACGCTGTAACGTGTCCTGCAGTTCTGGTTCCACCCCGCGAACGAGGGATCTTCCTTGCGCCAGTGTGATGGTAGTTCCCGAATTTCCGCACCACTTATCCCAAGCTTTTGTCCCCCCTGGCAAGAACATGCTCAGGACAACAGGAATCTTCTGCAGCAAAAGCTTTATTGCATACTTCTTCAGGAGGCAGAGGAGAAGAGAGAGCGAATGGCAAAACCCCGTCCCTTTTATGGAGGATTGTCCTCCGCCTCGGACGTGTTGCTCCCTGATTGGCTGCAGTCCATCGACCGAGTTGTCTTCATGGGGAAGGCAGAGCACATGGAGTGGAAAGCTACCCCGGCACATGCTCAGATTATTTGTTTACTACTTAGAACATGGGATGTCGGCGCCATCTTGTAATGGTGAATGTGAGGGTGGCTCCTCACAGGTGACCCTCTCTTTCCTGGTGGTATTTGGGTTAATAGCATTTTGGGGCATAGGACCAGTTCCAGGTGTAGATGGAAACTAGAATCCTGAAGAAGAATCTGTATTTTTACTTCAGGTTATTGCATCCCAATGTGTTGTCACCCTAGTTTCTCAAGTCTTTTTGGATCATTTTCAAATGGAAGTAGAATTTTGGATGTCATTGTAGGGTCATCTTTCGATTCTTTGAAGATTTTTATTTTGAAGTAAAGAGTCCTCTAATTTCTCTTCTATGGCTTTCAATCCAGCATTTAATATTTTATTCTTTCCTTTCTCTAAGACTGCTTTATTTTTATCTCTCTTAAGTAGAAAATATGAAATTATTATCACAACTGAACATATAATTATTATTATGTGGACAGTAAAAACAAAATAGATGAGGCCAAATGCATTCCTTCACAGTGTTTTCCATTTTTTAATGTGGAAAATATTGTCTTTAGTAGTCTCTCTACTTGTCTCCTTTCTATGGAGACTATTTTTTTTCTTTCTCTCTCCTTTTGAGACTTTACATGATTATATTTCATGCCCATATTTCTATGAGTGTGTATGTTCAGTTTCTTTTGACTCTATGTACCTTTCAAAACACACTTATCTATTTTTTGCTTCATAATTTTATATGCATACACTTATGTGTCATTGCTTTCTAACCTTAATGTCTTTTTTGAATTTCATTTTTTCTAAACTATTTAACATTCATGCCTGACATATTCTTTTTAATTTATTTCATTTTCTCTTAAGGATTTTATTTTACTAGTTTCAAAGGATTTATATCTCTCTTTGATGTTTTATACCCATTTTTCCTATTTTCTTTCACACTTAAACATAATTTCAAACATCTTTTTTCATCAGAAGTTCATTTGAACTTGGATTATTTCTGAATCTCTCTGTATCACTTTGTGGTTCAGATAAAAATTCGCACTATGACTTGCCCCAGCCCAGTCTTACCCCAGTGTGTCAGAACAGCTGTTCTGACACACTGTGAGCTGTTTACTGGCTGGGAAGGTGGTACCAGAAGATGTAAAAACTGGGGAAACTATGTTTCCTGTTTTGAGAGTGGAGCCTCATGTTAGAGTGCACTGACTGTTAATGTGCATATTTACCCCATATAGGATATGGTCTACATTTCTGCACCATGATATTATGTACTGCATTTCCATCCTGACAGGTCATTTTTTTAATTTACATTTTAAATATTTCCCTTTTTCCTGGTTTCTCCCCTAAAACCAATTATCCCATTCCCCCTGCTCCTGCTCACCAAACCAACCTCTCTCCCTTTCCTGTCCTGTACTCTACAATATTCGGGCATTGAGCCTTCACAAGACCATCGGCCTATCCTCACATTGGTAACCATTAGGGCAATCCTATGCCACATATACAGCTGAAACCATGGGTCTCTCTATGGGTACACTTTGGTTGGTGGTTTAGTCCCTGGAAGCTTTGGGGATACTGGTTGGTTGATATTGCTGTCCAACCTTTAGTAGTGCAAAACCTTTTAGCTCTTTTGTTCCTTCCTGTACCTCATCCATAGGGGACCATGTGCTCATTCAAATAGTTGGCTGAGAACATCAAACTCTGTATGTTTTAGGAACTGGCAGAGCCTGTCAGGAGACAGCTAATTTAGGCTCCTATCAGCAAGCACTTGTTTGTAGTTGTTAGCAGCCTGCGGCCTACAAGAACTGGGTACTCTTGGAAGGCAGGATGTGGCTGAAAGAGAGGCTTGGATTGCAAGAGAAGAATGAGACCAAGACAAATTGCTCTGATCAAAGCCCAAGAGTTTACTGAGAGACTGTGCTTCTAAGGGGGGAAAGTCCATCTGCCTGCCAATCCATCCTTGGTGCCCAGAGCCAGCCCAATGACACCTCACAATGTGTATTGTCTTAAAGGTGTCGCAGCAGGCAGCAGGATCTCGAAGAAGAGCAGGGCAGTTGACACATCAATAGAAGCCAGCCAAGTCAGAAAGCTGCACCACAGGTGGTCCCACCTCAGTGGTAACAAGGTCTGCAAATGCCCAATTCAGGCTGCAGGAGGCTAAAATACCTCACTGATAATATAATAAAAATAGCTGGACGGAGACATAAATTTTATTTATGCTCCATAGTCCTACCTGGGAGTAATGGTGACGGTCAGCTGCACCTGGCTTGGGGACTTGGATTTTCCTGAACTCTTCTTATCCATAGGAGTATATATGCAGCTTGTTTGTGTTTATTTTACACAAACATGGCTCCGAGGTATATTATTAACAAACCACGGCCTCTTGGCATATACCTCTGTCTTAGATTGATATAGTTTCAAAATCTGTTTGCCCCATAATTGGCTGACTTGTCCTCATAACCCACCTTATTCCCAAATCAGACCAAAGCCACAATATATACTCAATATTGTTCTTCATGTTGATGAATTTCTGCCACCTGCACTTGCTGAAGGCAACGCTGCACACTTGCTGAAATCAGGCTGTAAGGAGAGACTGACCTGCATGAAAAACAAAGCCAAGATAGTTGAAAAGCAACAGAATAAAAGGTTCTTTGGGGGGATGTCCAGGTACTTTATTCAGTTACAAATTAGCAAAGATCAAGGTCAGTCTCTAGCCTCCCTGTGTGCAGGAGGTGACTTTGAGAATTAGCAGAAAGGCCCAAAATTCTCTGAGAGTGGAGGCTGTGCTCCAAATTAACTTTTTCAACTAAAAAGGATTTTTAGCTATCAATGAGGTTAGAATCATACTTACTAAAAGATTCAGGATCTTTGTCCACTTGATGAACAAGTCTTTCAGGCAGCCATCTTGCTCCGTCTTCTTTTTGTGAAAAAACACATACAGAACCTCTTCCCCAGATTAAAACAGGGTCTGGACCATTCCACATATTAGTTAATGGGTCCCAGTATTTGACCATGGCATAAGAACTGGAAGTAACTGGATGCCAGTGACGATCAGCTGCAGACTGACCTGTAACATCAGTTTGCAAAAAATTTAAAACGAACAAGACAAAAGCAAGATGTGTGTTTGGTGACCTTGGGGGGTACAACTGCACCTGATTTGTTTTTAAAAGCCAACTTTTCAGAGTGTGATGAGCATGTTCAATAATTCCTTGTCCCATGGGATTATAAGGAATTGTAGTTTTTTGTTTGATACCAAATTCCTTACAAAAAGAAGTAAAATTGTTGCCAGTATAGAATGGCCCATTATCTGTCCTAATGAGTTTAGGCAATTCCATAGCATTAAAGTCTTGTAAACAATGATCAATTACATTTCTAGAGGTCTCTTCTGTATGTAGAGAAGCAAAAAGAAATCGCTTGAAAGGGTATTAATAGTTACATGTTTTTAATTTATTTATTTATCAGAAATGAGTATCCATTTGGAGCAATTGATTAAATATATGTTCTCAAGAATTAACACCATTATGTGAAAACAGGTAGAATCTGAAAGAATTAAGAACAAATTATTATTATTTTTTTACAAGTTGACATGCACATTCTCTAAAAATAGCAACATGTTATCAAATCATTACTGTTTTGATTATATAAGGAATGAGATTATATGGCCAATTATTTTTGTGTAAGGCCTGTAATCTGCCTGAGATATAAATCTAGCGTGGCATTGACTTAAGGTCTTGTCCAGGCAATCTAGGACAAATTCTTAAATGTCCAAAAACAATGTTCTAAAAAGAACAGCATTTTTCTTATGAGTTGTATATGCATAAACCATTGCAAATTTGAGAATTTATAGTATCTGAGGGATGAACAATTTTAAGTAATTGTAAGCTCTGGGATACAATCTTGACTATTAATATACAAATTGAAGTTTGATGATTCAACATTTTAAAACATAATCTCCAACACACATTTTAATTATCTGTGCTGAAGCAAGAAGAAATTCAAAAGAATAAGCATGCGACCCAATTCACATATACTTTTCTCCCATAGAAGGGTTGTTTTTAAACACAGTAAATGGAAGGCATGCATGCATAAATTTATAGAAGTTACAAAAGCATGCATAAAAACAATTTTTAACTTATCTTTAGGAGAGTGATTATGAATTCTATTTAAAATGATCATATGCAATAGGCCAAATACCAATATTCTGCAATAACCAATTTAATTGCTGTTTGGAACAAGGAACAGACACTTTGTCAGGTTTTTAAGACACAATGTTTTGTTATAGTTTTTCTAAAATATATGAATTTATCTTACAATTTTTTATTAGCACCACAGCAGCCTTATAACAGGATGTTAAAACTTTACTTTGAGGTGAAGAAAGATGATTATACATTAATGTTTTCTCTTGCCAAAGAATTGTTGTGGGCACATTTAATAACCATAATTTAAATAAGCATCTAATATTTAATTACCATTGATTATAATTGATAACAATTATAAAAGTTTCCTTTATTTTCTGGAAAGCCTTTTGTTTTTTACTAGTTAATTTGTGTGTCTCAAGATAACATCCAACAAAGGTTTAAGTCACTTTAAGACGTTAAGGTGAGGTCTTAGACAATTAACATTTCCTGGAAGCTTTTGAAAATGAAATTTTGAAGCAAATCAATTTTTTGTTCTTAGATTTTCTGTACCATAATTTTCTAGCATAACTAAAACCCAAAATATTAAAAAGATATTGCCTCTGAATCTTATGGAGCAACATCTACTCCCCAGAACTTTAAAGCTCATTGTGTGAGAGCAACGATTTGAAGTAAATTCCCTTTAGAGACATTAGGTAATAAAATACTTTTCACTGAGGAAACAATATACACTGAAAGAGTCAAACTGCCAGCTTCTTGTATTGAAGCAGAGACAATAAAAATTTGTCTTACATAATATAAAGCTATATTAGCCATACCTAGAGGCAAAATTTTTCAGTGATTGCCAGTTCACTAGAAGCAAACCCTTTACAGTTATCAGGATGCAAAGGAAAAAACAAACTTTTGAATCTATAATAATTTTATATGAAGTAGGCAAGCCAGATTGTAATGCCTTTATAAGTTCTACAGCCTGATTGACTTTTTATAAATTCTGAATTTGAACTTTATTTAGAACAACATCTGAATAGAACTGCAACAATGTTCTTTTAGGTAAGGAGAACTTCCCCAGAAGGCCGGCAAGAGCTTCCATAGGCACTGTTTGCAAAACAAAAGAAAGCCACACAAGCCCAGTTGAGGCTGCTCTTAACTTTCTTCCTCTTGCTCTGAGGACAGATTTTAGAATTTTTAACTTTCTTTTGCAATATTACACTATAACTATAACTTTGGGAAAGCAAAACCCAATTTTAGCAATTTAACCATGTATCATCTTTAAAATCAATATTAGAAATATCACTATCATGTTATGAAGTTTGGCTGCCAATTTATACCAATGAATGCATGTCAGTGCAAATTTTAATGCTTCATTAAAGAGATATTGTTTTGAACTTATCTTTATGAGTCTACTTTCTAGGATAAGAATCACATTAAATATTACCTCAACTGTAAGTATCCTTAGAGGCCTAGTTTATTGGCCTGCTTTATGACAAGTGTTTGAAAGACTGCAACCCTGAGTTACAAGTTTAAAGCTGTCTTCCTACCAATGTTACACCCTTTTAATCATACCCAATAACTTATAGCTAATACTCTATGATGAAGACATGTAGAGCATATTATACCTTTAAGTCCAGTAAAAAAAAAATTAAGTGTCTACACAAATCTTATGAATTAAGACCAATCAAAAATGTTACGTTTTCAGATGGGTGTGGTGGCACACGCCTTTAATCCCAGCACTTGGGAGGCAGAGGCAGGTGGATTTCTGAGTTTGAGGCCAGCCTGTTCTACAAAGTGAGTTCCAGGACAGCCAGGGCTATACAGAGAAACCCTGTCTCGAAAGTTACATTTTCTAGTTATAATTATAAGATCAAAAAGCACTTTGTCATTTTCTAAACACATTAATCATGATTGCAGAGACTTTTCTAGGAAAAAAAAAACAGCTATCAGATTTTTTGCCTTAGATCTAAGAGGTAGCAGACTCTGTTTCTTTAAAAACAGTTTTTTTTTCAGCAGTAGCTCTCCTGCTGTGCTTGATTCTTGGATAAAGTGTGGGCCACTCTCAGGCTTTGCTGAATTAGCAGATAAAGTTTTAGCCATTTTTATTTTCCAACGAGAAACACAGAACATAAAATTACTCCGACAATGAGACAAAAGCATACATGAATTGACACGTGGAGGGATTGGTGCACCAAACATAGACAATACAGAGTAGAGAACTTCTCTGTAGGGTCCAGAGAGAAGGCTGGACATCTCCAGATGTCTCTGTGTCCCTGGGAGATTTCTGAAATCAATTTCCCTTTATTTTATTTATATTATTTTATTTTAATATATTTTAATTTTAAGCCCCACTCCTCTCGCCCAATGCAGTTCTTGACTGCAGAAAACAGCCTGTTTTGACGTTTATAGTCCCATTTTTCCCTGCCAAACCCTCAGTGGAATCAGCGCTGGGTCAGCACTGTTCCAACATAGCCCATATCCTATTGCACCTCCAGCAACACTTTAAAAAATGAAGTTTAAAACCAGCGCTAGCATAAATACCTGTTGCTCACTGTGCCTGGTATGATCTTCTTATTCTCCTCTTCTTGTGGACTCCACATAAGACAGCAGTCCCTCAGTGTTTCCCGCCATTTCCAGTTCATTTGTTCAGGAGCCAATCTGTAGTTATAAGCTCGTCGTGGCCTAAATGAACCGGGTACTCCTGGAAGGCAGGCTGGGGCTGAAATAGAGACTTAGACTGCAAGAGAAGAATGAGGCCAAGACAAATTGCTCTGATCAAAGCCTGAGAGTTTAATGAGAGACTCTACTTCTAAAGGGGGAAAGTCCATCTGCCTGCCAATCCATTCTTGGTGCCCAGAGCCAGCCCAAAGACGCCTCACAATGTGGATTGTCTTAAAGGTGTCTCAGCAGGCAGCAGGATCTCGAAGAAGAGCAGGGCAGTTGACACATCAATAGAAGCCAGCCAAGTCAGAAAGCTGCACCACAGGTGGCCCTACCTCATTGGTGACAAGGTCTGTACCAGCCAGATTCAGGCAGGGGGAGGCTCCAATTCCTTCCTGATAACCTAATAAAAATAGCTGGATGGAGACATAAAATTTATTTATGCTCCATCGTCTTACCTGGAAGTTATGGTGACTGTCAGCTGCACCTGGCTTGGGGACTCAGATTTTCCTGAACTCTTCTTATCCATAGGAGTATATATGCAGCTTGTTTGTGTTTATTTTACACAAACATGGCTCTGTGGGGTATTATTAACAAACCATGGCCTCTTGGCATATACCTCTGTCTTAGATTGATATAGTTTCGAAATCTGGTTGCCCCATCATTGGCTGACTTGTCCTCATAACACACCTTGTTCCCAAATCAGACCAAAGCCATAATACATACTCAATATTCTTCTTCATATTGATGAATTTCTGCCACCTGCACTTGCTGAAGGCAACGCTGCACACTTGCTGAAATCAGGCTGCAAGGAGAGACTGACCTGCATGAAAAACAAAGTCGAGATAGTTGAAAAGCAACAGAATAAAAGGTTCTTTGGGGATGTCCAGGTACTTTATTCAGTTACAAATTAGCAAAGATCAAGGTCAGACTCTGTCCTCCCTCTGTGCTGGAGGTGACTTTGAGAATTAGCAGAAAGACTGAAAATTCTCTGAGAGTGTAGGGTGTGCTCCAAATTAACTTTTTCAGCTAAAAAGGATTTTTAGCTATCAATGAGATTAGAATCATACTTACTAGAAGATTCAGGATCTTTGTCCACTTGATGAACAATTCTTTCAGGCAGCCATCTTGCTCCGTCTTCTTGCTCAGTCTTCTTTTTTGAAAAAACACATACAGAACCTCTTCCCTGGATTAAAATGGGTTCTGGACCATTCCACATATTAGTTAATGGTTCCCACCATTTAACCATGGCATAAGAACTGGAAGTAACTGGATGCCAGTGGCGATCAGCTGCAGATTGACCCTTAACATCTGTTTGCAAAAATTTCAAATAAACAAGACAAAAGCAAGATGTGCTTTGGTGACCTTGGGGGGTGTGAGGTGTGGATGTGGCAGCAGTCCGAAGACGGCGTCCGGGATTGCAGCTAAGTCTTATGACTTAAACCTGACTTCCTCATACACCTGAAAATAAGCCATGACCATCATGAGAGCTGCGCAGGTGCACTATGATGCTGGCAGTGTAAACAAGTCCATATTTCGTGGAAACGTGCCCCTGCCAACCTGATTGGCTGAAGCTTCGTGCCTGGTAAGGTGATGTGGCCTTCCGTGAGTGGATGGGGGCTGAGTGCATATAAGCAGGGCTCCCTGGGCACCCGGGGTCCCTGTAGAAGCATTGAGGCATTCCTGCAATAAAGGCTGTTGAGAAGAATCCAACTGTGTCGGGTCATTCTTGCTGGTCGAGAGCAGACCCGATGGGGAAATAAC
The DNA here is from genome assembly GCF_978045245.1 of Mus caroli. NCBI lineage: Eukaryota > Metazoa > Chordata > Mammalia > Rodentia > Muridae > Mus > Mus caroli. The sequence continues at coordinate 88,621,810 of NW_028227262.1, forward strand.
TGCTCCTGTTTTGCTTTTAAAAGCCAATTTTTCAAACTGTGATGAGCACTTTCAATAATACCTTGTCCCACGGGAATATAAGGAATTGCAGTTTTATGTTTGATACCAAATTCCTTACAAAAAGAAGTAAAATTATTGCCAGTATAGAAAGGCCCATTATCTGTCCTAATGAGTTTAGGCAATTCCATAGCATTAAAGACTTGTAAACAATGATCAATTACATTTCTAGAAGCCTCTTCCGTACATAGAGAAGCAAAAAGAAATCGCTTGAAAGTGTATTAATAGTCACATGTGTATAATTTATTTATTAATCAGAAATGAATATCTATATGCAGCAATTGATTAAGTATAAGTTCTAAAGAATTAACACCATTATGTGGAAACAGGTAGAATCTGAAAGCACTAAGAACAAATTATTATTATTATTATTACTATTTTACAATTTGACATGCATATTCTCTAAAAATACCAAAATATTATCAGACCATTACTTTTTTGATTATATAGGGAATGAGATTATATGGCCAATTATTTTTGTGTGAGGCCTGTAATCTCCCTGAGATATAAATTTAGGGTGGCATTGACTTAAGGTCTTGTACAGGCAATCTAGGACAAATTCTTAAATGTCCAAAACCAGTGTCCTAAAAAGAACAGCATTTTTCTTATGAGTTGTATATGCATAAACCATTGCAAATTTGAGAATTTATAGTATCTGAGAAATGAACAATTTTTAGCAATTGTAAGCTCTGGGATACAATCTTGACTATTAATATACAAATTGAAGTTTGATGATTCAAATTTTTAAAATACTATCTCCAGCACACAATTTAATTATCTGTGCTGAAGCAGGAGGAAATTCAAAAGAATAAGCATGTGATCCAATTCACATATACCGTTCTCCCATAGAAGGGCTGTTTTTAAACACAGTAAATGGAAGGCATGCATGCATGAATTCATAGAAGGTACAAAAGCATGCATAAAAACAATTTTTAACTTATCTTTAGGAAAGTGATTATGAATTGTATTTAAAATGATTGTATGCAATAGGCCAAATACCAATATTATGCAATAACCAATTTAATTGCTGTTTGGAACAAGAAACAGACACTTTGTCAGGTTTTTAAGACACAATGTTTTGTTATAGTTTTTCTAAAATATACAAATTTATCTTACAATTTTCTTTATTAGCATCACAGCAGCCTTATAATAGGATGTTAAAATTTTACTTTGAGGTGAAGGAAGATGATTATACATTAATGTTTTCTCTTGCCAAAGAATTGTTGTGGGCACATTTAATAACCATAATTTAAATAAGCATCTAATATTTAATTACCATTGATTATAATTGATAACAATTATAAAAGTTTCCTTTATTTTCTGGAAAGCCTTTTGTTTTTTACTAGTTAATTTGTGTGTCTCAAGATAACATCCAACAAAGGTTTAAGTCACTTTAAGACGTTAAGGTGAGGTCTTAGACAATTAACATTTCCTGGAAGCTTTTGAAAATGAAATTTTGAAGCAAATCAATTTTTTGTTCTTAGATTTTCTGTAGCACAATTTTCTAGCATAACTAAAACCTTAAGTATTAAAAAGATATTGCCTCTGAATCTTATGGAGCAACATCTACTCCCCAGAACTTTAAAGCTCATTGTGTGAGAGCAAAGATTTGAAATAAACTTCCCTTTAGAGACATTAGGTAATAAAATACTTTTCACTTAGGAAACAATATACACTGAAAGAGTCAACCTCTCAGCTTCTTGTATTGAAGCAGAGGCAATAAAAATTTGTCTTACATAAAATAAAGCTATATTAGCTATACCTAGAGACAAAATTTTCCAGTGATTACCAGTTCACTAGAAGCAAACCCTTTACAATTATCAGGATGCAAAGGAAAAAACAAACTTTTGAATCTATAATAATTTTATATGAAGTAGGCAAGCCAGATTGTAATGCCTTTATAAGTTCTACAGCCTGATTGACTTTTTATAAATTCTGAATTTGAACTTTATTTAGAACAACATCTGGATATATCTGCAACACTGTTCTTTAGGTAAGGAGAAATTCAACTGAAGGCAGCTAAGAGCTTCCCTAGACACTGTTTGCAAAAAAAAAAAAAAAAAAAAAAGAAAGCCACACAAGCCCAGTTGAGGCTGCTCTTAACTTTCTTCCTCTTGCTGTGAGGACAGATTTTAGAATTTTTAACTTTGTTTTGCAATATTAGACTATAACTATGATTTTGGGAAAACAAAACCCAGTTTTAACAATTTAACAATGTATCATCTTTAAAATCAATATTAGAAACATCACTATCATGTTATGAAGTTTGGCTGCCAATTTATACCTATGAATGCATGACAGTTCAAATTATAATGCTTCATTAAAGAGACATAGTTTTAAATCTTACCTTTATATGTCTACTTTCTAGGATAAGAATCACATTAAATATTACCTCAACTGGAAGTATCCTTAGAGGCCTAGTTTTTTGACCTGCTTTATGACACGTGTTTGAAAGACTGCAACCCTGAGTTACAAGTTTAAAGCTGTCTTCCTACCAATGTTACACCCTTTTAATCATACCCAATAACTTATAGCTAATAATCTATGATGAAGACATGTAGAGCATATTATACCTTTAAGTCCAGTTAAAAAAAAAAAAAAAAACAAATTAAATGGCTATACGAATCATATGAATTTACCAATCAAAAAATTGTACCTTTTCTGGCTATAATTATAAGATCAGAAAGCACTTTGTCATTTTCTAAACCCAATAATCATGATTGCAGGGAATTTTCTAGGAAAAAAAAATCAGCTATCAGCTTTTTTGCTTTAGATCTAAGAGGTTGCAGACTCTGTTTCTTTAAAAACAGTTTTTCAGCAGTAGCTCCCCTGCTGTGCTTGATTCTTGGATAAAGTGTGGGCCACTCTAAGGCTTTGCTGAATCAGCAGATAATGTTTTAGCCATTTTTATTTTCCAAGAATAAACACAGAACATTCAGTCACTCAGACAATGAGACAAAAGCATACATGAATTGAAATGTGGACGGACTGGTGCATCAAACATAGACAATACAAAGAGAGTAGAGAACTTCTCTGTAGGGGCCAGAGAGAAGGCTGGACATCTCCAGATTTCCCTGTGTCCCTGGGAGATTTCTGAAATCCATTTTCCTTTATTTTATTTTATTTTATTTTATTTTATTTTATTTTATTTTATTATTTTAATCCCCACTCCTCTCGCCTAATGCAGTTCTTGACTGCGGACAACAGCCTGTTTTGAAGTTCATAGTCCCATTTTTCACTGCCAAACACTAAGTGGAATCAGTGCTGGGTCAGCACTGTTCCAACTTAGCCTGTATCCTATTGCACCTCCAGCAACACTTTAAAAAAATGAAGTTTAAAACCCGTGGTAGCATAAATACCTGTTGCTCACTGTGCCTGGTATAATCTTCTTATTCTTCCCTTCTTGTGGACCTCCACATAAAACAACAGTCCCTCAGTGTTTCCCGCCATTTCCAGTTCAGTGGTTCAGGCGCCAATCTGTAGTTATAAGCTGGCCTGGCCTACATGAACAGGGTACTACTGGAAGGCAGGCTGGGGCTGATATAGAGACTTAGACTGTGAGAGAGTCCAATGAGGCCAAGACAAATTGCTCTGATCAAAGCCCGAGAGTTTACTGGGAGACTGTCCTTCTAATGGAGGAAAGCCCATCCCCCCCCCCCCGCCAATCCATTCTTGGTGCCCAGAGCCAGCCCAAAGACACCTCATAATGTGGATTGTCTTAAAGTTGTTTCAGCAGGCAGCAGGATCACGGAGAAGAGCAGGGCAGTTGACACATCAAAAGAAGCCAGCCAAGTTGGAAAGCTGCACCACAGGTGGCCCCACCTCAGTGGTGACAAGGTCTGCACAAGCCTGATTCAGGCTGGGGGAGGCTACACTTGTTGGCATCCACAATAGTGTATGGATTTGGTATATGTATATGGAATGGATCCCCCTGTGGGGCAGTCTCTCGATGGCCTTTCTGTCAGTCTCTGCTCCACACTTTGTCTTTGTATCTCCTCCCATTGGTATTTTGTTGCCCCTTTTCTGGCAGAATCACCATTCTGGACATCAAGCTATATTACAGAGCAGTAGTGATGAAAACTGTGTGGTATTGGTACAGTGACAGCAGGTAGATAGATCAATGGAGTAGAATTGAGGACCCAGAAATAAACTCACACATGTATGGTCACTTGATCATTGAAAAAGGAGCGAAAACCATCCGCTGGAAAAGAGAAAGCATTTTCAACAAATGGTGCTGGTTCAACTGGCAGTTAGAAAGTAGAAGAATGCAAATTGATTCATTCTTATTTCCTTGTACAATACTCAAGTTGAAGTGAATCAAAGAACTCCACATAAAACCAGATAGATTTAAACTGATAGAATGGAAATTGGGGAAGAACCTTGAACACATGGGCACAAGAGGAAATTTCCTGAACACAACACCAAGCTTATACTCTAAGATCAAGAACTGACAAATTTGACCTCCTAAAATTTCAAAGCTTCTTTATTGCAAAGGACATTATCAATAGAACAAAAAGGCAAACAAGAGATTGGGAAAAGATTTTTACAAACCCTACCTAATAGAGGGCTAATATACAATATATACAAAGAACTCAAGAAGTTAGACTCAGAGAACCAAATAACCCTATTAACAATGAGGGACAGGGCTAAATAAAGATTTCTCAACTGAAAAATAGAGAATGGCTGAGGAGAACCTAAAGTAATGTTCAACATTATTATTAATTAGCGAAATGCAAATCAAAACAACCCTGAGGTTCCACCTCACACTAGTCAGAAAGGCTAAGATAAAAAGCTTAAGTGACAGAAGATGCTGGAATGGTTATGTAGAAAGAGGACCACTCCTCCATTGCTGGTGGAATTACATGCTGGTTCAACAAGTCTGGAAATCAGTTTGGAGGTTCCTCAGAAAGTTGGACATAGTAATACTGGAGGACCTAGATATACCATTCCTGGGCATATACCCAGAAGATGCTCCAATATTTAATAAGGACATATGATCCACTATGTTTATAGCCACCTTATTTGTAATAGCTAGAAGCTGAAATGAACCCAGATGTTCCTCCACAGAGGATATATATATATATATTATCCTGAGTGCAGTACCTCAACCACAAAAGAATACACATGGTGTGCACTCACTGATAAGTGGATATTAGCTCAAAAGTTCAGAATATCCAAGATAACAATTCATTGACTATCCCTCAAAAGAAGAATGGATACAGAAATTATGGTACATTTGCACAATGGAGTACTACTCAGCTATTAAAAAGAATGAATTTATGAAATTTCTAGGCAAATGGATGGACCTGGAGGTTATCATCCATAGTGAGGTAACCCAATCACAAAATAAATCACATGATATGTACTCATTGATAAGTGGATAACAGCCCAGAAACTTAGAATATCCAAGATACAAGATACAATTTGCAAAACACATGAAACTCAAGAAGAACAAAGACCAAAGTGTGGGCCCTTTGCCCCTTCTTAGAATTGGGAACAAAACACCCATTGAAGGAGTTACAGAGAGAAAGTTTGCAGCTGAGATGAAAGAAAGGACCATGTTTCTGGCTGCCACACCTGGGGATTCATCTCATAATCAGCCTCCAAATGCTGACACCATTGCTTATGCCAGCAAGGTTTTGCTGAAAGGACCCTGATATAGCTGTCTCTTGTGAGGCTATGCCGGTGCCTGGCAAACACAGAAGTGGATGCTCACAGTCAGCTATTGGATGGAACACAGGGTCCCCAATGGAGGAACTAGAGAAAGTACACAAGGAGCTAAAGGGGTCTGCAACCCTATAGGTGGAACAACAATATGAACTAATCAGTACCCCAGAGCTTGTGTCTCTAGTTGCATATGTAGGAAAAGATGGCCTAGTCGGCCATCATCGGGAAGAGAGGCCCCTGGTCTTGCAACTTTATATGCCTCAGTACAGGGGAATGCCAGGGCCAAAAATTGGGAGTGGGTGGGTAGGGGAGTGGGTTGGGAAGGGTATGGGGGACTTTTGGGATAGCATTTAAAATTTAAATGAAGAAAATACCTAATTAAAGAAAAAGGGCCAAGTATGCACTGTGATGTCTCAGAATTATGTAAGGCCTAAATAGACCACTATGTGTAACACAGCCTTGCCTTAGTTATAGTCTGGTCAGACATGTGGTTGTACATTGAGTTGGGGGGCACCCAGGTCACAGAACAACCTGTGCTAAGACTGACCATATATTTGAAAAACAGTCTCCTCCCACCTGAATGCAAGTGTGCTCTGAGCTATTGCATGTTTACATGCCTGGTATCGACCTTTCTCTATCCAGTCCTAGGATTGATGCTACAGAAAAGATACTTTCTGTTATTTTTTGAGGAACATCTGTTTTCTTCAATTTCATTTATTTTCTGTATTATACTATAGTTATATCAATGTTTCTTTCTCCCTCTAAATTCTCCCATATGGCCCAATTGCTCTTTGTTCTTTCTCAATTAATTGGTGTCAAAGTCTATATCTATATCTATATCTATATCTATATCTATATCTATATCTATATCTATATCTATATCTATATCTATATCTATATCTATATCTATATCTATATCTATATCTATATCTATTTCATAAGCACAGCTTGTGAAACAATTTTACTATGAAGTTTAATATAACAATATATCAATATTTGCTGTTACATTCATATTGCTTTTTTAATGAAACAATTAAACTGTGATTTCTAATAAACCCAGGAAACAGATATGAGAAGCTTCCATCTTGGAGACACTCTACTACAGGATGTCCATGATACAACTCACAGACCCTATGAAGCTTAACAGTAAGGAAAACCCATGTATAGATATTTCAATCTCACTTAGAAGGAGAACAAAATATCATGGCAGGCAGAGGACAGGAGAGACCTGGGTTGAAAGGGGTAGGGGTAGGGGAAAAGGGGGACAGAATCAGGTATGGGGCTGAGCAGGAGAGAATCTAGAGGGCAAAGAGAATGAATGAAAATATGCAAATGCTGGAGGATGGTGTTAGGAGGATGCTCTAGTTAGTTCCAGAGACCTGGGATGTGAGAGGCTCCCAAGATTAAACTTGACCTTTGGCAAAAAGCCCAACAGTAGAGTGATGGAATGTGAAGAGACCACCTCCAGTATATACACAAGGCCTCTAGTGGAGGGATAGGTTGCCCAACCCATTTTAAAAATATTAGACCCACCCAGAATTGTTCCTGTGTAAAGGAAATGCATGGATAAAAAATGAATCCTATAGGAAGAACAACAACATTAACTAAACTTGCCATTTAGAGCTCCCAAAGACTAAGCCACCAACCAAAAAGCATACATGGATTGGTCCTTAGTCCCCAGCACATATGTAGCAGTGGACTGCCTTGTCTGGCCTCAATGGGAGAGGATTCACTTAATCCTGGAGAAATTTGAGGCCCCAGGAAGGGGGATTCAGGCATGGGTGAGGTGTGAGTGAATGGGTGGATTTGGGAACAACCTCTTGGGAGCAAAGGGGTATGGGTTGAAAAACTCTGGGATGGGGAACATTGATTTGTTTTTCAGGTATACTAATAGAAAACTAATGTGTTTTCTTTTTTTTCTTTCTTTCTTTTTTTTAAGTTGGCAAATTTATTTATAACAAGAACAACAAAAATATCACAAATATCACAAAACAAGTTATGGTTATTACAGACTTGAAATTCAGTCCTCTTTTCAAAGATCAGTGCTACTTTACCTGCTAACCCACTAAATTATCATCTTGTAATAAGAAACTAAAACTAAAAGGTAATAATATTTTCAAAACTAATGCATTTCTTTGTTTAAAGAAGTTATACAGTTTTCCTAATATGAATTAGAAAGGTTAATTACTTGGTAAAACAATGCACATTTTAATTTTAAATACTACAACATACAAAAAATAATAAAAAAAAACTTGGTTAATTATATATAAGCATACTTTACAACTAAACATGAAATCAGTTTAGAGATACATGCATTATTAACAGTACTTTAAGCCTCCTGGTACTTGTTAATTTTATTTCCTAGTTCAACAAAATTATAACATTTCCATGATGCGCTATATATAAGGACAAATCTTTTTGTCAGTAATTTCTCTGTGACTACAAAAAACATTAAGAAAAATTCTACAAAGCAGGGAAACTATCAAGCTCAGTGTGACCACAGCACTCTTCAGAGAAATGTGACATAAATCTCAAATCGGCAGGCAGCCTACTAGCTTCAGGCAGAACAGGGAAAATGTCTGCCAGGTGGTGAGCAGTGGGGCTGTATACATTGTGAGGCTAAAATGCTCACCTAAGCTTCTCAGGGTCTCACCAGTGATAAAGTCAAAAAGATGCCACTCATTATCAACACAGGGCCAATGGGGAAAATGGAAAACCTAGGCATGATCTATCATCATTTTACATGAAAACTAAAAGAAATTTAGTTAGGACAAAAGAAAAATAGGAAAACCTGGATTTGCACCTCAAGTGATTTTAAAATATCACAGTCAGGTGGGGTGTTACATACCTTATCTGAGCAGTGGGAGTGGGGAGAGAGGTGGTGGATCTCTGTGAGTTCAAGGCCAGGACAGCCTGGCCTACACAATGAGTTCCTGGACAGCTAGAGAGACCCTGTCTTTAAAAAAACAAACATAATTTAAACAAGAATTTTAATTGAAGTAGTCTGAGAAAAGCAGCAGCTCTTGTTTTTTTTGTTAGATATTTTCTTCATTTACATTTCAAATGCTATCCCCTTTCCTAGTTTCCTCTTTGAAAATCCCCTATATTCTCCCCTGCTCCCCAACCCACCCACTCCCACTTCTTGGCCCTGGCATTCCCCTATACTGGGGCATATAATCTTCGAAAGACCAAGGGTCTCTCCTCCCACTGATGGCAGAGTAGGCCATCCTGTACTACATATTCAGCTAGAGACAGGAGCTCTAGGGGTACTGGTGAGTTCATTTTGTTGTTCCTCCCATAAAGTTGCAGACCCCTTTAGCTCCTTGGGTACTTTCTCTAGCTCCTTCATTAGGGCCCCTGTGTTCCATCCAGTAGATGACTGTGAGAGCATCCACTTCTGTATTTGCCAGGCACTGACATAGCCTCACAGGAGACAGCTATATCAGGGTCCTGTCTGCAAAATCTTGTGGTCGTATGCAATAGTCTCTGGGTTTGGTGGTTGTTTATGGGATGGATCCCCGGGTAGGGCAGTCTCAGCTCCAGCTATTTTAATGAAGCTTTATACTATTATAATAAACTACTTAGCTACCTCTGAAATAAAAATTTCTTCTGGACCAAATTTTCACATAAATAAAACACACTTGTCCCAGATGAAAAAACATTAAAAATTCAAAGATTTATAAATTAATTATACCATTACCAAAGTAGAAAGTTTAGCCTCCTTCTCTACAAACATAGCACCACAGACACAGTAGTAAACATTACTCTGGTGATGCTAACCTACTCTTATCCTCAACAACAAGTAGAGCAGGAGAGACACTTGATAAAAAACAAAATATCAAAGGCAGGAACAATTCTTTAGAGCTTCCCCTGCATGATAGACCCTGGCTTCAATCTCCAGCACTACCAGAGGGAACAGGAAGAAAACAAAACAAACACCTCAGTAAACTATTACAGAGACTCCAATTTTCAGCTTGCAGTAGGTATACTAGATCGCATAAGACACACATCCTCTACATGGAACAATAAAGTGTCCAATTATGAAACTGGTCACCACTGAAGCAAAAACACAATGAAAGCATGTTAACCTGCTCAGGATAACAAGTTCAAAGGCAGAGAAGGATGGGCATGTTACAAAAATTTATTTACTCCCTGCACTGATTCTATGAAAATCTACCTCCAGACTTCCTGCTGTGAGAGAATCACACCTTATTTAAAACTGGAAGGAAGAACAGAAGTGAACGATGTAAGAGAATAAAGGAGGGACACAAAGTTTTTCATATGATTATAAATATTAAATAAACCATATATAAATATTAAATAACCACATATATAAATATTACATAAACCATATACATATACATACATACATATATATATATATATATATATATATATATATATATAGGCTTTTCTTTGAAACAAAAATGGTTTTAGAACATCTTATAAAGACTTCTGTGTGAATATTGAACTATAGCATTACACAAAACTGAAGCATTTGTAAACATTTTTTGCTCCTTGTCTCCTGTGCAATCACAAAGTACTCAAAAATTCTTTGACCTTCTAAACCAGACTTTACTGTTTGTCTACATACAGTATGAAGACAGATACCTCTTGGGGATAATCAAAGTTGGCTTTCAGAGTCTGATGAATGAGCCAGCTTTCATGTTTATGTTGAAGTTTCTCTAAATATTCAAGAAGAATGACTTGTTCTTCTTTTTTTCCATATATATATGTATGTATGTATTCTACCTCAGCATTTCTCTGGAGTAGCTCTAAAATAAATTATTCTATTCAATTCAAGGCTTTGGCCGAACTGACTATTCATCCACTCATACCAGTCTTTTTTTTTTTTTTTTGGATTTTTTGTTTGTTTGTTTGTTTCCTGGCTGTCCTGGAACTCACCCTGTAGCTCTGTAGACCAGGCTTGTCTTGAATTCAGAACTCTACCTGCCTCTGCCTCCCAAGTGTTGGGATTATAGCTGTGTGCCACCACTGCCTGGCTCACTTATGCCAGTCTTGATATATTCTCCACTCTGTTTTATTCATGCAGTTGGATTCGTACAAATTAGATACAAAAACACACCAGCCACTATACACAGATTTTTTTAAAAAATAATACAAGTTTCTCTGCATCTTTGAGCTTGCCATTGACAGAGGAACACTGAGATTGGATCCGGCTGAAACAGGCATATGATTGGAAGTTAAAAGAAACAATGTTCAGGTTTCTCAATCCTTATCTGAAGAACATCCCCATGGCTTTTTTGAGACCTTTTTAATTCCTCAAATTCGTCTTGAGTATTCTGCACATTGCACCACTTGGCGACAGGCTCAGGAACCACTTCCCAATCCTCACAAACTTGCTTTAGGATATTCACAAATGGTGACTTCCTGGAAGGGATGTTCCAGTCTATGGAGACCTTCCTAATGCAGGTTGCTTCAGAGCTGGTGGAGGGAGAAGGGCAGAGTCTCTTAGGTGGGGTTGTCATGCCTAGCTCGAGACTGCTCGAGTGGTATGTCAATTTTTCTGAGAAATCTCTTGCACTATTCTCTTCTGCCTAGATAATTGTCTCATAAAATAGTTTTTAACTAATCAGAGGTGATGGAAAACACTTTTTGTATAGCAGAGAGACCAGAGATAGTTGAGAGTGCCATCATCCACATTGCAACCAGATATCTGGACATTGAAATCTGCTTCTATATACACAGTGCCAAAAACTGTCCCATGCTGTTTCCTCCCTGGAAAGAAAGCTCACAGAACACCAGGATTCTTCTCCAGCAAATCTTTATTGCATATTGATGAGGAAGACAAAGAGCCTCAGAAAGGCGCTGCTTATATACACCCTAGTGTGGCCTGTCCACACCTGATTGGTTGCTTACCCACGATCTCATAGACACACCAGGGGTGGACTAAGACTTGGCAGGAACACTTTCTTTGCACATGCGCACATAGCTTGTTCGGCTCTCTCTTTTTTTTTTTTTTTTTTTGGTCGCTCTCTACAAAAAACCATCCTCCTACAGATCTATGATTATTAGTGCATATTTTTAATTGTCTGGGTGTTAGTATTGTCATTCTATGACACATATTTGACACAGGGTCTCCTTACACCTGGATGACAAGTAGCCTCTCAGATATTTTCACAGTAACATGCATAGTCTCCACTCAAATCTATCCAGTGCTAGGATTGATGATATAGAAATGACATTTCAAGTTTTTTTTTTTTTTTTGTCCTTTGAGGATCAACTGTTTTTAATGCTGCAAAAGACGTGTGTGTCTGTATATATATATATATATATATATAAAACATACTATATTTTATATATCATATATATTACATATAAATATACACATATATATTTCCACAGTTTGTAAAACAATTCTACCATGAACTTTAATATAACAATATTTCAATATTTGCTCTTACATGCTTATATAATACTTACATTATATATTATATATGCTTACAATACTTACATATTATTTACTAATTTTTTATTTACTTGCTTTTTTTAAAACAGCTATACCTTGATTTAAAATAAAACCTAATCAAGTTTGTACATATGAGAATCTGCCAACAAGCAATTACTCTATGATTTGTGTTCTTGTATAGGCCCATTTGAGAGGACTAACAAACTGTTTTAGAACTCCTGGGCTGTGTTCTACCCAGTAGCCCATCTAACAAAAGCACGTTCCAGACAGGCAGAACCCTGAAGGGTAAGTGTCTTGATAAGTTCATGCTATTATGGAGCATGGCTCTGCTTGTAATATTCTCAATCCTCACATTTTTCCTAATCTAAGTGTTGTGCAAAAACTTGGAGGGGTCTTCCAGCCCCTCACTGGGCAGTTTTTTTACCACCGACATTAATAATGCTTGTTCTTTGTTAAGTATCATTGCTGGAACAGTTAATGTTTCAATTACCACCCTTAAAAGAATTTACATTTGTAGATGTTCAACAATAAACACTACCTTTAGAAAATATTTGGAGATGTATGTTGTTATTAACGGTAGACTAAGATGTTTGTGTCCATGGTTGTGCGGTACTATGGACAACATCTTAGGAAACAATTTGTAGATCAGAAAGGAACACTCTTAGTAATTAATCTAGGAATTTCTTGTGGTCAGTGAAGAAGAACAATGGCAGCCCTACTAGTACTTCCTGACATGGCTCTCCTAGAACTGGACAGGTGATCAAGGTGTTCAAAAATATTTTCCATCAAATTTCTGATTGGATTTAATGAAAACATTGATGATCAGTAGATGTATACCTTGAGGATTAAAAGTAGAAATGAATTTCTTGAGTCCAGCTTCTTGAGCTCTTTGTATATATTGGATATTAGTCCCCTATCAGATTTAGGATTGGTAAAAATCCTTTCCCAATCTGCTGGTGGCCTTTTTGTCTTATTGACAGTGTCTTTTGACTTATAGAAATTTGCAATTTTATGAGGTCCCAGTCATCAATTCTTGATCTTACAGCACAAGCAATTGCTGTTCTGTTCAGGAATTTTTACCGTGTGCCCATATCTTTGAGGCTTTTCACACTTTCTCCTCTATAAATTTCAGTGTCTTTGGTTTTATGTGGAGTTCTTTGATCCACTTAGACTTGAGCTCATGTCTCTAGCTGCATATGTAGCAGAAGATGGCCTAGTCGGCCATCATTGGGAAAAGAGGCCCATAGGTCTTGCACATTTTATATGCCCCAGTACAGGGGAATGCCAGGGCTAAAAAGTGAGAGTGAGTGGGTAGGAGAGCAGGGCGGGGGCAGGGGGGGTTAAGGAACTTTCAGGATAGCAATTGAAATGTAAATAAAAAAAATCTATTAAAAAAGTAGAAATGACTGATAGATTTGTATATAAGTGATTAGATTTATGACAGTTTTAAAATTTATATAAGATTATTATTTTAAGGCTAATAATAAACTAATTTTGCTTTCTTTATTAACCACAAAAAACAGCCTGCCAATAAAAAAATGGCAAAGAAAATTACATGACTTTTTTTTAATACCTTCTTAATCTGTAACAAGGTGCTTACTTATGAACGTATGTGGGTTCCTGGGAATGATTTGTTTTCCCCTTCATGTGTAATATGTAAATTATATTTCAAGTAAAGGTATTTGGGAACATACATATTAAAAATAATCATTCATTAAAAGAAAGTTGAATGTAATCACATTGTAATGTTTATGTAATTTGAAATATTTTACTGGGATATATAAGCAGTGGAAGAAAAATATTTTCTTTTGGAGCTTCTCGTAATTCATTCATGCAGTGTGTTTGTTTGTGTGAGTCTGTGTGTGTGTGTCTGTGTGTGTGTCTGTGTGTACGCGCACACAATTGTGTTTAAAGCTTTTCCCTGTTTGTCTTTTTGCCTTCTCTCTTGCCCCCAAGGGGGTCTAATACTCTTGTAGGTCACAGGAAGTGCTAGCCCCAATGAAGCAGGTTTTATTCCCTCAGAGAGTAGTATGATAAGTGATGAATGGCCATCCTAACCTCAGTTTACCTTAACCTAACAAGGCTGCCCTGCTATATGTCCCCTTAAGATATTTTAGAAAACTACCCAAAATAAAGCATACAACAGAAGTGTAGTAGAAATAAGTGATGTCTTTTGGCATTCTATGTAAGTGTAGCTCCTACATTTTAAAATGCACAAAAATATTCCCATTCATGATCAGGGGTTTATTTGACTTCCATATCAGCTCCTGATAAATTCCATTGAAAGATGTGCATTGGGTACTTTATTGAAAATACTTTTACAATGTTGAAACCAATGCAATTAATCATACATAAATCCCATAATGATTTTCAATAACAGTAAGTTGTGAAGAACTTCCTGAGTGATAATTGTGAGTACTTTGTGTTTACAATCTTGAATCAACTTCAAAATTTAATTCCAATGAGTAAAGAATAGTGACTAATATGTTTCTGCTTATTCGATCAAAGCTCCAATTTAGGGCATGCATCTGTGAAGAAAAAGAGGGAAACAATTTCAAATTCTACTGGATTTATTTCATATTTTCATGTCAGGGTTTTAAATTGCAGAAAAAGAAAACAAGAATCTTTATTTTTTGGTCTAATTTCAATTCACTTTTACAGGAACCAACTTACCTGTTTCATAGACATTTTCAATATTTTCAATAGGAATTCCTAGTTTCTGATTCAGCTTCACGTATTCTTCCCACATTTCTTGAGTGATATTTGTTCCAGTAGCTGCATTTCATTGAAGAAAATTCAGAATAAACGGCCACTATAATCACACCTAATACTCTGAGTTCATCCAGTCTTCTCATGAGTTGGTCAATCCTGCTACTTCACCCTACCCTCCCTACCAATGGTGATGCCAGTCAGGGAAACATTCTGAAGTCAGGTCAGACATTTTCTCTAGTGGTAAGATAACTCTCCATCCCATCATATCTAAGACAATGATTTAAAGTCAGGAATGTTAAAAATAATATTGAATTATGAAAATTATTATCCTGCACAATCCAACATGAAATATACACAATAGTGCTTTTATTTGCAACTGTGCAAGCAAATTGGTTCCTGTTCCAGTGTGTCATAAAACTAAACTCAGGGGACACAGTTATGTTGCAATTAACCCTATAGGAGGAACAACAATATGAACGAACAAGTAAACCTCAGAGCTTGTGTCTCTAGTTGCATATGTAGCAGAGGATGGCCTAGTCAGTCGGTCAACAACAGGATGAGAGGCCCTTGGTCTTGGGAAGATTACATACCCCAGTACAGGGGAATGCAAGTGCCAGGAAGCAGGAGTGCATGGGCTGGGGAGCAGGGCATGGGCAGGGTCTAGGGGACATTCCGGATAGCATTTGAAATGTAAACAAAGAAAATATCTAATAAAAAAAAGTGGGTCAAAAATGTAAAAAAAAAAAAAAAAAAGAAAGAAAAAGAAAAAAAAAAAAAGAAAAGAAAAGAAAAGAAAAGAAAAGAAAAGAAAAGAAAGGAATGTTTTCCCCCGATAAACATTTTACATACCTAGTGCTCCTGTCAGATTCAGGTCATAATTCAATTCATTAATAAATTTGACTTCAAAAAGGATGGTGGTGTTTGAGACAAAATGTATCTCAAGATACACATTACTTGGCCCTGGTAATGATTAAACTTTTCTTTATAAGAAGGCGATATAGAGATTTCTATTTATTTATATATTTACTTACTTTTTCTTTACTTTTGAGATTTAATATTGTTATATCATTTTGAATCTTCTCTTTCCCCCATCTGGGTGTGTTCACATCCTCACTCTCCTTCAAGTTCATTGCAAAGTTTTTACTGATTATCATCATATGCTTATATTTATTGTATTATAATATGTTATATTTTATACCATACAAAATATGTATTATTTTATATGAAATAATTTAATAAATAGGAAAAAAGATATTTATAAATATAAACCTTTCAATTCATATGTTACTCAGATGTATCTCATATTTGTTTTACTTATATTTTAAAAACATTGTAAATTCTTTCATAATAATCCCATTTATCCTTGCATACTACACTATATTTTATCAGTTCTGCATTATATTATTGAGTCAGGGAGACATTTTCTCATCTTCTAACATGTAACTAAAAAATACAGCATATGCCTGTATTATAACAACTTTATCAAAACATGTATTTAAATGTTTATTTTTGTTGTTTTGTGCCATCTAGCACGATTTGCTCATATTTTCATCTTTTTACATACTGCTGAACAACAGATAATGTTGATTTTGCTCACTTCGTGGTATGCCTCCCACATACGATGGATGAAAGTAAATTTTTGGAAAATGATGACTAGCATGACGCAGACGCCAGGTTCCAGGTATGAAATTAGTCTCCTCGATTTTGGGACATTTTTTTTTGTGGAATATATGCCCTGTAAAATGAGACAAAGTGGACCGTTTATTGACTAAAAAAACCTCTTGATAAAGATCACATTCCATACAGAATATGTAAATAATGCAGTCAATCATGAATCAGTGATACTCACATGAAAATGAGCAATAATGGCGTCGAGGTTTATCAGCCCAAACTGTGTGTAGTTGGCATTTCCCATTTTTCCTAAACAATACATATTAAAAAATAAACAATACTCATTTCATATTTACCATCACACATCTCTTTGTCAGCAAATAAAACTTTTCTTACCTGACATAGAATGTCATACTCATGACTTTGTATTGGTTAAAATACTTAACCTCACGCATCAGTATCCTCATTTGGCTATTTTCTTCAGTTATACTCATATATTTGCCTGCTAGATAGATGGTATTGAATTTCCCTGAAAACTAAAAATTAATATGAATAAAATTCATCAGTCAGAGCATATGAGTTTGAATCCACACATGCACATGTTTTTGCATAATATCGTGTAATTTCATTTTTGAGAGATATCTTATGGCCTTCTCGGTATGACATTCTCACAGTGCACCATGTAGACAACCACCAACAAACATAAAATGATAAAATAAATTTACTAGAAATTTATGATAAATCAATGGTTATAAAAGTAACTTATAGATGTTCAAGTAAAGAAATAGAAAGTATTTAACATTGTGATAAAATATATAAAATGTGCTATCAGCATTATTGTATATTTCTGATTATACCTTATAATTGCTAAGGTATTAAATTGCCTAAGGTTTTAAAACTTCTTGTTTTAAAACATATATACATATATACATGATAATAGATTTATATCATGAAGAATATGATTAAGAAAAAATTGTAAAAAATGGTTATAGTTTCTGATTAGGAAGATGAAACAAACAAAAATGTAAAATTAAAATATGTAATAAATATTCACATATTAACTTAATTCAAAGAAAATAAAAGGGAACAAATCATAATTTGATATCAAAAGACTTTGTATGGCAAGTCATTAAGATAAATTTTCCTCTTAGAAATCACTCTAATCACATGAGAAAAGAGTGCAAATTGTACACTTTGTGTGACTTGTCCCTGATTTCTATATTTTTGCTACAACAGTCAATTCAAAACCTGTAGTCATGGGTATACACCCACATACACAAATACATACACACACAAACATA
Source organism: Mus caroli (assembly GCF_978045245.1). Taxonomy (NCBI): domain Eukaryota; kingdom Metazoa; phylum Chordata; class Mammalia; order Rodentia; family Muridae; genus Mus; species Mus caroli. Next base: position 88,639,588 of record NW_028227262.1, read on the forward strand.
CAAAATCAAACTTCAAAAAATAAGTCCCTGCTTTGGAGATATTACTGGATTATAATTAATATCAATATTGTCACAAATATTATCCATAGTACAAGGACTCGAAAAGTGAGAAATCTGTTCTTAAAATACATGATATACAATGTTTTTGCCCTGCAGATATCAAATTGATTTTGTTTTTATTATGTTAATTAAGAATCATCCCTGAATTAGTATAGAACAGAGAAACATTTAATGCAAATGTATAGTGACTTTCAACTATGAAAATAATGTTAATTATGCAAAAGTTTATAAAGCCAAGGCATTAATAAGAGGTTTGGTTTTTTTGTTTTTTTTTTTTTTTGTTTTGTTTTGTTTTGTTTTGTTTTTGTTTTTTTTTTACACTTTACCCAGGGAAAATAAAATTAGGTAGTTCAAATGAAATAATTATAACCTTTAACTAAAACAAATAATGTTTAAAGACAGGGAACATATTTCAAAAACACAACCCAAAAAGGGACCAATATATTCATAGAATCACCCTGTTTGTCAGGTGAAACAGTGATAAATTCACCACAGCCACTTCTCTTCCTGCATAACTCCCAAAGAGCCCGGGCTTTTACCGGTAAGGGTTTCTCAGCAGCAGAAACTAAACAGGCTAGAAGAAGGAGAAGAAGAAACATCATCTTCCTTCTGAAGCAGAAGAGTAGAGTTGTTCAGCACAAGTGAAATGATGAACTTAATAGGTTCACAATGCTTTTCAATGTGCACAGTGTGCAATGAACTGCTAATTCATGTGAAAAAAATTTTTTTCAGAAGAATTTGGCAGACTCTGTGACAGATTATTATGTGTCAAACATTGCTTTGTTCTTAACCATGGAATTAGAATTCAGTGGAGTGCAAGATAAATGTTCATGAATTGTTGACATTTAGAAAAATATTCAAGAAGACTAAGCTGTATTGGTGACATTGCTACAACAATACAACAGTGACTAACACAGCCAGTGAACTTCGAAAGATAATAAAACACAAGTTTGAAAATCTCACACAATAAATTGATGAATTTGAAACATTTTTGGGTACAATGCATTTTTCATGGAGGGGTATTATAATTTTAAAAAAAATTTATATAGATGTATACTGTAACTTGGTCCTAGACACTTTTGCATTCTCTTTTTAGATTCCAAATATTCTCTCCCAAATATCTCATATCTTCCTCTCAACGTCATTGTAAGGGGAATTTTGCAATTTTGGTTTCTTTAAAACACACAGAAATATTATAAGAATGTGCTTTTGGTTAATGCCAGGTATGGACCTACTTGAGATTATCCACAGAAACTGACTTTTATTTTCCTCATCATCTATCAGGGTCATGATTTTTTTCAGCTGCAAATCGTTTTTGCAGATGTGTGATATTTGGGATTCAGGACATTCTCAGGAAGTTTACAAATTTGAAGTTTGTGAGAGGCCAGGTTGGGTGATAGCCAAGCTTTGCTCATCTTGGTTCTTGGTTATTCAGTGTGTTTTGCTGTGTTTTTTTCAATTGTGTTGCTCAAAGATGAAACAAGAAATAAAGAAGTTAGATCGAGGTTCTCTAGTTTTCTCTCTCTCTCTCTCTCTCTCTCTCTCTCTCTCTCTCTCTCTCTCTCTCTCCTCCCTCTACCATTAGACTCTCCTGTTATTGTTAGAGGTTTGTAAGGGTAAAGCAAAAAGGTGGACAAGTGTGGAAGAAAGAAGAACCCATAATCAAAGACCAGCTACACATTTTTCCCCCATGATATCCAGTTACAGTTTCCCATAAGTGAGCACATGTGGTATATTAGTCAGGGTTCTCTAGAGTCACAGAATTTATGGATAGTCTCTATATAGTAAAGGCATTTATTGATTACTTACAGTCAGCAGCCCAATTCCCAACAATGATTCAGTAGTAGCTGTAAATGAAAGTCCAAGGATCTAGCAGTTATTCAGTCCCACACAGCAAGCAGGTGAAGGAGCAAGGGCGAGACTCCCTTATTCCAATATCTTTATATTGTCTCCAGCAGAAGGTGTAGCCCAGATTAAAGGTGTCTTCCTCCACACCTTTAATCCTAGATGAAAGTTGTGTTCCACTACACTTTTAATCTCAGATGACCTTGATCTTGGAGATTTAATCTTCTGGAATCCATAGCTACTATGCCTCAAGATCTCCATACCAAGATCCAGATAAGAAACTTCTATCTCCAAGCCTCTAGATAAGGGTGACTGGTGAGCCTTCCAATTCTGGATTGTAGTTCATTCCAAATATAGTCAAGTTGACAACCAGAAATAGCCACTACAGTACAATAACTTTAAAAAGAATTGAAACATAAATACATAATAGATTGTAATAAAATATAACCTTAAATTTGTACAAATATACAAATTATATACCAAAAAAATAATTTTGCTTATTGGTGCTCTTTGGCATAAATGTAGAGTGAATAATGTATGCTTTAACATACCATTGTTATATCCTTTTCTTTTCCTTTCATCCCCAACCACCTTATGTATAGATCAGAGAAAAATAAGGAAAGACAAAAGAAAAGGGGAGAAAAATTTCCCTGAATATAACCTACTTTACCTTGTTTCTTCCCTGACAAGGACCATTAACAGTTCATTAAGCAAAAGATCAAAAACGACCCAACTTGCTTTTTGGAAATGAGGCATTGTTCTCTTGAAATTGCTTCATTCTATAAGCTACGGATGTGGGAGTAAGTGTGGGATATAGCTTTCTTTTGGGTGCCCAAGAAAATTAAGATATTGCCGAGTCTTAAGAAAGCTAGCTGTAACATGGAAAGAATGCCAAAAAAGAGGAACGCTCCTCCATTCCTGGTGGGATTGCAAACTGGTACAATCATCTGGAAATCAACCTAGGTTTCTCAGAGAACTGGAAATAGATCTAGCTGAAGACCTGACTATACCATTTCTGGCCATATACAAAAATACCACACCATGCCACAAGGGCACATGCTTCACTATATTCATAGCTGGCTTATTTGTGATAGCCAGAAATTGGAAAAAACCCAGATGTCCCACACCTAAAGAATGGATGCACAAAATGAAGTTCATATCACAGTGGAATACAATTTAGCAATTAAGACCCATACATCCTGAGTTTGGCAGGCAAAAGGAAGGGACTAGAAAATACTATACTGAATGAGGTATCTCAGACCCAATAGTACATGCATGGTATATACTAACTATTAAGTTGATATTAGCCAGAAAAGTACAGAATACTCAAGATAAAATCCACAGAACCCAAGGTTAAAAAGCCAAATGGCCCAAGTTAGGATGCTTTAACTTTAGTTGCAAGGGGGAAGGTATCAAAGGGCAAATGCAGGAAGGGAACTATGTGGGAGAAGGGAGTAAAAGGGCCATGAGAAAGGTGAACATGATAAGATATTGGGCTTGAAGGGAGCAGGAGTGAAGTCACAAGGGCCAGATGAATGAATGGAAATTTATAAATGCTTGGTTCCGGGACTCAGCCGAACTTAGGAACTTAGTCTGCACAGGTGAGAGTGTGCACCACAGAAGCGGACAACTTCTGGGGCAGGCAGGAGCCACAGAGCCACTGAGGCAGCACCCTTTTTGGGCCTCAGACATCTGGCCACCCTCCTGGCCAGAGGACAGGTGTCCGCCTGGCTCAGAAGCCCTCTGCCTCAGGAGCAGCGGGCACCAACTTGGTTCCGGGACTCAGCAGAACTTAGGAACTTAGTCTGCACAGGTGAGAGTGTGCACCACAGAAGCTGACAGCTTCTGTGACCTGCCAAAGCAACACAGCATCTGGGAAAGGTCCTGTTTTGGGCCTTCTTCTTCGGCCAGGAGGAGGTCCAAAGGCAATATATCTGTGCACCTTCCCTGTAAGAGGAGAGCTTGCCAGCAGAGAGTGCTCTGACCACTGAAACTCAGAGGAGAGAGCCTTTCTCCCAGGTCTGCTGATAGACGGTAATCAGAATCACCAGAAGAACAATCTATAAACAGAGTCAATTATAACAACTAACTCCAGAGATTAGCAGATGGCGGAAGGTAAACGTAAGAATCTTACTAACAGGAACCAAGACCACTCACTATCATCAGAACCCAGCACTCCCACTTTGCCCAGTCCAGGGCACCCCCACACACCCGAAAAGGTAGACCCGGATTTAAAAGCATATCTCATGATGATGGTAGAGGACACCAAGAAGGACTTTAATAACTCACTTAAAGAAATACAGGAGAACACTGCTAAAGAGTTACAAGCTCTTAAAGCAAAACAGGAAAACACAACCAAACAGGTAGAAGTCCTTACAGAAAAACAGGAAAACACATCTAAACAGGTAATGGAAATTAACAAAACCATACTAGACCTAAAAAGGGAAGTAGACACAATAAAGAAAACTCAAAGTGAGGCAACAGCCAAACTCTCAATTACCATAAATGGAGAAACCAAAGTATTCCACGACAAAACCAAATTCACACATTAACTTTCCATGAATCTAGCCCTTCAAAGGATAATAACAGAAAAAAACCAATACAAGGACGGGAACCACGCCCTAGAAAAAACAAGGAGGTAATCCCTCAACAAACCTAAAAGAAGACAGCCACAAGAACAGAATGACAACTTTAACAACAAAAATAACAGGAACCAACTATTACTTTTTCTTAATATCTCTTAATATCAATGGTCTCAACTCCCCAATAAAAAGACATAGACTTACAAACTGGCTATACAAACAAGACCCAACATTTTGCTGCTTATAGGAAACTCATCTCAGAGAAAAAGATAGACACTACCTCAGAATGAAAGGCTGGAAAACAATTTTCCAAGCAAATGCTTTGAAGAAACAAGCCGGAGTAGCCATTCTAATATCTGATTAGATTGACTTCCAACCCAAAGTCATCAAAAAAGACAAGGAGGGGCACTTCATTCTCATCAAACGTAAAATCCTCCAAGAGGAACTATCAATTCTGAATATCTATGCTCCAAATACAAGGGCAGCCACATTCATTAAAGAAACTTTAGTAAAGCTCAAAGCACACATTGCACCTCACACAATAATAGTGGGAGACTTCAACACAACACTTTCACCAATGGTCAGATCATGGAAACAGAAACTAAACAGGGACACAGTGAAACTAACAGAAGTTATGAAACAAATTGATCTGACAGATATCTACAGAACATTTTATCCTAAAACAGAAGGATATACCTTCTTCTCAGGAGCTAGAGAAAGCACCCAAGGAACTAAAGGGAACTGCAACTCTATAGGTGGAACAACAATATGAACTAACCAGTACCCCGGAGCTCTTGTCTCTAGCTACATATGTATCAAAAGATGGCCTAATAGGCCATCACTTGAAAGAAAGGCCCATTGGACTTGCAAACTTTATATGCCCCAGTACAGGGGAACGCCAGGACCAAAAAGGGGGGTGGGTGGGTATGGAGGACTTTTGGTATAGCATTGGAAATATAAATGAGGTAAATACCTAATAAAAATGGAAAAAAAGGAAATTCATAACCTCTAGAGGTGGGAAGTTTTGGGTTGGGGGACCACTAGAGTGTACCAGAAACCTGGGATGTGAGAGAATTGCAAGACTTAAAGGAAGATACCTTTGATGACATACAATAGTGGGAAGAGTACAATCCTCTTCCCGTAAAAAGACAGGGCACCAAGTGAAGGAATGAGGTTGCCATCCCACAGTCAAAAACTCTGACACAGAGTTGTTCATGTCTAAAAAAAAAACCACAAGAGCAAGCCTGAAGAAGAGATTTGGAAAAAGTTATGCAAGAAACAAATTGGTTGAGAAAAAAATTGGGGGAAACACCCCTTTACAATAGTCACAATTAATAGGAAGTATTTTGGTGTAACTTAAACCAAGCCTGTGTATGATTTGTATGACAAGAAATTAAAGTCTTTGGGGAGAAACATCAGAGAAGACCTCAGAAGTTGGTAACATCTTGCATACTTATGAATGAATAGGACTAACTTAGTAAAAATTACCATCTAACTAGAAGAAACCTACAGATTTGATGCAATCCCAATCACATAATACTTCAAATGCATAAGAAGAGAAATTCTCAACTTTAAGTAGAAAAATGAAAATTCAAGGATAGCTTAAATAATTCTCACTATTAAAGGAACTTTCTCACCATTAAAGGAACTTCTGAAAGAACACAATTCCAGAACCCAATATGTACTACAGAGGAGAAAACATGGTAGTGGTACAGAGATAGCCAGATTAATAGAATTCAATTGAAGATCAAGAAATAAAACCACACACCTAAGGACACTTGATGCTTTACAAAGCAGGCAAAATCATAGAGTAAAAAAATAATCAATTTTCTGGAATCCAGCTTCTTGAGTTTTTTTATGTATGTTGGATTTTAGTCCCCTCTCAGACTTAGGATTGATAAAGATATTTTCCCAATCTGTTGGTGGCCTTTTTTGACTTATTGACAGTGTCCTTTGCCTAACAGAAGCTTTGCAATTTTTTGACAATTTGTCCATTCTTTATCAAATGGCACAAGCAATTGCTATCCTTTACCAATACTAAATCCAATGGGGGTTAATATCCAATATATATATATATATATATATATATATATATATATATATATATATATATATAAAACTCAAGAAGTTGGATTCCAGAAAACCAAATAACCCTATTAAAAATGGGGTACAGAGCTAAAGAAAGAATTCTCAACTGAGGAATACTGAATGGCTGAGAAGCACCTGAAAGCAATGTTCAACATCCTTAATTATCAGGGAAATGCAAATCAAAACAACACTCACACAATTCAGAATGGCTAAGATCAAAAATTCAGGTGACAGCAGATGCTGGCAAGGATGTGCAGAAAGAGGGACACACCTGCATTGCTGGTGGGATTGCAAGTTGGTTCATTCACACTGTAAACCAGTTTGGCAGTTCTTCAGAAAACTGGACATAGTACTAGCAGAAGATTCAGCAATATCTCTCCTGGTCATATACCCAGAAGATGTTCCAACTTGTAATAAGGACATATGTTCCACTCTGTTCATAGCAGACTTATTTATAATAGCCAAAATCTGGAAATAACACAGATGTTCCTCAACAAAAGAATGGATAGAGAAAATGTGGTACATTTACACAATGGAGTACTACTCAGCTATTAAAAATTGAATTTATGAAATTCTTAGGCAAACTAATGTATCTGGAGGATATCATCCTTAATGAGGTAACCCAATCACAAAAGAACAAACTTGATATGCACTCTCTGATAAGTGGAAATTAACCCACAAACTTAGAATATTCAAGGTACAATTTCCAAAACTCATGAAACTAAAGATGAAGTTTGTTCCTTCTTATAAGGTGGAACAAGATACCCATGTGCCTTAGTTAGGGTTTCCAAGGCAAGTTTTTTTTTTAATATTTTTTTATTACATATTTTCCTCAATTACATTTCCAATGCTATCCAAAAAGTCCCCCATACCCTCCCCCCCCACTTCTTTACCCACCCATTCCCATTTTTTTTAGCACTGGGGTTCCCCTGTACATACAAAGTTTGCAAGTCCAATGGGCCTCTCTTTACAGTGATGGCTGACTAGGCCATCTTTTGATACATATGCAGCTAGAGTCAAGAGCTCCGGGGTACTGGTTAGTTCATAATGTTGTTCCACTTATAGGGTTGAAGATCCCCCCAGATCCTTGGGTACTTTCTCTAGCTCCTCCATTGGGAGCCCTGTGATCCATCCAATAGCTGACTGTGAGCATCCACTTGTGTGTTTGCTAGGCGCCTGCATAGTCTCATAAGAGACAGCTATATCTGGGTCCTTTCAGCAAAATCTTGCTAGCGTATGTAATGATGTCAGCTTTTGGAAGCTGATTATGAGATGGATCACTGGATATGGCAGTCTCTAGATGGTCCATCCTTTCGTCACAGCTCCAAACTTTGTCTCTGTCACTCCTTCCATGGATGTTTTGTTCCCAATTCTAAGAAGGGGCACAGTGTCCACACTTTGGTCTTAATTCTTCTTGAGTTTCATGTGTTTTTCAAATTCTATCTTATATCTTGGGTATCCTAAGTTTCTGGGGTAATATACACTTATCAGTGAGTACATATTGTGTGAGTTCCTTTGTGATTGGGTTACCTCACTGAGGATGATGCCCTCCAGGTCCATCCATTTGGCTAGGAATTTCATAAATTCATTCATTTTAATAGCTGAATAGTACTCCATTGTGTAAATGTATCACATTTTCTGTATCCATTCCTCTGTTGAGGGGCATCTGGGTTCTTTCCAGCTTCTGACTATTATAAATAAGGCTGCTATGAACATAGTTCAGCATGTGTCCATTTTAACGGTTGGGACATCTTCTGGATATATGCCCAGGAGAGGTTTTGCGGGATTCTCCTGTAGTACTATGTCCAATTTTCTAAGCAACCTCCAGACTGAATTCCAGAGCGGTATTACAAGCTTGCAATCCCACCAACAATGAAGGAGTGTTCCTGTTTCTCCACATCGTCGCCAGCATCTGTTGTCACCTGAATTTTTGATCTTAGCCATTCTGACTGGTGTGAGGTGGAGTCTCAGGGTTGTTTTGATTTGCATTGCCCTGATGATTAAGGATGTTGAACATTTTTTCAGGTGCTTCTCTGCCATTCGGTATTCCTCAGGTGAGAATTCTTTGTTCAGTTCTGAGCCCCATTTTTAATGGGGTTATTTGATTTTCTGGAGTCCACCTTCTTGAATTCTTTATATATATATATATATATATTGGATATTAGTCCCCTATGAGGTTTAGGATAGGTAAAGATCCTTTCCCAATCTGTTGGTGGTCTTTTTGTCTTATTGACAGTGTCTTTGGCCTTGTAGAAGCTTTGCATTTTCATGAGATCCCATTTGTCAATTCTTGATCTTAAATTCTTGATCTTACAGCACAAGCCATTGATGTTCTATTAAGGAATTTTTCCCCTGTGCCCATATGTTCAAGGCTTTTCCCCACTTTCTCCTCTATAAGTTTCAGTGTCTCTGGATTTATGTGAAGTTCCTTGATACACTTAGATTTGACCTTAGTACAAGGAGATAGGAATGGATCGATTCACATTCTTCTACATGATAACAACCAGTTGTGCCAGCACTATTTGTTGAAAATGCTGTCTTTCTTCCACATGATGGTTTTAGCTCCCTTGTCAAAGATCAAGTGACCAGAGGTGTGTGGGTTCATTTTTGGGTCTTCAGTTCTATTCCATTGTTCTACTTGTCTGTCACTATACCAGAACCAAGCAGTTTTTATCACAATTGCTCTGTAGTAAAGCTTTAGGTCAGGCATGATGATTCCACCAGAGATTCTTTTATCCTTGAGAAGAGTATTTGCTATCCTAGGATTTTAGTTATTCTGGATGGTTTTGCAGATCACTCTTTTTTTTTTTTTTTTTTTTTGCCTGTGAACAGTATTTACTGAAACAGTTCATAACACAGAAAATCTGTCTGAAGTGTACAGTTACTGTCTCACACAATGACAGATCCATTTGCAAAGACTAATATGAATACAATAAATATGAGGTTTACATACTAATTTATACACAGAAACTGCCCCACAGCCGTAAAAATTTATATTTAACAGTGCAACATATCATTTACTCATCTGATTTATTTGACAAATTTCTACTAAACACAACTACCTGGTTTTCATATACATATATAACATTGTATGTATATAGATATTCAACCATCTGTACAGATTCTAAACATAAAACTTCTAAAAGGCACAATTGTCTATACAACATATACAAAAATGGTTGGGGCTAACACAAAACAACAATTATTGGTCAAAAGTTCATGATTGCACAGAGATTAGTCATGAGTTTATGTTGAAAAAATGTGCTTTAAGGAAAGGAGGGTTTTTCAAAAAAACCTGTTATAAAAAAAATCAGTAAAAAACAAACCATTAGGTTGCTATGACAAGCCTGTCCTAGTCATCATCGCTGCTCACATCGCTGAAGTGTACAATGGGCTGCCTGTGGGGCACTGGGGGCCTGGGGGCCGCTCTGTCTGTGGGAAGTGATGGAGGGGCTGAAGTTTCAACTTTCTGTAAAGCTTCCAGTGTGGGTGCTGGCTGTGCCTGCGCAGGGGAGCGCCCAGGCAACACGTGACCCGCAGAGGGCCCCTTCGTGGTGTCCATTTTGGTTGAGCCTTCAGGCCTTGCGTGGTCCGCTGAGGGACCTGACATTGTTTGTGGGGTTTCCTGAGGGCCTTCGGGTGACCCCTGTGGAGGCTCAGCACTGTGTCCCTGGCCTGCGGGCATCTGCAGCTCCATTGCTTTGCTGTTGGGAGCGGCCCTCTCGGGAGTCCCCGTGGTGCCCACAGCCACCGGGCCAACGGAGGGGATCAGGGTGGGCAAGGCGATGTTGAGGATTTGGAGTCCCTGAATGTGTGCAGGTGGGACGGGACTGCTCTGGGCGGGCGCATTGGCCAAAACCTGGAGCCCCACTGCGTTGAGGGCCAGGCCCGGGGGGGGGGGATGCCCCTGCGGGCCAACGGTAGCGCTTGCCAGGCCCAGCAGGTTGACTGTTTCCATCCCCAGGGACGTAAGCGACTGCAAGGCTGGGGGGCTTAAGTTCTGCAGGCCTGGCACGTGGATTTGGCCTATGGGAATACAGGGCACCACACTGCTCAATTCCGCCACTCCGGTGGGGCGATTAGGAGCGCCCGAAGCTTCAGTGATGGTATCCCCAGAGGTGCCCACGGTTCTGTGAATAACACTCACAGCGGGGATGGTCAGTTGCATTGGCCCAGCCTGTATGGGTACAAAAGTGGAGTAGGTGAGGCCGGCAGGCACCACATGGATTCCTCCTACGGGAACCATGTTGTATGGGGTCCTTGACTGCTGCTGGGAATGCAAAGGGAGATGGCTGAACAGATGTGTCTGCGGGGAAGGCAAGCAGGGAGGTGGTTGCAAGATTATTTGTTGCTTCTGGTCTTGACTGTCAGGGTGAGGTGAGGCTGAGGAAGAAATCCTGGCGGCCTGCTGAGGGTTGAGCTGGGCTACAGCAGGAGGCAGTCCCACAGATGTTGAATCCTGTACTGTAGCCACAGGGCTTCCAGCGGCAGGGTTTCCAGCTGCAGGACTTCTCAGGACATCGGATTCATAGGAATGCACAGACAGCTGATGACTGGGGGACCTGGGGGTGACTTTGGGGGACCTGGGGATGTCGGCAGGAGGAGCCTGCTCATGCTCATCCTTCCCAGTACTCTGCCTGGCCTTTGCTGGTAAGTCTGTCCTGTTAGGGTCACTCTGCACTGTGCTCAGAACAGTCATCTTGGTGAGCAGTGCTCTAGGTAGAATGTCCATTGGGTCTGTATGTACCCCTGAGAAGCAACTGGAAACTCTAAGCTCCTCCTCGACACTCCCAGGGTCCTGAAGGCCACTTCTGGATGGGAGATGCTGTGGGCTCGCTGTGACTGAGGGTGCTGCTGAGAGGCCAGACTCTGCTTGGCTGTCGTCATCGTCCTCTTCGTTGTCATTATCATCCTCATCTGGGCCATCAGACTCTTCAAGATCATATCCAGACCGCTCGCATCTGAATCTTTGCTTTTCATCTGATTCTTATGTGTCCTGCTCGTCTATCAAGCCCACTGAGACGCCTAAATCCACACACTTCTTACTGTGCGCCTTGGACTTCATGTGTTTTGTCAGGTTTCCTTTCGTCTTGAAGGAGAAGTTGCAGTAGGAGCAGTGGTAGGGGCGCACGTCTGTGTGGGTTCGGATGTGCTTCTTTAACATACTAGGCTTCTTACAGCGTATTCCACACTCTGCACAAATGTACTTCCCTCTTCCCCTGCCTCGCACATACATGTAATCCTCATTTGACTTGTATCCTCCGTCAAATATTTTAATTCTTCTTGGTTCACTTTTGATTAAGGAATTTTCTTTATCTTGCTCACTGTTAATTTCAGAGTCATCTTTATTGCTGAATTCAACTACTGTGGCCTTTTGATTACCTAATGCTCTCTTGCTTAAGTTGTTTTTCCACTTGCTTGAATAGACCTCTAAATCTGATTTTGAATGGGTGGTTATTGCTTGGCAATACAGTGACTTTCCAGTCTTCTGTTTAGAATTAAGAAGAGAAAGAGCAACTTTTGTAGGCAAACCAAGTGGATTTGGGTTACTGGAGCTTACGGTCCACCCTGTATAGGCTGAAGTTTTCTGGTCATTCTGAGCCAACGGCAATGCCTTCTGTCTCAGCAGGTAACACCATGTAAAGCTGGTTGCAGTCTTGAGGCTGGGGAATGACGGCTGTTGAGTGTCTGAGCTGCTCACCAATGAAAGACCAGACACTACAGGCTGCCTCTGCCCTTAGATGACCTTGTTCTCTTCATTTCTAACCCCTGGCAACCCCTTTTCCTGGTTGTTGTCTATAGACTTCAAAGGCAAAACACAGGCACTTTCCGATGGAGCAGGGAAACTTCCCACTGTAGGAGTCAGAGACGTGGACAACTTGGTGTTTTTAAACTCCTGCAATTCATTGACATGGTCTGTGACTGCAAACGTAGAGGGTCTGGATGACAGATTATCAGTTGGTAAAACTTGAGTCAAATTAGCAGCATTATTGCTGCTCCTTCCAGAGGCAGAGCAAGCATCCTGTTCCAGTGCCGCTCCTTCAAGGGGCTCTGTAGTACAGAGCTGCCTTACCAGAACTGGCTTCTTTTGTTTATGGCTCTCATTAGCTCTTGAGCTTGACAGCTCCAGCGGTCTTATGTTTGTGCTACAAACAGCTCCGTTCTCATCTTTAGCCCGCTTCTGATGCTTTTCCATGGCAATGTCTAAACTATTTGCTGGGGAAAGCATCCTTTTACTCGAGGCTGAGGATTCTTGTTGTGGGGAGAGTCTACCAACAGACGCCTTCTGAACCGTCGGCGAGGATTCTGAAACTGGAACATTTTGGCCCATCTCTGGGAGAACAGTTTTGCATGCAAGATCCTTCTCTGGTGTTGGCAATGCATTTTGGAGATAGTTCTGTGATTTTGGCATGGAATTTTGTTCTTCGCTGACTGGCACTAGACTTTGATTAGTTTGGCAAATTGGCATGTTGGACAGATCCTGGGTCACTAAGATCTGTGGCAGAGATGTGACAGGAGTGAAACAGTCCACTGTCACATTCCTCTTTTGGGGCACAGGAAGCACAAAGGAGGGCAGCTGCTTCTGCAGCCCCTCATCCCTCGGGAGCCCGAGCTCCAGCGGCGGCAGAGGGCAGGGTTTAGCCACGGGATCTGCTGCTTTGGCTGACGGTGCTTCTGACGCTGGGCACGGATCTGCTCCAGCTTGACCTGGAAGAACTTGATTAGGTGAAGAACGCAGAGTAGGAGCAGAGCAGCCCTGGCCTGAAGTGAAGGCCTGACACTGAAGCTGGTACTTGGGAGCAAAGCTACCATCCCCTGTCGAAGACACACATGCAGTGGGTGCTGCATCTGGTTTGCCACCCTGTGCAGACACTGGCAGAGGCAGTGGTGTGTTTTGGTGACTAAGGGGTGTATTGGTTTTGTTTAATAAATGGGCACCAAAAAGTTGTTGAGGAGGAAATGTGTCCGTAGAGCTGGAACTTGAAATTTCTGCCTGAAGATCTTTAGCCAGGGCCTGGGGGTGCACAGTATGTGCAGGGCAGTCTGCAGAAGCCATATCGGGGAGCCTCGGAGCCTGAAACGGCACTGTGTTCACACTCGGAAGAACAATGGTTTGGAGAGCTGCTGCACTGCCAGGAGAGAGGTGACTATCTGAAGCTATGTTTAAAGATATCTGCCGAATCAGGGGACCTCGCCTCCGTTCTAGAAGTGGAACGTGTCCAGTGCCCCCAACAGCAGATGGGGAGTAGGAGGGCTGTGATTCAACAAGTGCTGGCACCACGTGGGAAGGAGCAGTGCTCCTGCAGTCGAATGACTTACTTCTGAAATCAGAGACCTCCATCAGTGTAGGCACGGAACTGATCTGCTCTGACGCTGCCCGCCTCATTTCCCGGTGACTTCCGGGGACACTCAGTGTGCTTGAACCCAGTGGAATCAAAAGAAACTTGGCTTTGTTTGGAAAGTCAATTTTGGGGGCCAGCTCTACTTTAGAAATGTCTTCTAGGTCTAGGGAGGCGGAGAAGCTAGATGCATGGGATAAGCTGCTTTCTCTGCTGAGACTCTGGGACAGAGTGGACTCGAAGCTTGACTCGGTTGAGGAGTGCTCTATCTCAGCCAGCCGAAGTCTTTTCTTTTTAGGTGGCAGCTTTTCTGTTGGCAGCTTTGATAAGGTTTCACTACGCTGAGGCCATGTGAACTTCTCTGACTTTTCTTCGTCGTGACTCTGGGCTTCCAGGTCCCGATCTGGCTCTTCAGTGACCAGAATTTCTGGGACCTGGATGTTGAGCTGCCGGACAAGTCTCAAGGGCTGCCCTAACACATACCGCTCACTTGGAATCTTTCTAGCACTTTCCCGTGGCTCTCCTCTAAGGGCATGTGACAGTGTTGTCTGATGCATGGCATCCTGAGGTGGGTGGCCTTCCTCTGGGGCCATCCCTATCACTTTCAGGGCCCCAGGCATCCCAGCTCTGCCTATCTCCTGTAAAGAAAAAGTGATGCCCCCTTCTAAGGGCTCCGGTTTGTCAAATGAACTGGGCCTGCTCAGGGAGTTGGTGTGCTGGATGACAGAGATGCCACCCCCTTGTCTCTTCACCTCCATCTTGTCCTGAGCTGCAGAATTCAGCTGCTGTTCAACCATGGGGCACTGCTTCATGGGCAAGTGCCGTTCAGGGACCCGGGCCACAAGCTGGACAGGAGAGCTCTGCAGCTGGACGCCTCTGTGTGCCTGGTCAGCTGCCATGGCAGAGGCATGTTTGGATGGACTGGGAGAAGTCCCTGGGACCTGCTGCAGCTGAAGGGTGTCAGAGCTTTCTGGAGACCGCCCACTCTCACGTGGCTGCAAGTCCTCATCATCACCTACGCTTTTCATCTTCCTCCTTTTTCTTATCTGGGGCGTCTGCTCCCACACAGCTGTGGGAGCAGCAACTCTGTAGTGGAGAACCTGGGGTTGTGCCCCACCAGGTGCCGGGCCGTGCTCTGCCTCTCTCACAGCTGCCTTTGTTTTGGGCCCATGTAACTCTGAACAGTAAAATTTCTTATGATTCTCAAAATTCTCCAGTTTCCGATACCTATTTCGACAGGTTTCACACTCAAACATGGTCCCTCGTCCTTGATGTGACTTCTTCTTCTCTAGGTGAGGGGTCTGCGCTGCTTTGTTCTGTACTGGTCCAGCCTCACTGGAGGATGGGCACCCTTGACAGCTCTCATCCACAGACTGCCCAGAGCCTGGAACATGACTCTCACTGGCTGTGGAGTCTTCCACTGCAGCCTGTCTGACCAGGGGACGGTGATGGCCACTTGGGGGTATGGATGGGTTGGGTCCTAACACAAAGACATCATCATACAAGGTGCCAATTTTATCATCAAATGACTGGCTTCCTCTGAGAGGGGGAGGGGGAGGAATTATATTTGCAGGGATTGCTGAATAGCCCGTGGTTGGCATGGAGTTACTTCTCGTGATAGGCAGGCAGTCCAGGGAAGGGACAGACAGGAGGAACACCTGCTTTGACTTCTCGGTCGGGGTGAAGGGGGACTTTGGTATATCAGAGCTGGAGCTTGTTCTCCGTCCCATCCGTTTTAGGTCAAACTGAAAGGAATCTTTGAATATGTATGATTTGGGGGAGTCAATGCTTCCCCGTCTAGAAAGTGAGGTTCTCTGGGGCTTCACGCTATCCAGTTGCTTATCATCGACCAAGGCTTCATTGTCTGAGATCAGCTTGGAAATCCTTTCCTCCAGAGTTTTGGTTGCCAAGGGTGGGCGCATCTGGCCTGTGACGACTGATGACTTCTCTCCGGTAGCCAAAGCAGAAGGTGCTGGAGCACTGATTCGAGGCCCTGGGGCTCCACTGTTCTTATCTGGGTCTGGGTCCATGATTGGAAAAGTTCTGGCAAACGGAGTGGGAGGACTCACAGCTTGATCAGCACTCTCGGACCGTGAAAAGTAGCCAGAGTCTGTACTTCCTAAGCTCCGGGGACTCAGCAGCAGCTTCCCCTGCTGTTCCTGGGGGTCCTCTGTGGCCTGCTGTCTCTGGAGCTGCGCATGTGCTGTTCCACTGTGAGAATCTGGCTTCCCTTCTGACTGACTCACATCCCCTTTCTGATGGCACGACTCATCCATCTCTAGGGATGACACACTGGCTGAATGTGACAGTATGCTTGCAACATGAAGGTCCCTCGGGCTCTGTGGACTAGGAAGTTCAGGATTGGGATTGGCCACCTGAAGACAGTCAGTTTTCAAGGGGGGCATGCTTACTGGATGGACCACAACCTTTGGTAACTCTGTCAGGGCTTGTGACTCTGAAGGTC
This sequence comes from Mus caroli, assembly GCF_978045245.1. Lineage (NCBI taxonomy): Eukaryota > Metazoa > Chordata > Mammalia > Rodentia > Muridae > Mus > Mus caroli. Next base: position 88,655,967 of record NW_028227262.1, read on the forward strand.
TGTCCTGTGAAGAGAAGCCACGGACCACATGATCTGAATTGCTTGGTATCAATTTGGGTAAAGCTTCAGGATTCGATACCGTCTTCATTGTTTGCACAGGTTGCAGGTCCTTGACACATGGGTTGTTCTGTCTCCTATCTGCAAGCCCCTCTTCATCGCTCTCCCCACTGTCTTCAATGACCGAATGGACACTAAGTGCTTTGGGGCACTCTTGGGATAAGAACAACCCCCCAGCCTCTGGTTGTAAGACAAGGCCCAGTTTGATGGTGTGTGCATGGGATTTCTTGTGCTTATACAGATTACTTTTAGTCTTAAATGAAAACCCACAAGTCACACAGGGGTAGGGCCGCTCTCCAGTGTGGGAGCGGATGTGCTTTAAAAGCACGCTGGGCTTTGCACATGCTCTATTGCAGTACTCACAGATATATTTGCCTTGTTTTTTTGGCTTCTGATCTCGAAGAAGGAGACTGCACATTTGCTCTACACTTTGACTGACAACAGAAGCAACATGGGTTGAGCTGTAAATTGGCCCCGGGGGCGACTGTGTGGAACTGGCAGGGCTTACTGACAAAGGTGACAGAGAATCCATTTGCTGGTGTGGAGGAGTGACCTGAGTTCTAGTGGAGGGAGAAGTGAGACCTACAGTGGATGTCACTGCTGCATTATAGATCGGTTCAAGTTTAGTGCTCTCAAGTGTGTGCAGGTTTGTCAGTGAGCCTGTGAAGCCCAGGGGCCCCGGAAGCTGCTGATTCTGTTGGCTAAGTTTGGGAACAAGGTGATCCTGTGAGCTGTACAGGTGAGAAACACACTGAGCTGCCACTTGTTCACTCTTCTGAGTGGAGGCCACATGTACTGGGTACGAGGTACACGGAGGACACGGCGATTCGACAACCAGTTCTGGGGACATAGCATTTGGGGCATCCAGGGAGCTGTTCTTTAATTTAGAAGGGGATCTTACAGTTTTATTTGGTCTCAGTTTTTCTGTCTTAATTGCACAAGATGAGCCCTTTTGTGACAAGGTGCTTAGTTCTGGCTCCATTGCTTTCAGTAAGACATCGAACGCGGTACTTGTATAGGAGGGGGCGTGGCGCTACAGCAAGGAGAGCTACATTCACTATTGTCAGTCCTGGCTTTAGTGGACGAGTTGCTGGAGTCCTGCTGCCCATCAAGGCCACTGAGCCTGGCTGGGTCTGAACCCTCCGATCTCCATCTCCGCAGTTCTGACCGGTGGTGAGGAGATGAGGCTTTCTTTGGGGAGACCGAGTCTCCAGATTCTGAGGATTCAGCAGTCATCCCTGGTGTTTCTCCATTTTGCTTGGTAAATTGCCTCCCCTGTTTAGCAGGGACACAGTTGTGTTTCTTATGAGACTCTGCTACGCTTGGGAGGACACTGAACGGTGGCTCTTCTGGGTTTTGCTTGTGTTTTGTCTGAAGAGGACTCCTCAGGGGGATTTTGGTATTTTTTTCAGGTGATTCTCAGCAACAATCTTTTTTCGTTTCACACCTTTAAGAGACTCAGAAGTTCCTTTGACGCCAGCCTCTAAGACTTCTTTTTTGGAAACTTCTGCCCCATTAAGCTCTTTTTGTGCTTCTTCGATTTTGTCAAGAGGGTAAGATCAGCACAGCAGAGGCCTGAAGCATTCTTCCCTGAGGCTGTTCCTGACATTAGCTCAGTCAGTGCCACAGTTCAACCCAAGGTAGGCTGCGAATCAGCAAGTCCACTGCCACTGCCAACCCTTCTCACTGCAGACAAAGAGAAGCCGGAGCACAGACGAAACAGCCCAACCCATGAATCCAGTTCTCCTCTGAGATTTCTGGGATGAATCTGCTTCGTGCGAGGCATTTTCTTAGATTTAAGAGCTCCCTTTTCTTCTTAGAAACTGTTGGAAGAGCAGGTTACAAAAGGCTGGCTCCATGTACTCGTCGGCCATCAGTTAATCCACATGATGTAACAGCTTTGTGCGACCCGGTTTTGCAGCCTCCAGCCCCCCTGTCCCTAGCTGTCCAGCCCACATTTAAATCCGCTGTGGAGAAGTGGTTATTTTCAAAGACGACAGCACCACCGTGGGGACTAAGACCAGTGATCTACCATTCTTTCTCAAGAAAGAAATACATACTCTCCCGGGTGTCCATGAGGACGGCTGGCCCCGCGCGTGGGCGGGACGGCAGGGGATCCCCGGGGCGGCCGGGCAGGGGCTGCAGCGGGAGAGCGGGCTCCTGTGAAGCCAGCCTGGGGCCCCCTGCCGCCCCGCCCGCCTGCCGCCCAGATCACTCTTTTTAATTCCTTGAAGAATTGAGTTGGAATTTTGATGGGGATTGCATTGAATCTGTAGATTGCTTTTGGTAAGATAGCCATTTTTACAATGTTGATCCTGCCAATCCTTGAGCATGGGAGATCTTTCCAACTTCTGAGATCTTCTTTAATTTCTTTCTTCAGAGACTTGAAGTTTTTATCATACAGATCTTTCACTTCCTTAGTTAGAGTCACGCCAAGATACTGTATACAATTTGTGACAATTGAAAAGGGTGTTATTTCCCTAATTTCTTTCTCAGCCTGTTTATTCTTTGTGTACAGAACGGCTATTGACTTGTTTGAGTGAATTTTATATCCAGCTACTTCCCTGAAGCTGTTTATCAGGTTTAGGAGTTCTCTGGTGGAATTTTTAGGGTCACTTATATATACTATCATATCATCTGCAAAAAGTGATATTTTGACTTCTTCCTTTCCAATTAACATCCCCTTGATTTCATTTTTTTTGTCGAATTGCTCTGGCTAGGACTTCAAGTACAATGTTGAATAGGTATGGAGAGAGTGGCCAGCCTTGTCTAGTCCCTGATTTTAGTGGGATTGCTTTAAGCTTCTCACCATTTACTTTGATGTTGGCTACTGGTTTGCTGTAGATTGCTTTTATCATGTTTAGTTATGGGCCTTGAATTCCTGATCTTTCCAAGACTTTTATCATGAATGGGTGTTGGATCTTGTCTAATGCTTTTTCCGCATCTAATGAGATGATCATGTGGTTTTTGTCTTTGAGTTTGTTTACATAATGGATTACATTGATGGATTTCTGTATATTAAACCATCCCTACATCCCTGGAATAAGACCTACTTGGTCAGGATGAATGATTGCTTTAATGTGTCCTTGGATTCGGGAAGCGAGAATTTTATTGAGTATTTTTGCATCAATATTCATAAGGAAAATTGGTCTGAGGTTCTCTTTGTTGGATCTTTCTGTGGTTTAGTTATCAGAGTAATTGTGGCTTCATAGAATGAGTTGGGTAGAGTTCCTTCTACTTCTATTTTTTGGAATAGTTTGTGCAGAACTGGAATTAGATCTTCTTTGAAGGTCTGGTAGAACTCTGCACTAAACCCATAAGGTCCTGGGCTTTTTTGGCTGGGAGACTATTAATGACTGCTTCTATTTCTTTAGGGTATATTGGACTGTTTAGATCGTTAACTTGATCCTGATTTAACTTTGGTACCTGGTATCTGTCTAGAAATTTGTCCATTTCGTCCAGCTTTTCCAGTTTTGTTGAGTATAGCCTTTTGTTGGAGGATCTGATGGTGTTTTGGATTTCTTCAGGATCTGTTGTTATGTCTCCCTTTTCATTTCTGATTTTGTTAATTAGGATGTTGTCCCTGTGCCCTCTACTGAGTCTACCTAAGGGTTTATCTATCTTGGTGATTTTCTCAAAGAACGAAATCCTAGTTTGGTTAATTGTTTCAATAGTTCTTCTTGTTTCCACTTGGTTGATTTCACCCCTGAGTTTGATTATTTCCTGCCGTGTACTCCTCTTGGGTGAATTTTCTTTCTTTTTTTTTCTAGAGCTTTTAGATGTGTTGTCAAGCTGCTAGTGTGTGCTCTCTCCAGTTTCTTTTTGGAGGCACATAGAGCTATGAGTTTCAATCTTAAAAATGCTTTCATTGTGTCCCTTAGGTTTGGGTATGTTGTAGCTTCATTTTCATTAAACTCTAAAAAGTCTTTAATTTCTTTCTTTATTCTTTCCTTTACCAAGGTATCATTTAGAAGAGTGTTGTTCAGTTTCCACGTGAATGTTTGCTTTCCATTTTTTATGTTGTTATTGAAGATCAGCCTTAGTCCATGGTGGTCTGATAGGATGCATGGGATAATTTCAATATTTTTGTATCTGCTGAGGCCTGTTTTGTGACTAATTATATGGTCAATTTTGGAGAAGGTCCCGTGAGGTGCTGAGAAGAAAGTATATCCTTTTGTTTTAGGATAAAATGTTCTGTAGATATCTGTTAGGTCCATTTGTTTCATAACTTCTGTTAGTTTCACTGTGTCCCTGTTTAATTTCTGTTTCCACGATCTGTCCATTGATTGAAAGTGGTGTGTTGAAGTCTCCCACTATTATTATGTGAGGTGCAATGTGTGCTTTGAGCTTTACTAAAGTGTCTTTAATGAATGTGGCTGCCCTTGCATTTGGAGCATAGATATTCGGAATTGAGAGTTCCTCTTGGAGGATTTTACCTTTGATGAGTATGAAGTGTCCCTCTTTGTTTTTTTTTTTTTGTTTTTTTTGTTTTTGTTTTTTTGTTTTTTGGTTTTTTTTTGATAACTTTGGGTTGGAAGTCATCTTATCAGATATTAGAATGGCTACTTCAGCTTGTTTCTTCATAACATTTGCTTGGAAAAATTGTTTTCCAGCCTTTCACTCTGAGGTAGTGTCTGTCTTTTTCCTTGAAATGGGTTTCCTGTAAGCAGCAACTGTTGGGTCCTGTTTGTGTAGCGAGTCTGTTATTCTATGTCTTTTTATTGGGAAATTGAGCCCATTGATATTAAGAGATATTAAGGAAAAGTAATTGTTGCTTCCTTTTATTTTTGTTGATAGAGTTCGCTTTCTGTTCTTGTGGCTGTCTTCTTTTTGGTTTGTTGAGGGGTTATTTTCTTGCTTTTTCTAGGGCGTGATTTCTGTCCTTGTTTTTTTTTTTTTCTGTTATTATCCTTTGAAGGGCTGTATTTGTGGAAAGATAATGTGTGAATTTGGTTTTGTCCTGGAATACTTTGGTTTCTCCATCTATGGTAATTGAGTTTGGCCGGGTATAGTAGCCTGGGTTGGTATTCATGTTCTCTTAGTGTCTGTATAACATCTGTCCAGGCTCTACTAGCTTTCATAGTCTGTGGTGAAAAGTCTGGTATAATTCTGATAGGCCTGCCTTTATATGTTACCTGACCTTTCTCCCTTACTGCTCTTAATATTCTCTCTTTATTTAGTGCATTTGTTGTCCTGATTATTATGTTTCGGGAGGAATTTCTTTTCTGGTCCAGTCTATTTAGAGTTCTGTAGCCTTCTTGTATGTTCATGGGCATCTCTTTCTTTAGGTTTGGGAAGTTTTCCTCTATAATTTTGTTGAAGATATTTGCTGGCCCTTTAAGTTGAAAATCTTCATTCTCATCAACTCCTATTTGTTTGGTCTTCTCATTGTGTCCTGTATTTCCTGGATGTTTTGAGTTAGGATCCTTTTGTGTTTTTTAATTTCTTTGATTGTTGTGCCGATGTTCTCTATGGAATCTTCTGCACCTGAGATTCTCTCTTCCATCTCTTGTATTCTGTTGCTGATGCTCGCATCTATGGTTCCAGATTTTTTTCCTAGGGTGTCTATCTCCAGCGTTGCCTCACTTTGGGTTTTCTTTATTGTGTCTGCTTCCCTTTATAGGTCTAGTATGGTTTTGTTCATTTCCATCACCTGTTTGGATGTGTTTTCCTGTTTTTCTTTAAGTACATCTGTTTTGTTGTGTTTTTCTGTTTTTCTTTAAGGACTTGTAACTCTTTAGCAGTTTTCTCCTGTATTTCTTTAAGTGAGTTATTAAAGTCCTTCTTGATGTCCTCTACCATCATCATGAGATATGCTTTTAAATCCGGGTCTAGCTTTGCGGTTGTGTTGGGGTGTCCAGGACTAGTTGGGGTGGGAGTGCTGGGTTCTGAGGATGGTGAGTGGTCTTGATTTCTGTTAGTAGGTTTTTTACGTTTGCCTTTCGCCATCTGGTATTCTCGGGAGCTAATTGTTATAGTTGTCTCTAGTTAAAACTTGTTCCTCAGGTGATTATGTTAGCCTCTATCAGCAGACCTGGGGGACTAGATCTCTCCTTAATTTCAGTGGTCAGAGTACTCTCTGCAGGCAAGCTCTCCTCTTGCAGGAAAAATGCCCAGATATCTGGTGTTCCAAACTGCCTCCTGGCAGAAGTTGTGTTCCACTCACCAGAAGTTTTAAGATACTGTGGAGGGTCCTGTGAGGACCTTCAGGGTGTCCTTAGACTCCCCGGACCAGGAACCCCAATGCTGGTGTGGACCAGAAGCGACTTGTGCCCCTGATCAGGCCGGGTTATCTCCTTAATTAATTAATGCAGTCTCATGTCCCGTGTGATTGGATTGGAGCAGACTCTGTGTTCCACTCACCAGAGGTCTTCGGATCCCATGGGGGATTCTCTCTGGGGCCTTTCGGGTGTCCACAGACTCCCTGGACCAGAAAACCCCGTTCTGCAGTGGACTTGAAGGGACTTGTGTCCCAAGGCAAGTCTTAATAAAACAACATTTAATTGGGGCTGGCTTACAGATTCAGAGGTTCAGTCCATTATCATCAAGGTGGTAGCATGGCAGTATCCATGCAGGGATGGCACAGGTAGCGTTGAGAGTTCTACATCTTCATCCAAAGGCTGCTAGTGGAAGACTGACTTCCAGGCAACTAGGGTGAGGATCTTATACCCACACCCCCAGTGACACACCCATTCCAACCAGGTCACACCTATTCCAACAAGGCCACAGCTTCAGATGGTGTCACTCCTTCAGATGGTGCCAGTCCCTGGTCCAAGGATATACAAATCATCACACCATGGAAGGAGTTACAGAGACAAAGTTTGGAGCTGAGACTGAAGGAAAGACCATTCAGAGACTGCCATACCAAGGGATCCATCCCAGAAACAACCAGCAAACCCAATCACTATTGTATATACCAACAATATTTTGCTCACAGGACCCTGATATTACTGTCTCCTTTGAGCCTATGCCAGTGCCTGGCAAATACAGAAATGGATGCTCACATTTGTCTATGGATGAAACACAGGATACCCAATGAAGGAGCTAGAGAATGTACCCAAGGATCTGAAGGGGTCTGCAGGAGGAACAGCAATACGAACTAACCAGTACCCTGAGTGCTCCTTTCTCTACCTGCATATGTAGCAGAGGATGGCCTAGTCAGCCATCAATAGGAGAGGCTCTTTGTCTTATGAAAATTGTATGACCCAGTATAGGGAAATACCAGGGCTAGGAAGTAGAAGTGGGTGGGTTGGGGAGCAGGGAGATGGGGGAGGTATAGGTGATTGTCTGAGAGGAAACTAGGAAAGGGGATAGCATTTGAAATGTAAATAAAGAAAACATCTAAATAAAAAAATGAAATAGAAGTGCAAAACTAGTAGTTAAGCACATGTAATTACATTATTAAGTCTAATGACTTAATAGATGTGTTCCTCCTCTTACAATAATAAAAATGTGGAACAAACTGAATACACATGACATTAGAATAGAGCTGAGATTGAAAAATAACCAACTATCCCAAGACCAAGGGAGACCTGTGCCTTAAGAGAAAGGCAGCAGTAAGCACTGGTGTACCTCAAATACCTGGATTTTAGCTAAAATATGTGGGAGATTGCTGAAGTCCAAATGTGGACAGGTAAAGTGTAGGATACCCGGGGACAGCAAATAAAGGGGAAACTTTTGTTCATAGGTTCTACCGGGCAAGAAATTGATTTCTCTTGGAGCAGTGTTGCAGGGCAACCTAAACTTGCCATGGAGATGATGGGGGAGGTTCTCTATCTTTGTTTGGTAAAACAAAACACATTTTCAGCAAAAGGATATATTATTGTTTTTTTTTTGTTTGTTTGTTTGTTTGTTTGTTTGATTTTTTGTTTTTTTGTTTTTTGTTGTTTTTTGAGACATGGTTTCTGTGTATAACAATGGCTTTCCTGGAAACTCACTGTGTAGACCAAGCTGGCCTCAAACTCAGAAATCTTCCTGCCTCTGCCTCCTGAGTCCCAACATTCAGTGTGCCAAATACAACAGTATTTCATTGGGCCGTATGCTGACTCTTTGGATGCCAAGTAAGTGTAGGACATTACTTCACCTGCCTACCTGATTTTAGCTCTCAAGTAAGGACACAAATGACCTGTTATTTTTTTAACACACTGCAAGCCTAATATTGGCAGGTTCTCAAATTTTATAATCAAACTAGGCTTCTAATACCCAGAAATGTGTACCATTACTTGCCATTTAGGATTCTGCTGTCTTCTTAAGGTCATGTGTGTCCTCAAGGCTCCTCCCTCATTGTAACCCTCATGGTGAAATCTGTTTACCCCATGTGGTTTCTCCAAACATTATTCTCCTAGTGGCCCTTATCTACTCTTCACTGTCACCATTTGGGACCCCTGAGTAGGATAAGATATCCAGCACTATTCACTTCTGCCTGGTTAATTAACTCATCAGACTTTTATTAACCAATCAGAGGTGATAGAAAACAATGTTTCCATGCTATAGAGAGCATAGATAGTTGATAGTGCCATTATCCAGACTACAACCAGATATCTGAATATACAAATTAGCATCTGAATGCACAGTGTACAAAACTGTTCCCCAACAGTCATATTTGTGTTTGTTCATATTTGTAAGTTTCTAAAAGAGTGTTACATCTGTCATTATATGCCATATGTTTGAGACAGGGTATCTTTACACATGATTGACAAATGGGATCTGAGATGTTGTCATGGTTAAAACACAGTTTCCACCCTACTTTTTCAATTGCATTGACTGATGCTACAGAAATGATACTTCACGTCTTTTATTCTTTACCTTGAAGAACACCGTTTTGTATTTCTTTTATTTTTTGTATTACACTACAATTATATCACTATTACTTGTCTCCCTCTAAATTCTCCTGTATTCCCTCTCTTGCTATTTTTTAATAAATTGCTGTAATATATATATACATATATATACACATATATATCCAAAGAGTTCATGGAACAATTCTACTATAAAGTTTAATACAACAAGATTTCAATATTTGCTGTTAATACATATATACACTCATTATTTATATATAATATATATATATACATAATTTTTTATTTACTTACATTTTAATGAAACTACTATACTACAATTTGTACTAAAAACAAATTGGGTGTATCCATTTGAGATACTGGCATTATGGCGTCATTGTATGTTCTGTGTACTTGCAGATATCTATTTGAGAGGAATAACAATTGCTTTAGATCACATGGATTGAAGCCCACCCACACAACCAATGGCAAGCCACAGAAAAGAAGATCCCTGAGGCCTAAGTGTCCTTTGGACTTCATGCTGTTATGGAGCATGGCTCTACCTATTGTACTCTCAGTCGCCACGTCTTTCCAAATCGAAGTGTTGTGTGAAAACTCAGAATGGGCTTCCAGCTCCTTACTGAGCAGTATTATTAGCACTCATCATAATTTTGATTGAACTCTGTTAAGCATTGCTGCTGGAACAGATTAATGTTTCAATCCCTGCATTTGGAAAGAATGTAGAGATATAGATTATTATCAATGGCCAAAAGCTTTAGAACTTGGAGATGTAGCTTTTTCATAAGTTAGATTAACATATTTTTATCAATGGTTCTGCTGTACAAAGTTGCAAGAAATAGTTTGAAGTTCAAAAAGGAGCACTCTTCATATTTGAATTGGGGATTACTCATGGTAAGTGAACAAGAACAACGGTAGATATATCAGCTTTACCTGACTTAAAACATTTTAGAACTGGGCAGGTGGTCAAGGTCATGATTAAGTTCATTCATATATATATATATATATATATATATATACATATATATACATATATATATATATATATATATATATATATATATATATATATATATGTGTGTGTGTGTGTGTGTGTGTGTATGATTTAACAAACACATTGATGATATGTAGATGTGTACCTTTAGGATTGAAAGTAGAAATGACTGATAGATTTGTATTTAAAAGTTTAGATTTGTGATTAAAATTTATACAATATTAATTTTCAATATAAATAATTAAATAATTGATCTCTTTATTAATCACAAATTGCTGCAAGTCAGTAAAAAGAAAATGACAGAAAATTACATGGCTTTCTTATGCCTTTCTAATCTATAACAAGTTGTTAGTTATGAATATATATTCGTTCTTGGGAATGAAATGTTTTCTTCATAGCATATAGTATATAAGCTGTTCTTCAATTAAATGTATTTGAGAATATAATCTTAAAAATAATCATTCTTTAAAAGAAAAATAGAATGTAATCGCATCTTAATGTTATGCTATTTGAAAGAATTGGCTGGGATATCTAAGCAGTGAAAAAAAAAAACGTGTTTCTTATGAGCTTGTCCTGTTTCATTCACTGAGTGTGTGTGTGTGTGTGAGACAGAGAGAGCGACAGAGGAAGACAGTCAGAGAGAGAGAGAGAGAGAGAGAGAGAGAGAGAGAGAGAGAGAGAGAGAGAGAGAGAGAGATTGTGTGACTGTTTAATTCTTTTCCCTGATTATTATTATTTTTTTTTACCTTCTCTACAGCCACCAATTGGTCCTGTGGATTCATGTAGGTCAAGGGAAAGGGAAGTGCTGGCTCCAGTGAATCAGGCTTTACTCCCTCTGAGAATAGTCTGTTGATCAATGAATTGCCAACTCTGTGCACTCACCTCAGTTTACCCTAACCTGACAAGGCTTACCTTTAACATGTCCCCTTAAGATATTTTTGGAAATTTCCTGGCAGAAACCATACAACAACAGAAAAGTAATTGAAATACCTAATATCCTTAGATATTTTATATAATTGTAACACCTACATTTTGAAGTGCATGAAATATTACCATTCATGATAGGGTGATGAATGTGTGTTTGATGTTGGCTCCTGTTAAATTCTACTGCAACATGTGCATTGAATGTCTTATTGAAAAATCTTTTGCAATATAAATCCAATTAATCCTGTATAAAGTCAGTAATGACTTTAATAACAGTAGGGTTTACAGAAATTACTGAGTGACAATTGTGAATACTTTGTGTATACAATCTTGAATCAACCTCAGACTTTAATTCCAGACACTCAAGATTAGTGACTAATACAATGGGAGAAGAGGCCCTTGGTCCCATGAAGGCTTGATGCCCCAGTGTAGCAGAATGTGAGAGTAGTAAAGTGGGAGTGGAGAAGAGGGGATGAGTGGGCAGGGGGGGGCGCTGTTCTAGGGGAGAAATCAGAAAAGGGGGATAACACTTGAAATGTAAATAAAGAAAATATCCAATGAAAAACAGAAATGCCCAAAATGTAATCATTCATATTAGGGTGATGCGTTTTTAATGACAACTCCTGATAAATTCCACTGAAGGATGTGCACTGGGTACTTCGTTGAAAAATCTTTTGCATTATTAAAATCAATTCAATTAACCAAGATTAAAGCCAGTAATGATTTTTTTAAATAATGGTAGGTTTTACAGAAGTTCTTTAGTGACAGTTGTGAATACTTCATGTTTAAAATCTTGAATTGACCTTAAATTTTAATTCCGGAGAACCAACAATAGTGATTAATATGTTACTGCTTATGAGATCAAGGCTCCCACTTAGCACATGCATCTCTGATGAGAGACAAAGAGTTTTAAAACAGTTTTAAAAAATACTGGATTTTGGTAATAATTTCTTGTAAGGATTTTATATTACTGATGTGGAAAACAAGAATATTTATTATTTGCTCTAATTTGAAGTTGTCATTGGTCTAATTTTACAAGAATCAACTTAACATCTTTCATAGACATTTTCAATATTTTCAGTAGGAATTCTGAATTGCTGTGTCAGCTTCACGTATTCATTCTGCATATTTTTCAGTGATGTTTGTTCTAGTTTCTACATTGCATGGAAGAAATTTCAGAAGAGACAGCCTATATAATTACAGCAACAAATCTAAGTTCATCAAATCTTCTCGCTAATCCTCCCTACAAGAAAGGTGATTGCAGTCAGGGAAACATTCTGAAGTCAGGTAAGTCATTCTTACTCGGAATAAGATAATATCTATCTATTCAATAATATCTAAATCACAAAATTAAATCAGGAATATTAAAATCATAGTTAAATTATTATTCAAATTATCCTGCACAATTTAACTTAGATTTCACACAATCATGACTAAACTTGAAATATGTAAGTAAACAGATCCCTGCCTCAGTGTATCATGAAAGTAAATCCGGGGGACACAGTTATATTGCAATTACCGAAAAGGAAAAAAAAAAAAAAAAACAGTTTTCTAATGAATAACATTTACATACTTATTGCTCCTGGAAGTAATTCCCATCATTAAGAAACTGAGCTTCAAAGAGGTTGGTGGATATGGAGAAAAAAATATATCACAATACATAAATCATTTGGGGCTGGAATAAATAAATTTTCCTTCAAAGTACATGATGTAGATATTCGTATATATTTATTTACTTACTTATAGTTTAGTTTTGAGATTTAGAATAATTAAATTATTTTGAAACTTTCCTTTCCCCCACAAAAATCTGAGTGTGTGCCCATCCACAATCTCCTTCAAATTCATGACAACTTTTTCACTGATTACCATCATATGGTTATATTTGTTTTATTATAATAGTTTTGTCATATTTTATATCATACAAATTATGTATTATTTTATATAAAGCAATAATTTATGAAATATGAAATCTTCATTCATAAACATAACACTTTTACTCTATAAATTATAAGTTTGATGTGTCTCATATCTGTTTTTAATTATATTATTCTTAAAACAATGTTGAAATTTCTTTCATAATAATCCCATTTTCTAGCATACTTCATAATACTTTTTTCTACATTAAATCATTGAGTCTGGGAAACATTTCCTTATTACTTAACACGAAGTAGAAAACCATGTTTCTGCCTGTATGGGATCAATTTTAGCAAAACGTATATTTAAATATTTCTTTGATTTTTGTTTGTTTTGTGTCACATACCAAGATTCATTCATAAGTGCATTTCCCCACCATACTGCTGGGGAGCAGATTTTACTCACTTCCATATACACCTCCCTCCATTGCTGGATAAATTAGATGTTTGGAAAAAGAAGAACAGTATCAAGCAACCTCCACATCCCAGGGATGGAATTAGTCCTGTTTGTCCCGGGACATTCTCTTAGGAAGAAACACCCTGTAACATTAGACACAATGGACCATTTATCCACTGAAGACACTGTTAAAAAGATCACATTCCTTACAGAACATGTAAATAATGCAGTCCATCCTGAACCATTGCTACTCACAGGACTTTGAGCAATAAAACCACTTAATTTTATCAGCCCAAACTGTGTGTAGTTGGCACTTCTCATTTTCCTTAAATAATACATATTAAGCAATAAACAATCCTTATTTCAAATGTATCATGAAACATCCATTTGTCCCTAAAGAAAACACATATTGCTGAAAGTGAGACACATTGCTAGTCTTGATCATCTCTTCTAGGATTTTATTTCTTGCTTCATAAATGTCTTCATTAATCATCTTTTCAGTCTACTATTCCTGTAGGGAATGGACTGACTTACTCTGAGCACCAAGATTTGTGGATGGGATTATGGCTTAGAACCATAATGACACCATTTCCCAAGTCAACAAAATGAAGAAAGTGAATTCATTGATTCCCAATTCAACAAATTGTTTCTTCTACCCAAATAACTTTTTTACCTGACATAAAATCCCATGCTCATTAATCTGTATTGGTTAAAATACTAAACCTCACACATCAGCATTTTCACTGCCATTGTACTTACAGATTTGCCTGCTAGGTAGATGGCATTAAACTTCCCTAAAGGCTAATAATAGTGAAGAATTAAATTCATCAGTCACGGCATATGAGTTTGAACCCCCACACACTAGTTGATGCATAATGTTCTGTAACTTCATTTCTGAGGAATATCATATTCTCTTTGTGGGCACTCCATATATATATTGTACATGTAGACCAAAATCCTATACACATAAAATGATAAAATGAAATTAATGAAAATTTAAAGGTTAGAAATGTATGATATCAATGTATAAGTAAAGAAATTAAATATTTAATATTGTAAAAGAAAATAATTATATATAATGTGCTAACAGCATTTTTGTGTTTTTCTATTTAAATATCATAATTGCCTAATATCTTATTTGAAAACATATATTCATATATACAGGGAAATAGTTTCATATCATTTAAAATATGATTAAGAAAAAAAGTGTAAAAGAATAGATTATAGGTTCCTGTTAGGAAGCTGCATTAACAGAAAAGTAATCTTAAACTATTTTAATAAAAATCTGCATACTTTGTGTGTTCAAAGTAAATTAAAAAAATAAACCATACATTGATATCAAAAGTCTTTATGTGGAAAGGCATTAGGACTAGTTTTCTTTTTAGAAAGCACTCTGATGCTAGGATTAAAGAGTTAAAATTGTATACATAGTGTGGCTTTGGCCCTGATTTCTACATGTTTGCTGCAATATTTCTTTCAAAACTGGACACACACACACACAGACACATATGTACAAAATCAACCTTCCAAAATAAGTCTCTGTTTTGGAGATATTACTGGATTATAATTAATATATTATCCCATATATTGACCATAGTTGAATGACTCTAAAGGAGAGAAATCTATTCCTAAATATATGATATATAATGTGTTTGTCTTGCAAATATCAAATTGACTTTAGGTTTCTATTTTATTGATAATGAGTCATCCCTTAACTCATATAAAATAGTGAAACAATTTTTGCAAATGGATATTGCCTTTCAACTACTTAAGTAAAATTATGCAAATATTTAAAACATGGCATTAATAAGAGATTCATTTTTATACATTTTATGCAGATAAAATAAAATTAGGTAATATAAGTAGCTCAAGTGAGTTAAATTTTAACTTTAAACTAAAACAAACAATGTATTAAGGCATGGGACATATTCCAAATACAAAAGCCATAAATGAACCAATATGTTCATAAATCACACTGCCTGTCAG
This sequence comes from Mus caroli, assembly GCF_978045245.1. Taxonomy (NCBI): domain Eukaryota; kingdom Metazoa; phylum Chordata; class Mammalia; order Rodentia; family Muridae; genus Mus; species Mus caroli. The sequence goes on from NW_028227262.1 coordinate 88,671,033, forward strand.
TTCAATCTGTGATAAATCTACCACATCCACCTTTCTTCCTACATAACTTCCTGAAAGCCCCACATTGTGCCTGTAAGGGTTCCTCAGCTTTAGAAACCAAAGGGGCTACAACAAGAATAAACTTCATCTTCCAGAATATGCTCTTTCTTCTGAAGTAGAAAAATATAGGTGCTCAGCTGCTGATGAATTGATGAACACAAAGCATTTCAGTGTGCACAATGTGCTAATTCACTATTTTGTTTAGTATCAGAACAGGTTGGCAAGTGGCTGGCAATATTTGTGAGTGTCTGGCATTGCTTTGTTTTAATCCATGGGATTAGAATTCAGTGGTGTGTAAGAAAAATGTTCCAGAACTGTTGACATTCAGAAAAAAAAAGTTAAGAAGGGCAAGCTGGTTTGGTGACTTGGTCATAAAAATACAACAGTGACTAAGAAAGCCAGTGAACATCAAGGGTTAATTATGAACAAGCTGAAAAATCTCAAACAGTAAATGGCTGATTTTGCAAATTTGTTCATTATAACATATTTTTGATTGAGAGGTATTATATAATTTCAAAAAATTTATATAAATACATAGTATATCTTGATGTTAGCTATTCTCACATACTTCTTTCAGATTCCATAGTTTTTCTCTGAAATATCTCATATTTTTGTCACCACTTCTTCGTAATGACAATCAATGTTGGAATTTTAATTTATTTAAAACACAGAGAAATATTATGAAAATATGCTTATAGTTAATGACAGGTGTGAGGCTGCTTCAAATTGTCCGCAGCAACTACTTTTTTCCTCATCATCTAGCAGTATTGTGGTTTTGCCAGTGTCAGATAGTATTTATTGTTGTGTAATATTTGGAATTCAGAGACCTTTAGAGGGGGTAAAAAATATTTAGATTATTGAGAGTCTGGGTTGACTGTTATCTATTCATTGTTGGTCCTGAGTCCAGGTCATTCAGTGTGACTGATTATGGTTTGTTAATTGTATTTTCTTTATTAGATATTTCTTCATTTACATTTCAATTGCTATCCTGAAAGTCCCCTATACACTCCCCCAACCCTGCTCCCTGAACCACCCACTCCCACTTCTTGGCCCTGGCATTCCCATGTACAGGGGCTTATAAAGTTTGCAAGACCAAGGGGCCTTTCTTCCCAATGATGGACAACTAGGCCATGTTCTGCTACATGTGCAGCTAGAGACCCGAGCTCTGGGAGTACTGGTTAGTTCATATTGTTGTTCCACCTATAGGGTTGCAGACGCCTTCAGCTCCTTGATTACTTTCTCTAGCTCCTCCTTTTGGGGCCCTGTGTTCCATCCCAGAAACTTAGAATACCCAAGACACAATTTGCAAAACAGAAGAAAATCAAGAAGGAAGACCAACACATGGTGTCTTCATTCTTCCTTAGAATAGGGAACAAAATACCCATGGAAGTAGTTACAGAGAAAAAGATTGGGGCTGAGACGAAAGAATTGATCATCCAAAGACTGCCCCATCCGGGGAACCATCCCATAATCAGCCACCAAACACAGACACTATGGCATATGCCAGCATGATTTTGGTGAAAGGACCCTGATATAGCTGTCTTGAGTGAGGCTAGGCCAGTGCCTGGCAAATACAGAAGTGGATATTCACAGCCATGTATTGTTATTTGTATTGCTAAACAATGAAACAAAGAAAAGACAAAGGGTCTCTCTCTCTCTCTCTCTCTCTCTCTCTCTCTCTCTCTCTCTCTCTCTCTCTCTCTCTCTCATTTTTCTCTCCTATCTCTTGATAGAGGTTTGAAAGTGTAAAAAAAGTGGACAAGGGTAGAAGATAGAAGATATAAGGTAGAAGATAGAAAAAATTATGAAGTATCAGAGATCAGCAACACTTTGTCCTTCCCTATGTTATTCAATTACTGTTGCACATAAGTGTTCATCCACCTGGATATGGGTTTCTTACAACAGTGCCTGTTGTCCTCAGGAAGATTTAGGATCAATCCCTCACTAAGTAATCTTGAATTATATTCATGTTTGAATAGCTCAAAATCTGCCTAAGTTGGGCTTGCAGTATGTTAATAAAAATGTCTGGTCTCTGTTTTGTTTTGTTTTTTTTTCCCCAGAAACAAAAATGGGCTAGAACAAGCAGAAAATTTCTGTTTTTGTTTTTGTTCTTGTTGTTGTTGTTGTTGTTTGTTTTGTTTCCTTCAGATGGACTGAAGCTATACAAAGAATTAACTGCTGTGAGTGGGAGACTGGGCTTTTAAAAGTACTAAGGTTATTTACTTCTCTATTTCCGTAATGTCATTCTGGGTCCTTATTTCCTTCTGTAGGATTTAAGGATCTGAGCCACGTGTTGAATATCAATGGCAGATTTTGTCTTCTCTGATAGCCAAACTGGATGCAAATAGAAGGGTTGGTGTTGCTGAAATACAGGAAAGGGGATTGCCTTCACTATTTCTGAAGGAATGTTTCTTTCACACAGTATTTTCAATGAGATACATGGAAAATGGTTAGGTAACAAGATTCCAAACAATATCACAAAAAATTAGTGTGAATATTAAATCTGGATTTTTATGCACGATATCAAGTATACAGAGCTGAACTCACAAATAAAGGTACATCCACACTCTACAGAAGTCTGGAAAATTGAAAGTCTTTATGGTCACAATTGATATCAGATATATGTTTTTCCTCACGTTGATTTTGTAATATGACTTATGTCATATTGTAACTCTTTAAATTCTCCATTTCAGATTAATTCTCTTTGGCAACCTCCTTAAAGCACAAAACCTACTAAACAAAACAAAACAAATCACCCAAAACAACAAATTTTTTTTTTCTTTATTTGGATTTTTTTAAATTCCAAGGATTAACAATTATGGTACATGTCTTACAAAATATTCTGTTGCTGATAAAACACATCATGAAGACTGCAACTCTTATAAACGAGAGCTTACAGTTTTAGAGGTTTAGTCATAATCAGCATGGTGGTTGGCATGGGCACTGTCAGTGCTGAGGAAGGAATTGAGAGTTCCATATCCTAATCATCATGAAACAGGAAGAGACACTGGACATGCCTTTAGCATTAGAAACCTCAAACCTCACTCCAAGTGGCACTTCCTCCAACAAGATCACATCTACTGCAACAAGGCCAACCTTCAAGTTTCTCTCAAGCACCAACAATCTAGTGACCAAGTATTCAAATGTAAGAGCCTGTGTGTGTTTGCATTAAAACATGCATGTTGTTTCATGGATGAGTGTAACAGTATTTGAGGCGGGATTCTACTGTCGCTTTTGCTGCCATTTAAATAGCAGGCATTTTCTGACAACCCTAGGCCATTTTAATTTCTAAAAATGAGACACAGAGACCAGGCATTTTTATTAACACGCTGAAAGCCAAAGTTAGGCAGGTTTTGAGATATTCAAACATGACTACACAGGTAAAACCCAGAACAATGCCCTGTTACTTGCCATCTTGTACAGGCCACCCTGGTCCATGTGTTTCATCGTGGCTGCTCACTCATAGCAATTTCATGGTGAAAACCTCCTGTTACCTACATGTGTTTTCCCTATGCCTTCTTTCTGCTGTAATTCTTCTCTACTCTCTGCCCACTCCTTCTTGGACATCCTGACTAGTATCAGAAGTTACTCCCTGATGCCCAAGTAATTGACTGATCAGATTTATTCTTAATAATAAGAAGGGATGGAAAACAGTTTGTTATATATCATAGAGACAAAAGATGGATGACCACAGTGTAGTTCTGACTGCAGCCAGTATCTGTGGACATAAATCAACATCTCAATACATAGCACAAAAAAAGCCACCCCCAACAACTCACCCTTTTATTTCAATAAAACTATAATCTCTATTATTAATACACAAAAATAACAAAAATGAAAATGTAGCAGGTAAAATTTACATTTAAATGTCCACTCCTTTTTTATTGGCAATCTGGGAAAAGGCACTACCTTGATGAGTTTACAGTTCTTAAATCCTTTTCTATCAATAATTTTATTTATAACTGAGAAATATCTTCTTAGATCTAAAATCATTTTCTGAATCTTAAAAAAAATTTAGTCTTAATTTTGAGGCTATAAACATCTAGTTTTCAACCCTATCAGAGTATGAGAGGAACTAAATATTACCTAAGTATGCAGGAAGTGCAGAGCAAGTACCACTCAAAACTACAGAAGTGACATAGAGCACTGACTGCCTGGACAAACAATAACCCTAAATTTTTCTGAGTCATGAAAGCATCCATCAGGGTTCTTTTTTGTTGTTGTTGTTGTTGTTTTGGTTTTGTTTTGTTTTTTTTGTTGTTGTTTTGTTTGTAGGTTCCACATTGGATTTTGTGAAGACTCTTTATTGTGACTTAAAGAATCCTCCAATTTCTCTTCTTTGGCCTTTGATCTAGCATTTAATATTTTAGTCTTCTCTTTCTCTAAGTCTCTTTTATTCTTCTCTCTCTTCAAAGAGGATATATACAATTATAATTACTACTGAACATATAATTTTTTCATGTGGACAGTAAAAATAAAACTAGATGGAGTACTAATGCCTTCTTTTGCAGTATTTTCTGCTTTTTAATATGAAAAATATTTTCTTTTTTAGTATTTAACTCTCTTCTTCTTGTGGAAATTTTATTTTTCTTTCTCTTTCCTTTCTTTGGAGAATGCATATGTTTATATTTTACATTCATATTTCTATTACTATGCATGTTGTGTTTCTTTAGCCTGTATGCACCATTTAAAACACTCATCTATTTTTCTCTTACTGTGAAATCATTATATGACTATATTTATATGCCATTGCTTTCTAACCTTAATGTCTTATTTCTGTTCCATTTTCTAAAGTTTTTTCCATTCTTGTATGACTTATTCCTTTTAATTTATTTAATTTTATCTTAAGGAATTTATTTTATTAATTTCAAAATATTTGGTTTTGTCTTTGAGGTTTTATAACCCTTCCTCTATTTTCTTTTGGATTGATGCATAAATATAAATTTCTTACTTCACCAGGAGAGGTATTGCTGGATCCTCTGGTAGTACTATGTCCAATTTTCTGAGGAACCGCCAGACTGATTTCCAGAGTGGTTGTACAAGCTTGCAATCCCACCAACAATGGAGGAGTGTTCCTCTTTCTCCACATCCTCACCAGCATCTGCTGTCACCTGAATTTTTGATCTTAGCCATTCTGACTGGTGTGAGGTGGAATCTCAGGGTTGTTTTGATTTGCATTTCCCTGATGATTAAGGATGTTGAACATTTTTTCAGGTGCTTCTCTGCCATTCGGTATTCCTCAGGTGAGAATTCTTTGTTCAGTTCTGAGCCCCATTTTTTAATGGGGTTATTTGACTTTCTGGAGTCCACCTTCTTGAGTTCCTTATATATATTGGATATTAGTCCCTTATCTGATTTAGGATAGGTGAAGATCCTTTCCCAATCTGTTGGTGGTTTTTTTGTCTTATTGATGGTGTCTTTAGCCTTGCAGAAGCTTTGCAGTTTCATGAGGTCTCACTTGTCAATTCTCGATCTTACTGCACAAGCCATTACTGTTCTATTCAAGAATTTTTCCCCTGTGCCCATATCTTCAAGGCTTTTCCCCACTTTCTCCTCTATAAGTTTCAGTGTCTCTAGTTTTATGTGAAGTTCCTTGATCCACTTAGACTTGACTTTAGCACAAGGAGATAGGAATGGATCGATTCGCATTCTTCTACATGTTAACAACCAGTTGTGCCAGCACCATTTGTTGAAAATGCTGTGTTTCTTCCACTGGATGTTTTTAGCTCCCTTGTCGAAGATCAAGTGACTGTAGGTGTGTGGGTTCATTTCTGGGTCTTCAATTCTATTCCATTTGTCTATTTGTCTGTCACTATACCAGTACCATGCAGTTTTTATCACAATTGCTCTGTAGTAAAGCTTTAGGTCCGGCATGGTGATTCCACCAGAGGTTCTTTTATCCTTGAGAAGAGTTTTTGCTATCCTAGGTTTTTTGTTATTCCAGATGAATTTGCAGATTGCACTTTCTAATTCGTTGAAGAATTGAGTTGGAATTTTGATGGGGATTGCATTCAATCTGTAGATTGCCTTTGGCAAGATAGCCATTTTTACAATGTTGATCCTGCCAATCCATGAGCATGGGAGATCTTTCCATCTTCTGAGATCTTCTATAATTTCTTTCTTCAGAGACTTGAAGTTTTTATTATACAGATCTTTCACTTCCTTAGTTAGAGTCACGTCAAGATATTTTATATTATTTGTGACTATTGAGAAGGGTGTTGTTTCCCTAATTTCTTTCTCTGCCTGTTTATTCTTTGTGTAGAGAAAGGCCATTGATTTGTTTGAGTTAATTTTATATCCAGCTACTTCACCGAAGCTCTTTATCAGGCTTAGGAGTTCTCTGGTGGAATTTTTAGGGTCACTTATATATACTATCATATCATCTGCAAAAAGTGATATTTTGACTTCATCTTTTCCAATTTGTATCCCTTTGATCTCCTTTTGTTGTCGAATTGCTCTGGCTAGGACTTCAAGTACAATGTTGAATAGGTATGGAGAAAGTGGACAGCCTTGTCTAGTCCCTGATTTTAGAGGGATTGCTTCAAGCTTCTCACCATTTACTTTGATGTTGGCTACTGGTTTGCTGTAGATTGCTTTTATCATGTTTAGGTATGGGCCTTGGATTCCTGATCTTTCCAAGACTTTTATCATGAATGGGTGTTTGATCTTGTCAAATGCTTTTTCCGCATCTAACGAGATGACCATGTGGTTTTTGTCTTTGAGTTTGTTTATATACTGGATTACGTTGATGGATTTCCGTATATTGAACCATCCCTGCATCCCTGGGATGAAACCTACTTGGTCAGGATGGATGATTGTTTTGATGTGTTCTTGGATTCGGTTAGCAAGAACTTTATTGAGGATTTTTGCATCAATATTCATAAGGGATATTGGTCTGAAGTTTTCTATCTTTGTTGGGTCTTTTTGTGGTTTAGGAATCAGAGTAATTGTGGCTTCATAGAATGAGTTGGGTAGAGTACCTTCTGTTTCTATTTTGTGGAATAGTTTGTGAAGAACTGGGACATCCTGCATGTTCTTAAAAGGCCAAGTTGGCACTGTGATGTCACAGAGTGATGCCACCTCCAAATGGACCATTTTGTGCTATAGCACAGCCATGCTCCAGGAAAAGTCTGGTCAGACATGTAGTTGTACCTTGAGTGAGGGTTGGCATTCAGGACACAGAATCACCTGTGCCAAGATTTGCCATATATTTGAGACAAAGTCTCCTGCCACCTGAATGCAAGTGTCCACTGAGATACTACAATGGTTATAAGTCTTGTATCTGCCCTTCTCTATCCAATGCTATGTTTGATGATACAGAAATGATACTTCCTGCTATTTTTTGAAGGGCATTTTGTTTTTAAATTTCTTTCATTTTCTGTATTTTACTCTAATTATATCATTGTTTCTTTCTCTACCTAAATCCTCCCATATGCTCAAAATGCTTTTTTTCCCCAATTTTATTTATTTATTCATCTTGCTTTTGACTTTTTTGTTAGGTTTTTTTGTTTGTTTGTTTGTTTTTATTTTTGATATAGTGTTTCTCTGTGTAGCCCTGGGTGTCCTGGAAGTCACTCTGTGGGCCAGGCTGTCCTTGAACTCAGAAATCTCACCTCCCAAGTCTGCCTCCCAAGTGCTAGGAGTAAAGGCATGTGCAACCACTTTCCAGTCCCAGTGCCCCTTTTCAACTAAATGGTGTTAAAGCCCTATATGAATGTACATTCCCAATTTCTGTTTTTGAAACAATCCTACTATGAAGTGTAATGTAAAATATTTCATTACATGCTGTTACATGCCTATACATACAAATATATGTTACTTATGCATTTACTTGCTTATGAAATAATTATATCATGATTTGTAATAAGCCCAGGTCACACATATACCTATAGGGAAATGCCATCAAGGAGACAATCTATGATCCACATCCATGTAGCAGGCCACTTGAGAGGAACAACAAACTGCTTTAGAACTCACGTACTTTGTCCCATGAGAACAACTACAATGGGCATGCCCCAGATAGGCAGAATTCTGAAGACTAAGTATCCTGAGGAATTCATGCCATTATGGAGCATAGTTCTGCTTGTTGTATTCTCTGTCTTCACAATCTTCCTTTTCTAATTGTGTGAAAACTCACATGGGCTCATCATTCCAGCCCCTCACTGGGCAGTATTGTTAGCACTTATAGTGATATTTCTTGATCTTTGTTAAGAAATGCTCCTAGAACAGATTAATGATTCAATCACTACCTTTGAAAAGAATTTAGAGATGTAGATTTCCAGTGAAGATCAACAACTTTAGAAATAATTTGGAGTTGTAGCTTGCTAGTTAAGTTAGGATAACTTTTTTTATCCTAATCCTAAAAGTTAGGTCTTTTTGTTGTTGTTGTTGTTGTTGTTGTTGTTGTTGTTTGTTTTTGTTTTTGTCCACTGCTCTACTGACAGAATTTTAACTATTAATTTGAAGTTCAGAAAGGCACACTTTTAATTGCTGAGCTAGACAGTTTTGTGGACAGTGAAAAAGAACAATGGCAGCCTACCAGCACTACCTGGCAGGACTCTCTGTCCAGAACTAGGCAAATGATCAAGGTGATGATTAAATTCTTAAACCTGTTAATGCCAACAGCTTCAACACAGTATAATAAAAACACTGGTGATCAGTAAAAGTGCACCCTGAGGATTTTATGTAGAAATGTCTGACATTCTAAATATAAGTTAATATGTTATTCTTTTAAGATTCAAAATCATTCCATGTTAAGATTGATCATGAAATTATTGATCATCTCTTTATTAACCACAAATTGAAGCCACTCAATAAAAAAATTGGTGAGAAAATTACATGGCTTTCTTAATATATAAAAAGTTGCTTAGTTTTGAATGTGTGTGGGTTCATGGGAATAATTTCTGCTTTATATGTAATACATAAGTTATTTTTAAGGAAAAATAAGATTTTGGGGAACAAAATTTTATAAAAAATAATCATTCGTTCAAAAAACTATAATGTAATCACATTGTAATGTTTATGCTACTTGAAAGTCTATGCTGGAATATATAAGGAGTGAAAGAAAAAAATAAAATTTTTGGCAGTTTCCATGCTTCATTCATTGACGATCTGTGTGTATATGTGTGTTTGTGTGTTTGTGTGTGTGAATATGATTCTTTTCCAAGTTTTATTTCTTTTTATTTATCTCTCCATTCCCCCAAATAGTTCCTACAGACTCTTGTAGGCCACAGAAATGGCTGGCCAAACAGAATCATTCATGCTTTACTCCCGCTGAGATATTCTGCTGAGTGATAAATTGCCAACTCATTGCCCTCACCTCAGTTTACCCTAACCTGACAAGGCTGGCCTTAAACGTGACCCTTTAAGATATATATATTTTTGTAAATTTTCCAAAATAAACTATACAACAGAAATGTAATTCAAATACCTGATATCCTTAGGAGTTTTGTATAATCATTATGAAATTCACAAAATATTCTCATTCATGACAGTGTGATAATGTGACTTTGATATCAGCTCCTGATAAATTCCACTGCATGTTGTGCATTGGGTACTAAATTGAAACCTCTTTTGCAATATTAGAATCAATGCGATTAACCCTATATAAAGCCAGTAATGATTTTCAATATGTACCTAAATTCCCAAGTGACAATTGTGAATACTTTGGGTTTACAAGCTTGAATCGAACTCAAAATTTAATTCCAGAGAACCAACAATAGTGATCCATATGTTTCTGCTTGTGAGATTAAGGCTCCTACTTAGGGCATGCATCTGTGAGGTGAGACAAAGAAGGAGACATTTTAAAATACTATTAGATAGGCTTCATATTTTTGTAATTTTTTTTTACTGCTGAGATGCAAAACAAGAATCTTTATCATTTGCTCTAATTTCAATCACTTTTACAGGGCCCGACTTTCCTGTTTCATAGACGTTTTCAATATTTTCAGTAGGGATTTTAGATTGTTGAGTCAGCTTCTTGCATTTTCCCCATATCTCTTCAGTGATATTTGTTCCAGATGTTGCATTTCATGCAAGACAATTCAGAAGAGACAGCCACTATTATTACACCTAATAGTTTATGTGTATCAAACTTGTCACCAGTTTTAAAATCAAACTACTTCACCCTACCCTCCCTAGTAGAATGGTGATGTCAGTCAGAGACACATTCTGAAGTCAGATAGCCTTTCTAGGGGTTAGATTATATCTCTCCTTATAATCAAATCTGTTACAGATCTATAATCATAAATATTAATATTATTATCATATTATTGTATAAATTATCCTGTACAACTCACCTTGAATAATGATTATACTTGAAATATATTAGCAAACACATTCATGCAACACTATGTCATGAAACTAATTACAGGGGACAAAACTATTTTGCAATTATTTAAAAAATCTTTTCTTCCATATAAATTTACATACCCAATGCTCCTATTATCTTCAGGAAGTTACTACTTTGATCAAAAAATTGGGCTTCAAATAGAATCATGGTGTTTAAGGCAATATGTATCAAAATATAAAATCCAATTGGGACTGTAATAAATAAATTTTCCAACATAAAAACATGTTATATATTATCCTAATCAGTTACTTATTCATGCATAATTTATTTTTGAGATTTTAATAATGTTACACCATTTTGAATCTTCCCTTTCCCCATAAAAATATGAGTGTGGGCACTTCCACACTTTCCATCTAATCCTTGGCATATTTTTGTCACTTATTATAATCATATGCTTATATTTATCATACTATTATAATATTTGTGTTATATTTTATAATATACAATTTCTGTATTCTTTTATATAAAATAATAATTTATGAAATGTGATATATTCATTCATAAATATAACACTTTCCATCTCTATACAGTAACAAAGTAGTATATCATATATGGTTTTATTTTTAATATTTTTTAAATATTAAAAATTCTTTCATAATGATCCCATTATTCCTACCATACTGCAACATATAGTTTCTGCATTAAATTAATTAGTCAGGGAAACATTTTCTTATCTTCTAAATTGAAAATAATTATATTATATGTTTGCCTATATTTGACAATCTTTAGTATACCTATATTTATTTATTTGTTTGTTTATTTATTTATTTATTTATTTTCATTTGATTTTAGAGTGTTTTGTGCCACCTAACAGGATTTATTCATTAGTGCATTTCCCACTTCTACACTGCAGGGGAACAGATAATGGTGATTTTACTCACTTTGATATAATCCTCCCTCAGATGCTGGATAAAGGTAGATATTTGGAAAATGGTGAACTGCATCACGCAATCTCCAGATTCCAGGGATTGAATCAGTCCCATTTCTTTTGGGACATTCTGTTAGGAAGAAATACCCTGTAAAATGAGACACAATGGACCATTTATTGACTAATGACACTCTTGATAAAGATCACATTCCTTACAGAACATGTAAATAATGCAATCAACCGATCTTGAACCAGTGATACTCACGACTAAGTGGGCAATACTTCTTCTGAAATTTATCAGCCCAAACTGTGTGTTGTTCTCACTTCCCATTTTTCCTAAACAAAACATATTACACAATATTTGTACCCAAAAAAATCACATCTTGCTTAAAGCTAGACACAAACATGGCTTCTGTTCTATTATGCTATTTTTGGTTTGTTAGTATCTTCATTAATCAACATTTCAGGCTAGAATTCCGGTAGGGAATGGATTCCTGTGTGCCCCAAGACTTGGGTGTGGGAATGGGGCTCAGACCCTTAAATGAAGGCAATTTCCAACTCACTGAAGCCATACAAGTGACCTCATTGATGCAATGCTAGGTAATTGTATCAGGTCATTGGGATGATTTTCAAGAATAATAACATTCTTCACAGTGAATTTATACACACTGCTTTTGTCAGATTTGCCTTTACTCATATTCACATTTCTTCATGTTTTACTTTTAGCCAACATATGTTTCATCACATAATGTATTTTTTTACTGTGTTGAACCTTAACTCCTTTAATATAAAGAAAGATTAAAATATCTAGATGTGAAAACTCAAATTCAATACATTTAAGATGAAGTCACTCTCAACTCAAACTTTCCTCGTATTATCATAAGATCAAAATCATCTTTTATTTCCAGAAATATATTGTAATGCCTTGATTCTAATTTCAACATATTGTTAATTCTACACAAATATCTTTTCTTACCTGACATAGAACATCATGCTCATGACTCTGTATTTGTTAAAATACTTAACCTCACACATCAGCATCTGCTCTGGACTACTTTCTGGCGTTATATTAACATATTTGCTTGCTAGGTAGATAGTATTAAATTTTCCAGAAAACTAAAAACAATATGAATTAAGTTCATCAATCAGAGCAAATTCATTTGAGGCATGACACTCAAATGTTTGCACATAATCACCTTTACCTTAAATCCTGAGAGATATCTTATGATATTGATGGGTACGCACACTCACAGTGCACAATGCAGTTCAACACTCTCAAATATAAAATGATAAAATAAATTTAGTAAAAATTTAAGGTACATCAATATTTAGAAAACTAAGTTATAGATGTTCAAGTAAAGAAATAGAAAGTATTTAATATTGTGATAGAATAATTTATATATAATGTGCTAACTGTACTCTTGTGTATTGCTGTGTATACTTTATAATTACATAATATCTTAATTGAAAATATATATACATGACAATAGTCTCATATCATGCTAAATACGATGAGGAATAAAGTACAAAAAATAGATTATAGGTTCCTGTTAGGAATCTGCATCAACATAAATAAAGTAATTTTAAAAAGATGTAATAAAAATCCACATACTTAATTCATTCAAAGTAAATAATAAAATGTGCAATCATATTTTGATATAAAAACTCTTTGTAGGGCAAATCATTAGGAATATTTTTTTTGTTAGATATCACTCTGATACAAGGAGGAAAGTGCTAAAATTTTATACTTTGTTTTAATTTCACCCTGATTTCTACATTTTTTCCTGCAACATTTCATTCAGAACCTGTAGTTACTAGCACACAGACACACCTAGAAACACACATGCACGAACACACACAAACACAAATGTGGAAAATCAGACTTTAAAAAACAAGTCCCTGTTTTGGAGATATTTCTAGAGTATAATTAATACTTTCTCATATATTGACCATAGTATAGTGACTCAAAAAGAGAGACATATATTCCTCAAATATATGATATGTATGTTTGCTCTGCAGATTTCAAATTGATTTTGTTTCTATTTTATTAAGAGCCATCCCTGAATTCATGTAGAATAGTGAAACATTTAATGCAAATGCATGTTGGCATTCAATGATGTAAATTATGTTAATTGTGCAAAAGTTAAAAAATATGTGGCATTAAAAAGGGGTTATTTTTCATACCCTTTACACAGGTAAAATAAAATTAGGCAATGTAAGAAGCTCAAATGAGGTAATTAAACCTTAAACTAAAACAAATAATTTTTCAAGACATAGAACATTTTCCAAGAACAAAACCCAAAGAGGAACCAATATATTCACAGAATAACCCTGATAGTCAGCTCAAACATTAATAAATTCAACACAGCCACCTATCTTCCTACATAACTCCCTGAGAGCCCATCCATATTCTGTTAACGGTTCCTCAGCAGCAGACACCAAACATGCAAGCACAAGGGGAAAAAGAAGCTTCATCTTCCAGAATAATCTCTTTCTTTTGAATCAGAAGAGCATATGTGTTTAGCTGCTCGTGAAATGATGAACCGAAGAGGCTTACAAAGCATTTCCATTTGCACAATGTGCGATGAACCTATCAATTCATTCTTTTCTTTTAATTTTCAAACCACTTTGAGAGACTGGTTCACAGTATTTGTAAAGTGTCTGGCACTGCTTCATTTTAACCAATGGGATTATATCTCAGTGGAGTGTAATAATCACTGTTCCTGAATTATTGACATTCAGAAACAAAGTTAAGAAGATCAAGTTGGTTTGGTGACATTGATAGGACAATACATAGGTAACTAAGAAACCATTGAAAAAGATGATTAAAAACAAATTTGAAAAACTCATCACAATAAATTGAAGAATTTGTAGTTTTTTTGGTTAAAATTTTTTATGGTGAGATATTATAGATATTTTAAAATATTTTATATAGATATATAGTATATCTTGTTCATAGCTGCCATTATATTGTCCTTTCAGATTCCAAATATTCTCTCCCAAATATCTGGTATCTTGCTGTTGGCTTCATTGTAATGAGATTGTTGGAATTTTAGGTTCTTTCAAACATATATAAATACTATAAGAATGTGCTTTCAGTTAATGCCACATGTGGGGCTGCTTCAGACTCTCCACAACAAATGATTATTATTTCTCTCACCATTTAGCATGGTTTTGATTCTGCCATCTGCAGATAGTTTTACAGTTGTCTGGCATTTGGAATACAAGGACATTTTTAAGGATTGTATAAATTGTAGGTTCTTGAGAGGCTGTTGGCCATTGCTTCTTGGTCCTGAGTCTTGGTCATTCAGTGGAATTGATTATGTTTTATTAATTGTATTTCTCAAACATGAACCAAAAAGGATTCGGTGTCCTCTGTGCTGCTCTATATTTTTGCCTCTCAGTTTCTTGCTCTGTTTCTCTCTCTGTCTCTCTCTGTGTCTCTCTCTTCCACTCTATTATTCTTTATCTTATCTATTGATAGAGGGTTGAATGTGTAAAAAAAATAGACAAAGGTAGAAGGTAGAAGGATGTATAGAGCATCAAAAGTCATCTACACTTCTTTTCTTTACCATCAAATCCAATTCTTGTTGCCCATATGTGTGCATATGTGGGCTTATACACCTGATTATGGGTATGCTATTCCAGTAGCTGTTGCCCTCAGGAAGATTTAACCACAGTCCCTCACTAAGTAATCTTAAACTGTAGTCTACCATGGCAATCTGAACCCACAGAGCCATCCAGGACACAAGATCAGTGCAGCATCCTGACAATTATCCTTGTCTAGGCTTCTGACAATTATGCATGGAAGCATCAGCAACTGTTGATCTCTGTAACTTCTAGGTTCTACATTTCAGATTAAATCACTTTGACAACTTCCTCAAATAACAAAACCAACCAGACAATCAAACAAACAAACAAACAAAAACCCTCACCAACAAAAGACTTTTCTCATTTTCTTTTATTAGAATTTTATTTTTTATTATTTTATTTACATTTTGAATGGTATCTTCTCTCCTGGGTTCTCCTTGGCAAACCCCCATCCCATCCTCCCTGACCCCACTTCCATGAGGGTGCTCACCCACATACCTACCCACTCCTGCCTCATCATCCTAATATTCCTCTACCCTGGGGAATCAAGCCTTCACAGAACCCAGGGCCTCCCCTTCCATTGATTCCATTGATAAGGCCCCTTTAGCCTCTTCAGTCCTTCCCCCAACTCCTCCACTGGGGTCCCTGTGCTCAGTCTGATAGTTGGCTGTGAGCATCTGCATGTGTATTAGTCAGGATATGGTAGAGCCTCTCAGGGGACAGCTACATCAGGCTTCAGTCGGCAAGAGCATCTAAACAATCCCATAAACGTTCATGAAATCAAAGCAGTCATTAAAAGTCTTCCAAGCAAAAAAGCCCACTACCAGATGGGTTTAGTGCAGAGTTCTATCAGACCTTCAAAGAAGACCTAATATCAATAGTCTTCATACTATTCCACAATATAGAAACACAAGGATCACTACTCAATTCGTTCTATGAAGCCACAGTCACATTGATGCCACACAAAGATCCAGCAAAGGACAAACTTCAAACCAATTTCACTTATGATATTGATGCAAAAATATTCAATAAAATTCTCACAAACTGAATCCCAAAGCACATCAAAATGATCACCATGATCAAGTAAGCTCCATCCCAGGGATGCAGGGATGGTTCAATATACAGAAATCCATCAATGTAATCCACCCCATAAACAAACTCAAAGGAAAAAAAACATAACTGCATTAGATGCTGAAAAATAGTTTGACAACATCCCTTCACATTAAAAGTCTTGGAAAGAACATAAATTCTAGGGCCATGTCTGAACTTATTAAAAGCAATATACAACAAACAAGTAGCAAACAGCAAACTAAATGGAAAGAAACTTGAAGCAATCCCACTAAAACTCTCTCTACCTTTCTATTTAATATATAACTTGAAGGGTTTTTTTTAATCCCATGGTAAACTCTGTGCTACATGTCTTACAAACTGTTCTATTGAAGTGAAAGACACCATGAAGAGGACATTCTTATATAGTATAGACTTTGCTTGCAGTTTTAGAGGTTTAATCCATAATCAGCATAGTGGTTGTCATGGACACTTATATATAGAATGCTGGGAAACGAACTGAGACTTCAAAATCCTAATAATCATGAAACAGGAAGAGACACTGGATTTAGTTTTAGCATTTGAAGCCTCAAAGCTCACCCCAGTGATACTTTGTCTAAGAAGGTCACATGTACTGTCTCAAATCTAACCTTCAAATCTTTCTCAAGCAACAACCCTCCCAAGTACCCAAGCATTCAAATATAAAAGACATGTGTGTGTGTGTGTGTGCTCATTAAAACATGCATGTTGTTTACATAAAGGTGTACAATAGTATTTTGGGAGAGGAGGGTAGAATTCTACTATGCCTTTTGCTCCCAGCATTTTCTGTCTGTTCTAGCCCATTTTAATTTCTGAAAAAGAGACACAAAGACCAGGAATTCTTATAAGCACACTGCAAGCATAAACTAGGCATGTTTTGACCTCTTCAAAATGAGTAGATAGAAAATACCAAGAAAAAAATGCTGTGTTCCTTGCCATCTTGTGCAATTTCACTCTGGTCCACGTGTGTCTTCATGGATGCTCAATCATGCCAAACTCATAGTGAAAATCTCCTGTTCTCTTCATGTTTTTTCTTCACTCCTTCTTCCCCCTTTGTTCCTTCTCTACTCTTCCTTCTATGTAGAAGCATTGTCTCATATCAGCAGTTCTGCCCTATTCTCTTCAGCCCAACTAAATGGATGATCAGATCTTTTATTAATGAATCAAAGGTGACAGAAAGTAATTTTTACAATACATAGAGACCAGACATGGTTGACTACAACCAGACTTCTGGGATTAGAAATGAATATTTGAATACAAAGTGCAAAATATCATCTCCAACATTTCACATTTTAAATGTAATAAAAGGTTCTTTCTCAATTATTAATAAACAATACACAATGATAACAATTATGAAAATGTATCAAGTAAAACTTACATTCTCTCAGTAGGATCTGATGATGTTTTGAATTCCCTCAAGATCTGTTGTTATGTCTGCTTTCATTTTTGAATTTCTTAATTAGGATACTGCCCTATTTAAAATAGCCAGAAGTTGGAAAGAACCAAGATGTCCCTCAACAGAGCAAAGGATACAGAAAATATGGTACATTTACACAATGGAGTGCTACTCAGCTATTAAAAATGATGAATTTATTAAATTCTTGGGGAAATGGATGTATCTGGAGGATATAATGCTGACTGAGGTAACCCAATCACAAAAGAAGTCACTTGATATCCATGCAATGATAAGTAGATATTAGCCCAGAAACCTAGAATACCCAAGATACAAATCCTAAAACACAACAAATTCAGGAAAGAAGACCAATTCATGGATAATTCATTCCTACCTAGATTAGGGAATAAAATATCCATGGAAAGAGTTACAGAGAAAAAGTTTAGAGCTAAAACGAAAGGATAGACCATCCAGAACCATCCCCACCTGGGGGTCCTTCCCATAATCAGCCAGCAAACATAGACATTATTGCATACTCCAGCAAGATCTTGCTGAAAGGACCCTGATATAGCTTTTTCCTGTGAAGCTTTGCCAGTGTTTGGCAAATACAGTACTGGATGCTCACAGTCATCTATAGGATGGAACACAGGGCTCCCAAAGTAAGAGCTAGAGAAAGTACCCAATAGCTGAAGGAGTCTGCAATCCTATAGGTGTAACAACAATATGAACAAATCAGTATCCCCAGAACTTATGTCTCTAGGTGCATATGTAGCAGAAGATGGCCTAAATGGCCATCATTGAATAGAGAGGACACTTGGTCTAGAAAACTTTATATGTCCCAGTACAGGGGAAAGCCAAGGCCAAGAAGTGGGAGTGAGTGGGTAGGGGAGCAGCAGTGGTGAGGGCATTGGGGACTTTTGGGATAGCAATTAAAATATAAATGAAGAAAATATCCAATAAAAAAGAAAAAAATGGGGTAAGATCTAAAACAAAATTCTCAACAGAGAAAAGTTGAAGGTCTTAAAAATCCTTACAGAAATGTTAAAATTCCTAGTTACCAGGTAAATCTAAACCATCAGAAAATTTAAAATCATTCTATATGAGGACACAGCTATATCACTTCTGAACAAACAACTAAAAGATGCCTGAACAAACCAGCAGGACATATGCTATATTATGTCCATAGTAGCCTTATTTGTTGTAGCCAGAAGCTAGAAACAACCCAGATATCCATCAGTCATAACATAGGTAGGGAAAATGTACTATTCAGCTATTAAAAACTAGGACATCATGCATTCTGCAGACAAATGAACTGAATGAGCAAAGATGATCCTGAGTGATTTAACACAGACCCCAAAAGACATGCATAGCATATACTCACTGTTAAGTGAGATATTTGCCAAAAGTACAGAATACCTATGAGACAACTCACAGACCTTATGAAGATTAAAAGGAAGGAAGGTCCAAGTATGGGTACTGCAAATAGAAGGGAAACAAAATAATCATGAGAACAGAGGTAGGGAGTTATATGAACTATAAAGGGGGCCTGGGGAAGGAGGGGAAGGAAGACAGCCAAGTACAGCCAGAATTCCACATATGCTCTGGACAGGCATACATGGGAGGGCTGTCACATGCTTTCCACTCAGCCCTGGGTGCACATCCAAGCCTCTGACCCACTCTTCAGGGGGTGGACAAGGGGCAGCCTAACCTGGGGCCTTGGAGCACTCCCAGAACCCCCATGGTTATAGGACAGAGGGAAGAGAGGTTCCCACAGTGGCAAGAGTGAGCACAGCAGATCTTGATGAGCAGAGACTGTCTATGGTTTTAAAGCTTTATTATAGAGAGACAGGGGGAAAGAGAGAATGTAGAAAAGAGAGAGAGAGGAAAGTCTAGTGAGAAAGAGAGAGTAAGAGGGAGAGGGTGAGAGGAGAGAAGAGAAGAGAGGAGAAGACAAAGGAAGAGGAGAGAGTAGTGAGAGAAGTGAGAGGTAAGAGAACAAAGGAATTAGAGAAGTGAGAGAGTAAGAGTGAGGAGTAAGAGAGCAAGGAGGGATCTAACTGCCACTTTTAAAGTATGCTGCTATCTTTTTTCGTTCTTAGGTAACTGAGGAGGAGTTTAGCCTGAAGGTCAGAAGCTTGAGACATTGCCTAAGTGACTTCTAGCCATGCTTCTCTCTTTTTTTTAAAATTAGGTATTTATTGGATTTACATTTCCAATGTTATCCCAAAAGTCCCCCACACCCTCCCTCACCCACTCCTCCACCCACCCACTCCCACTTCTTGGCACTGGAATTCCCCTGTACTGAGGCATGTAAAGTTTGCACGACCAATGGGACTCTCTTTCCACTGATGGCCACCTAGGCTATCTTCTGAAACATATGCAGCTAGAGACACAAGCTCTGGGGGGTATTGGTTAGTTCATATGGTTGTTCCACCTATAGGGTTTTAGATCCCCCAAGCTCCTTGGGTACTTTCTCTACCTCCTCCATTGGGGGCCCTGTAATCCATCCAGTAGCTGACCATGAGCATCCACTTCTGTATTTGCTAGGCCCCGGGATAGTCTCAGAAGTGTGTGGACACCGGACTTGCCAGCAAGGAAGACACCACAACAGGATTCTTCTGCACACTTTTATTGGGAGAGCCTAATAACAAAGGCGAAAAGACCCAAGCCCCAGAACTGGTGCTGCTTATATAGGCCTAGGAGTGGCCTGTCTATACCTGATTGGTTGTGCTTTCATTACCTCATTTACATTCTCCAGGGTGGGCTGTGACTTGGTGTGAAACCCTTATGCATATGTGCACATTGATTGTTTACCTGAACTTATGGGCAGTGGCCAGCAGTAGCCAGCACCATCTTGTAATGGCGTATGTGACTTCACACATCTCCCCCTTTTTTATTATTATGGCTGAATCCAACAATCTAGTTGCTAGCCTCTTCAGCTCACAATGATCAAGAAGGATCTCGTTTTTGGCAGTCCATGATCACCCTATCGAGGTCATAGCCTCAGGGATGTGCAAGGGCTGATCATGGAAATCAAGTCTTACTCATCCAAGTGCAATGGGTACACAGACCCGTGTGGTGCTAGAGCTAAGGACTCGAATGCCTATTATTTATGTAGCATGGATAACCATACTTCAGAGGAGGCCCCTTGTTCAATGGCCATGAGTGCTTGGGTGATGGCCACCTTGTCACATTTTTGTTGAGATCTGAACTTGCAAACCAACCAAAGCATGAATACCCATCCACAGCACATGGCAGGGCCAAAAAGAACAGCTCCCACCCACTCCTTAAAGTAGGAAAATGCAGAGGTAAGCCAAGAGGTAGAATTACCAACTGTGATGGGTTCTATTCGAGTTTCATTAAGGCTTAAAATCTAGATCTGCAACTGCTGCTGCATCTGCTCCAGCTCTCTAGTCCAATTTCCTTCCCTATGTCAAGCATCAGCATCAGCATCAGTAGAATCAGCATTGTCCCTCTGGGTGTCATTTTCACTTTCCACAATTAGTGCCAGTCTTGATGGGATCCAGATGGGGTTGTGTTCACCCTGTGTGAAAACACAAATAGCTCCCCTGGATCGGATGAGAATGGGATCCGGGCCTTTCCATTGACTATCTAACACATTTTTCCATTTTGCCATTTCGGTGGGTGGTTTTGGCCAATGGCCATGTCTGTAAGCTGGCACTTTGCCATGCATATCCAAATTTAAAAAATTAAGGGTAAATGTAGTAAAAGATAACGCCATTCTCAGTGTCATGGGCTCTATTCCCCCTTTTTGTTTTTGTAGATACATTTTTAAGGTTCTAGGAGCTCTTTCAACAATGCCTTGTCCTTGCGGATTATATGGAAGACCAGTAATATGTTTCACCTGCATTTGTTTGCAAAATTGACTAAATTTAGAAGAGATATGCAGGACCATTATCTGTCTTTAGCACCAGGGGCCTGCCCCATGCAGCCCAAGCCTCTAAGCAGTGGGATATGACATGAACTGCTTTTTCCCCTGTCAAGGGAGAGGCATGTAGGACACCAGAGCTGGTATCGATGGACACATGTACATATTGTAATTTGCCAAAGGTTGGAATGTGTGTAACATATATTTGCCAGACATATAGAGGTTGAAGACCCCTAGGATTTACTCCCATTGTCGGAGCATTAAGAAACTCCACACACTTAGCACATTGAATAACAATATTGCACGCCTCCGCACGAGTAATGTTGAATTTCAATCTCAGGGTAGAAGCAGGAACATGAAATAATGAATGAAACTCAATGGCCACTGTTATTGGCGACTGAATCAACATAAACATGTCTTTAGTAGCCTGATCAGCAAGAGCATTGCCTGAGGTCATGAGCCCAGGTAACAAAGAATGCGCCCTAATATGTTGAATAAAAAATGGATGGGTAGGCATCAAAATACATTGTTGAATCTGCTCAAAAATCTCTGCGACTGGACTGGACTGTTTAAACATGCCTGCTGTCTCCAATTGGGAGACAGCATTCACTACATAATGGGAATCAGAAATTATATTAATGGGATTAGGAAATCTTTTAAAGACCTCCAAGATTTTGGTCCTCAAACACCAGAAACATCTGTCTCAACTTCCTTTGTACTGCTGGAGTACAAAAGGAGTGGCTGCTTCCAATATCATTTCCTGTTTTCTTAGAATAAGGTGGAGAAGGTGGAGGGACACTGGGAGCTGACTTTATTGGACCATACTGTTCCAAATCATAAGCTGCAATGACCTCTTCTATCTCCTCCTCCTCCTCTGCAGCTAGCTCAGAATCTTCTGAGCTCGAAAGTTCAAGCTGTTCTAGATCAGTTAATGAGGGATACATGGGCTTGATCTCCTCCTTTCCATCCCTCTTTTTGATCTCCTTTTTTTCTTTATCCTTGTGACTCTTCTTTTCCTTTTCTAGTTTTTGTTTTCTGCACGCTCCTGCTCTCTCATCTTTCTCTGTTTCTGAAATACTTTCTTGATGTTCCTGTAACAGTCTTTGTCCCTCTTTTTTCACACTTCTTATCCTGTATACAAGCCCTAATTAGTTTCCAAATTGGACAAGTGCCTGGTTTCGGTTTCCCTTCTCAGCAAACACTCTCGTGCCCTGGACGATGGCAACTAAGGCAATAGCACAGAATCAGGACGACTATAAAGATGACTGAAATGAGACAAGCAACTGCTAAAGGATGTACTCCAAAAGGAAGCATACCTCTCAGAGACTTACATTACTCCTTCCTCGTGATGCAGTTCTGAATCCTCCCTGTAACAGGGGGTCTTCACTCATGCCTGAAGATGTTTTGTTCCTTGGTTTCGGCACCACTTGTGGACACCCAACTCGCCAGCAAGGAAGACACCACAACAGGATTCTTCTGCACACTTTTATTGGGAGAGCCTGATAGCAAAGGCGAAAAGACCCAGAGCCCCAGATCTGGCGCTGCTTCTATAGGCCTAGGAGTGGTGTGTCTATACCTGATTGGTTGTGCTTTCAGTACCTCATTTACATTACCCAGGATGGGCTGTGACTTGGTGCAAAACCCTAATGCATATGTGCACATTGGTCATTTACCAGAACTTACAGGCAGTGGCCAGCGGTAGCCAGCGCCATCTTGTAAGAGACAGCTATCTATATCAGGGTCATTTCAGTTAAATCTTGCTAGTGTATGCAATGGTGTCAGCATTTTAGAGGCTGATTATGGGATGGATCTCCGGGTATAGCCGTCTCTAGATGGTCCATCCTTTTGTCTCAGCTCCAAACTTTCTCTCTGTAACTCTTTCCATGGGTGTTTTGTTCCCAAATGTAAGAAGGGGCAAAGTGTCCACACTTTGGTCTTCGTTCTTCTTGAGTTTCATGTGTTTTGCAAATTGTATCTTATATCTTGTGTATTCTAAGTTTCTGAGCAAATATCCACCTATCAGTGAGTACATATCATGTGAGGTTTTTTTTTTTGTGAGTGTGTTACCTCACTCACGATGATGCCCTCTAGATCCATCCATTTGCCTAGGAATTTCATAAATTCATTATTTTTAATAGCTGAGTAGTACTCCAATGTAAATGTACCACATTTTCTTTAACCATTCCTCTGTTGAGGGGCACCTGGGTTCTTTCCAGATTCTGGCTTTTATAAATAAAGTTCTAATGAACATAGTGGAACATCTCTCCTTCTTACCACTTGGAACATATTCTGGATATATGCCCAGGAGATATATTGTGGGATCCTCCTTAAAAACACCGTCAATAAGACAAAAAAGCCACAAACAGATTGGGAAAGGATCTTTAACTATCCTAAATCATATAGGGAACTAATATCCAATATATATAAAGAACTCAAGAAGGTGGATTCCAGAAAATCAAATAAACCCATTAAAAAATGGTGATCAGAGCATTCTTACCTTAGGAATACAGAATGGCTGAGAAGCACCTGAAAAAATGTTCAGCTTCCATAATCATCAGGGAAATGCAAATCAAAACAACACTGAGTTTCAACCTCACAATAGTCAGAGTGGCTAAGATCAAAAATTCAGGTGAGAGCAGATGCTGGCAAGGATGTGGAGAAAGAGGAACACTCCTCCATTGTTGGTGGGATTGCAAGCTTGTACAACCTCTCTGGAAATCAGTCTGGTGGTTCCTCAGATAATTGGACATACTGGTTTGCTTTTATATTAGTATAAAATAGTACTCTGTTTGATGCCAAAGAAGAAAATTTTCATCAGTGATGTCTGCAAATTAAAGCAATGCTGGTCTGGGAAAACATACCCAACGATACAATAGTGGCATGTCATCATGGGAAAAACCAATCACTTTTGAACAATTGGATTCAAGACTCATTCGACATGAAGAAACCTTCACCAGGTACCATTTTCTGACTAAGAGCCTGTGGCTTGATAGTATTCAGACTCTAGCACAGAACCTAGCACTATTGGGTTATTAAATGGACATAGTACTAAAACTATTTATCATTATATCTATAGATCAAAATATTTCTCAAACTGTGTCACCACAAAAACTAGTATCATAAATGCAAATTATAAAAAAAACATTTTTAAAGTGTTTTTAAGATTTAGTAAGACATCTGTTACTTTAACTCAAAACTTACAAAAATTAAAACAGCATAATTTATGAAAAAGGACTTTTTAAAAGAAATACACATGGCCAAGAGATGAGTAATGAGGAAAATGACAGAATCTGTTGGTTACCCGTCTTCTTCACTATGACAGAATGTTTGAGATGAACAACTTAAGATACAGAGGATTTACTTTCCCTTGTATTTTTAAAGTTTTTGATTCATTATTAATGGCCATGCATTGCAGAGTTAAAAACTCACTCCATGCCAAACAGGTAAGAGAATGAAAGAAGGAATTGTCTTTCTTGTCTCATTTAATAATATATAGTCCCCAGCCTAAAAGATGGTACAATGTCCAGTTCCATGAAGTCTTACCCCACACCCCCAGCCACTATCCCTTTAGAAGAGCCCTCACAAACACATCCAAAAATGTACTCTACTAATCTCTTCATTTAAGCTGGAAGTCTCAACCGAATGTCATAATCTTCCAATAAACCAAGAGTGAGTTGTGGGCATTTCAACCACTCTCTGCATTTACTCCTAGTTACTCTATGGAAAAACTTCTACTGTTTCACTATCAGAACATCATAAATGCTTTGGTGCTAAGGTAGACAGGACTATCAAGATGAAAAAGAATGTATTGCACATTTCTTGCAGAGGTCTAAAACCAAAGCTTTCTCATAGTGACATACAGCATTATGAACAGAAATTTTTGAAGTGTCTGAAATAATGAAAAATTGTGGGTATCCAAATTAATGGGAAATTAATTAAGTGATGACTGGGAAGGTGTTCAACTATTTTCACTATAGAGCACAGTGCAACTGTGTTCCTTATGTATGTCATATGATTATAAAAATGATACATTTGTATAAAAACATGCTATGAATAACTGTACTAGCAGAAGGACCACTAAGAGCTAAGAAGAAAAGAAGTGCAGAAGGCATTACCAAATATTAATTTATTTATGTCAGTTACATTGATTTAAAGATATAACTTATAGTATTTTAATATATTATAATTATATATATATATATATATATATATATTTCATGACAACATCATTTTTTTGGTTTCACTACTATTACTTTGATAAAATACTTTGACAAAAAGCAATGTCAAAGAGAAAGGACATAAGTGTGGAAAGTTCACTGAAGCAGGAATTAATCACATACACCACACGTAAGAACAGAGAAATGAATAGACACGTGATCACTTGCCTGTTTGATTGCACTCAGCTCACAAAGTTAAGGAACCCCTGCCTAGGATACAATTCTACACTTCTTGGTTTGGTTCAGGAACACTTCCTTGAATATTCAACCTCTCCATTGAATTTCTTTTTGCCCTTTAAAACTTTCTTCAAAAGCAATCTATTTATTACTTTGTCATCTTTAAGATGTCTAACTATAACTGAGTACACATTTGTTTTGTAATCATCTCTACCATCAGAAATGAGTGTTATTCAATTTTAACTTGACTTTCTTATGATTAAAACAATATATGCCACAAGAAAGAGTACTAATTAAGATTTCTGAGTTCAAAAATTTTATTAACCATCTTTCTTTTTAAAACATTAGAAACTATGATTTTTTATATTCTGTACAGTCTTCTCTAAATCTACAGAATGATGTAAAATTTAACATTGACATTCAATTTATTAGAATATCCCATTTACTCCCAGTCATCTGTTCAAGTCACTCAAAGATATTCTTAGAAGATGACTAACACACTAAGTTTTATAAAGTATGTAGAACTAATTAGTAGCCTGTAGCCTCCAAAGGCTGTAGTATATAGAATTCAGTAATAATTGTTCACAAAGGAAGGATACATTGTCTTAATGAGAATGATAATGTGTACCAAAGGAAGGAAGGAAGGAAGGAAGGAAGGAAGGAAGGAAGGAAGGAAGGGAGGGAGGGAGGGAGGGAGGGAGGGAGGGAGGGAGGGAGGGAGGGAGGGAGGGAGGGAGGGAGGGAGGGAGGGAGGGAGGGAGGGAGGAAACAAAACAGATCCTGGTACTGAGGAAACTGAGTCATGATTTAAGATTACTCTGGGTACCATACAAAAATCCTCTGCATTTGTAATTTGAGTGTGTCTCTGTGTGTGTGTGTGTGTGTGTGTGTGTGTGTGTGTGGTTGTGTGTGTGTGTGTGTGTGTGAGTGTGTGTGTGTGACAGAGAGAGAGAGAGAAAAAGAAGGAGTGAAGTGGGTGGTAATCAATTCGGGAGAAGAAGAGGAAGAAAATGAAATAAAGAAATGAACATACTTATAATCTTTATCTTTTTGACTCTAAGTCCTCAGTATCTGGAGACATTACTTATGAGAGCCAATCCTTTTATAAGCTAACCCACTGGAAATAATGATGCTTTGGTAGCATAACAATATTAAATGAGTGTCAAGACTATCAAGTCATATTCATCAAGTCATTTTAACTTTTAGAGATAAGTACAAAGTTTTTAACAGTATTCATATAGATTCACATGAAAGGATCATCCATTCAAAGAGGACAAAAATTACTACCATCATAACATATCTGGAAAACAGAAAAAAGGTTTATGTAAGTCAGAAATGCACGACAGAAGACAAAAGAAATAGTAAAATAAATGCTGAAATAGGTTAAGAAAAAAATTATATAGAAAATAAAATTAGGCTTCTTGTCTATTTATCATGGAAATTGTTATATCTTTTAACTAATAGCTGGCATGTGTTTACCTTCTTGTATCAACAATGAGAAATAAAATTACACTTTGTGTTTGGAAATTATAATTTGAATTTCAGCATAATCCTGATTTTAAATGTGTTTTCATCAATGACCATAGAAATATTTGTGTGTTTTTGAATTTGTGCACAAATACTGTGTTTGTTTTGTTGCCCTTTTGAGATCACCAAGTGTTTTCCTTTTTGAGAAATGAACCATTGAGGGTCAGTGGGCTGCACACAGACAGCCTGGTCTCCCGATAAGCAAAGGTCAGAAACCCCATGGACCCAATGGGTGGTGATTTCCACCTACATGGGACAGAATGTGTTCGAACATCTCTTCTGGTCCCCTGGGTCCTCTTGAAGTTACCACCCCCACAGCTCCCCTGCAAAAGAGGTGTGTGGCTATTAGACAAATTGGAGTAGTACCAAGCCTTCCCACATGCAAATAATGTTTCCCTCAAGCTCTTAGTCCATGTCAATGAGAGGTATCTGCTATCAAAACCTGAATCATCCCCAAAACAGTATATAAATTATACCCAGGGAATTAAAGGGGTGCGAGAACTATGCCATCATCTGAATCTTTTGTTCCAAGAGATGTAACACTAGGGAAGAGTTCTGCGCTCCCGAAGCACCTTCTGAGGTTCCGAAGCACTCCTCACTGGATAGTAGGCTTCTTTTTCGAGCAGCCCAACCCGATTCAGTGCAGAGCAGGTTGGGGTTACTGAGTGTCCTGAAAGGCATTGCAGAGACTTCCCCTCGCTGCCTGCACTTTATTCCATAAGCTGAAATCCTCACACCAGTCCTGGCCAGAGATCTCCATGGAAAACTCTGCTATTCAGGCCAACAAACCATCTACAAAGTTAAAACAAAGAAGCTTCTATTTATTAAACGTTTATTTGTAAAACAGATCTCCATCTTGTAGTATGCTAGTCTGTACTTTATAGCAAAGTGTTCTATGGACTACACACATCATTTAGGCAGATTTCTGCATGCCTGTATGTGCTATAGTGTCTTTCACAGCATTAATGCTTTTGTGTGCAAATGTTTCAAAATATCACCTATGTCTAGACTTTACTGTAATTTCAATTCTCACTCTTTCCAAGACTGAACCTGATTTACATGTATGCCAGCTTCTCTTTTCATAGTACTTAATTGAACAACCAATGAGTCATGTTGGCATACTTTCTACAACATGCACTCAATAAAAATAACAAGTATTTTGTGTTATTTTATCAAATCACCTTTACCCAGAATGTGATAATTTTGAGGCTTCTGCTATCTCTGTGATGTTATAGATGCAGCTCTTGTTCTTTTTTTTTTTTTGGAGATTTTATTTTTGTGTGTGTTTTTATTACAAGTAATAAACTATGGAAGATGAGAAATTGAATTCTAGTTCTAAAGAGCAAATATATTGTGTTTTTTAATTGGAATTTTACACTCAGATTCCATTACAAGCACCCCCATCCATCCTCTAATTGCTTCACAACCCAGTTTTTCCGACCCCATCTCCAAGTGGATGCCCTCAACCCCCACCTCACCTGACTTCTAAAAACCCTGAGGCCTTCAGTCTCTTGAGGGTTCGGTACATTATTTCTGAATGAACAAACCTGGAAGTCTTCTACTATATGTGTGTTGGAGGCCTCATAGCAGCCCAAGTGAGAACACAGTTCTAATCTTTTAACACTCCATATTTACTCTTTTCACAATTAGGAAATGTATACATGTATTGGCTAGCATTATTAATCTTCTTTCCTGTGAAACACAAGGTATAGACATTTACAAATGGCTTTCCTTAATTGGAAATATTTTAATGTGTTGTCTTTTCTCAAGGTAGACTTTTATTTTTTTAAGAGAAAGATTGCATGTGGATAAACAATTGAAGAACAACATAATCTGGTCCACTGTTACCTTAGGTGCTAGTGGTTTTTCAATTGATAGTTCTCTGAGTAACCTAGGATGACCCATATGCATTCTGTAGCCACCTCAATTTACACTTTCCATGACCTTCCTCAGCTCTTTAAGGTGAGAGAGCAAACAAGGATGTCCCATGAGCATAGACATATGAACATTTACAAAACAGAGGCCCAAGTGTGTCCTTTAAAGAAACAAGAGCTGTACCACATTATAGAAACAGGCACGAAGCCAAATTAATTTTTCCGGAAACTGAGATTTACGTTACATTGTTATTAAATCTGAGCTGAGAAATTAAATAGACAGATAAATTACAGACAAAAGTCCCTCCTAAGTACCATCTCATATCCTGTACTGGGAATGCAAATGGGGAGTTATTACAGTGGTTGTTGTGTTAATCTGATATTGCCAGCTTGCTCCAGATAGAACTCTAAGTGAAGCCTGAGAAATCAATGAAGGAATTCAATAAAGGCAGCATTTAGAATGTGTGGAAGTAAGGCTGTGGTTGGATTTAGGGCTCTGAGACCTGCTTGAATTGGGTTTTTCACATGTTATCAGTTGAGAATGACTCCAGTGATATGCAACAGCATTTATGTTATACATTTGTAGATTGGCTTATAACCACAGTGTGAATAATTACAGGCAGTGTTTTCTTCACCGAACATCTTTTTTTTTTTTTTAAGTTTTTCGAGACAGGGTTTCTCTGTATAGCCCTGGCTGTCCTGGAACTCACTTTGTAGACCAGGCTGACCTCAAACTCCGAATTCTGCCTTCCCCTGCCTGCCTCCCAAGTGCTGGGATTAGAGGCATACTCCACCATGCCTAGCCATCACCACCATTCTTTATATTTAAATTCACTTTTTGCTGCCTTCTCAATAGAAAGGTTATGCTTTGCAAATAAAAGGAGAGCAGGTTAAAGTTGAATCTGATGAAGGCTGATGAAAATTCAATATACATTTTGGTATTTATATTCAACCTTTTTATCCATAACATAATAACACTATTTTCAGGCAAAATAGCATTTTTACTTGTATGTATCTTTAATTTTTTACATTTATCTATTTATGTGGTTGTTTATTTATTTATTTATTTATTTATTTATTTATTTATTTATTTATTTTGTGTGTGTGTGTGTGTATGTGTGCAAATATGTGCATATATATGGACAAGTATATAGCATTGTTCATACTTGGAGGTTAAAAGACAACTTTGGAGATTTGGTTTTTCTTTCTCACTATGTGGATCTGAAGGATCAATATCATATCCTCAGACTTGGCACAGACATATGTGGCTAAACACAAGTTCTTTGATTGGAGAACCTCTAGTTTAGACAGACACATCATTCTGATAGATACAAGTGATTCATTAAGCTGCCATATTTTGAGAATCTTAACAGCAGCATAGGAGGGAATGTGAGAGGATTGAAAATGCTGTCATAAATTACCACCATGGAAATTGGTTTGTAATTTGCATGTTTACACATATGATACACAGATAGAACTCCTTTCTAAAAATATAAAGTTTTATTAAAGTTGCCCATGTATCCACATATTGTACAGTTTATGAATATATTGACTTGAATATCAAAATAACCAGGGAAGGAAAAGCATAAAATATTCATGAACAATAAATATCTATTTTAAAATATACTTACTTTGTAATTAAAACTTAATGCCATTTAATGTGCAAACTTATGATTTAATGGAGGAATACTTCGTTTTTAATTTATTTTTTAATTAGGTATTTTTTTCATTTATATTTCAAATGTTTTGTCCCAGAAGTCCCCCAGACCCTCCCTGCCCCCCCTCCCCTACCAACCCACTACCACTTCTTGGCCCTGGCATTCCCCTGTACTTAGGCATACATTACCAGAGAGAAGAAGATTCAAACAAATTCTAGCATATAATAAAATTCAGATTTTGAGGTCATGTATACAGAGCTAGAACAGTTTCCCTCCACTTCATAAACCAAACTGTTTCCTTAGAAGATTGAGTTCACCACCAAAGAAAAATTAGTGAACAGGTCCACTATTCTCATACCCTAATAGCTTTTCTCTTCCACTACCTCTGCTGGGTGATGGGCTAAAGGAGTGTTTGAACACTTATTAAAAGTAATTTGATTTTCTAGAGTCCACCTTCTTGAGTTCCTTATATATATTGGATATTATTCCCCTATCTGATTTAGGATAGGTAAAGATCCTTTCCCAATCTGTTGGTGGTCTTTTTGTCTTATTGACGGTGTCTTTTGTCTTGCAGAAGCTTTGCAATTTTATGAGGTCCCATTTATCGATTCTCGATCTTACAGCGCAAGCCTTTGCTCTTCTATTCAGGAATTTTTCCCTGTACCCATATCTTTGAGGCTTTTCCCTACTTTCTCCTCTATAAGTTTCAGTGTCTCTGGTTTTATGTGGAGTTTCTTAATCCACTTAGACTTGACCTTAGGGCTCAGAACTGAACAAAGAATTCTCACCTGAGGAATACCGAATGGCAGAGAAGCACCTGAAAAAATGTTCAACATCCTTAATCATCAGGGAAATGCAACTCAAAACAATCCTGAGATTCCACATCACACCAGTCAGAATGGCTAAGATCAAAAATTCAGGTGACAGCAGATGCTGGCAAGGATGTGGAGAAAGAGGAACACTCCTTCATTGTTGGTGGGATTGCAAGCTGGTACAACCACTCTGGAAATCAGTTTGGCGGTTCCTCAGAAAATTGGACATAATACTACCAGAGGATCCAGCATTACCTCTCCTGGGCATATATCCAGAAGATGTTCCAACCGGTAAGAAGGACACATGCTCCACTATGTTCATAGCAGCCTTATTTATAATAGCCAGAAGCTGGAAAGAACCCAGATGCCCCTCAACAAAGGAATGGATACAGAAAATGTGGTACATTTATACAATGGAGTACTACTCAGCTATTAAAAGGAATAAATTTATGAAATTCCTAGGCAAATGGATGGATCTGGAGGGCATCATCCTGAGTGAGGTAACATATTCACAAAGGAACTCACACAATATATACTCACTGATAAGTGGATATTAGCCCAAAAACTTAGGATACCCAAGATATAAGATACAATTTGTTAAACGCATGAAACTCAAGAAGAATGAAGACCAAAGTGTGGACACTGTGCCCCTTCTTGTTATTGGGAACAAAACACCCATGGAAAGAGTTACAGAGATAAAGTTTGGAGCTGTGAAGAAAGGATGGACCATCTAAAGACTGCCATATCCAGGGATCCATCCCAAAATCAGCTTCCAAACACTGACACCATTGCATTCACCAGCAAGATTTTGCTGAAAGGACCCAGATATAGCTGTCTCTTGTGAGACAATGCCTGGGCCTACCAAACACAAAAGTGGATGCTCACAGTCAGCTATTGGATGGATCACAGGACCCCCAATGGAGGAGCTAGAGAAAGTACCCAAGGAGCTAAAGGGAACTGCAACCCCATAGGTAGAACATTATTATGAACTATCCAGTACCCCAGAGCTCTTGACTCTAGCTGCATTTGTATCAAAAAATGGCCTAGTCGGCCAGCACTGGAAAGAGAGGCCCATTGGACTTGCCAACTTTATATTCCCCAGTACAGGGGAATGCCAGGGCCAAAACGTGGGAGTGGGTGGGTAGGGGACTGGGGTGGGGGTGTATTGGGGACTTTTTGGATAGCATTGGAAATGTAATTGAGGAAAATACCTAATTAAAAAAAAGTAATTTGAAAAATAATATGTCTACAAATATATATGTATATAAAGTTGCATATAGTCCTTTAAAGATTTATATACTGGCTGGTTTGTTTGTCAACTTGACACTGATAGGTCTTCAGAGACAAAGGTACCTGCATTGAGAAAATGCTTCCATGAGATCTATCTATAAGTAATTTACTCAATGAGTGATCAAAAAGGATGGCACTACCGATTGTGGGTGGTTCTATCCCTGGGCTGTATTCCTGGCTTCTATAAAAAAGGAGGCTGAGCAAGCAAGATGAAACAGGCCAGTAAGCCCCACACCTCCATTACCTCCATATCATCTCCTTACTTCATCTTCCAAGTCCATTGAGTTCCTGTCTTGACTTCCTACAATGATAGACTATGATCTGGAACTGAAAGCCAAATAAGTCCTTTCTTCTTCAACTTGCTCTTTGGTCATGGTGTTTTAATTGCAGCAATATAAACCACGGCTAAGACATCTTACAAAACACATTTGCTGCATAAGTAGATCAATAATTTTAAGCTGTGAATGTACAGAGAACAAGGCAGAGATTAGTGATAGAGTATAATGAAAGGTCACCTACTCCTCTAGAATGCAAACTCCTTTGGGGTCAGGGATATTTGCTCAAGGACTCCTATTCAAAACATTCTCTGAACCTGTGGAGGAAAAAAATCTCTGTCCATTTAAATCTTACATAATTCATGCTTCTAAAGCCAGCACCACATTTCTATACTGTCAAACTTAGCTGTCAGCTAGTGATGGCCACATTTGCATCAGCTTTGGTTTGCAGTTGCTACCTGAGAGCAGAAAACTTTATGATTTTTCTATCCATACATTGGAAGATTATCTGGGTGGAATCTTTTTTTTTGAATTAATTTTTTATTAGGTATTTTCCTCTTTTACATTTGCAATGCTATCCAAAAAGTCCCCAATACACTCCCCTCCCCCAACTCCCCTACCCACCCACTCCCACATTTTGGCCCTAGCATTCCCCTGTACTGGGGCATATATCTTGGGTATCCTAAGTTTTTGGGCTAATATCCACTTATCAGTGAGTCCTTATTTGAGTTCCTTTGTGATTCTGTTACCTCACTCAGGACGATGCTCTCCATGTCCATCCATTTGCCTAGGAATTTCATAAATTCATTCCTTTTAATTGCTGAGTAGTACTCCATTGTGTAAATGTACCACATTTTCTGTCTGGGTGGAATCTTTCCCAACCATGATTATGTATTGGTTAAAATACTTAACCTCACACATTACCATCCTCTCTTGACTATTTTCTCCTGTTGTTCTCACAACCATCCTCTCTTGACTATTTTCTCCTGTTGTTCTCACAGATTTGCCGGCTAGGTAGATGGTATAAAATTTCCATGAAAACTAGAAATTAATATGAATTCAATTCATCAGTCAGAGCTTATGAGTTTGAGTTCACATACTCACATGGTGGTGCATAATCCCCTGTAACTTTATTTCTGATAAATATTTTATGGCTTAGTAGGTACTACACACACATTCACAATGATCCATGAAGACTATACAGCCCGACCCGTAAAGTTTTAAAATTAAATTAGTGAAAATTTATGAAAAAAAATCAATGATTAGAAAAGTACATAATAGATATTTAAGTAAAGAAAGAGAAACTATTGAATATTTTTAGAGAAATGGGATTATATATTATGTGCTGACAGCATTATTGTTTACATCTGTATATCTAATTATTGGCTAACATCTTATTTGAAAAAAAAATATATATACATATATATATACATATATATATATTTACTATAATTGTTTTATATCATTCAAAATATGATTAAGAAAAAGGTGCAAAATATAGAGTATTTATTCCTGTTAGGAAGCTGCATCAATATAAAAATAATCATAAAAATATGTAATAAAAATCTGCATACTAAATGCATTCAAAGCAAAACAGGAGCTATCATAGGTTGACAAGGTATTAGAACCAACTTTCTTTTTTGAAATCACTCAAATCAGAAATGAAAAGAGTTCCAATTGTACATGTTGTATGGCTTTGCCTCTGATTTCTACAATTTGCTGCAACATTCCATTCAAAACCTGCAATCACAGGTACATTCCTACAAAGACAAACACACCCACACAAACATGCAAATCAAAATGCAAAAATAATAGACCTTGTTTTTCAGGTATTACTAGATTATAATTAATATCAATATGTTCTTTCATATTGACTATAGTACAATGACTCTAAAGGAGAGAAATCTATTCCTCAAGTATGCAATATACAATGTGTTTTTCCTGTAGATACCATATTGATTTTAAGTTTCTATTATACTGATTAAGAGTCATTCCTGAATATGTGTGGAATGGTGAAACTGTTAATGCAAATGTGTATTGAATTTTAACGAAGAAAATAAAGTTAACTGTGCAAAAGCTAAAAAATGGCAATAATGAGAGATTCATTTTCATACCCTTCATGAAGGTAAAATAAAATTAGGCAATATAAGAAGCTGAAATGAGGAAATTATAACCTTATACTAAAATACATAATTTTTCTCACATGGGACATTTTACAAGTATAAAAAACAAAAATGAACCAATACAGTCATTGAATCACACTGATTGTCATGTCAAACCATGATGAATTCATCATAGCCACCTTTCTTCCTGCATAACTCCATGAGAGTCCATCCTTACACCAGTAAGTGTCCCTCAGTAGCAGAAACCAAACAGACTAGAGTAAGTAGAAGAAAAGCCTTCATCTTCCAGAATATTCTCTTTTTTCTGAAGCAAAAAGAGTAGAATTGTTCAGGTGATGGTGAAATGATGAAATGAAGAGGCTCACAAAGCATCTCAGTTTGCATAATTTACAATGAAACTGTTAATTCACTTAAAAAAAACCAAATTCATAACAGGATGACAGACTTGGTGGCAGTGTTTGTAAGTGTCTGCCATTGTTTTTTTTTTTTTTTTTTTTTTTTTTTTTTTTTTTTTTTGTTTTGTTTTTCGAGACAGGGTTTCTCTGTGTAGCCCTGGCTGTCCTGGCACTCACTTTGTAGACCAGGCTGGCCTCAAACTCAGAAATCCGCCTGCCTCTGCCTCCCGAGTGCTGGGATTAAAGGCGTGCGCCACCACGCCCGGCTGTTGTTTTATTTTAACTCATGGGATTAAACTTCATTTGAGTGTAATTAATTATATTCCTGGACTGTTGACATTCATGAACAAGATCAAGAAGATGAAGCTTGATTGGTGACATAGTACACACAAGAGAGCATAGACCTCATGAAATGGTTCAAGAACATTAATGTTGACTGGAATTATTTTCAGGTTAACATACGACCAAGATGTAAGTGCTATTGATTATTCTCACCTTTCTATGTATAATTTTATACATGGATCACATTAAGATTATTTTCCAAATCAGGCAACATAATTTCTTAGTTCTCCAATGTATAAACTGCATATCTATAGCACAGCTTCAAGTTAAAATAAGTCCCACAGACAAGGTTATATTCACTTAACTCTGAGCACTAAAACACTCAGATATGGAGATAATTTATTTCATTCTTGAGAAAGCATAAATACTCCTATTTGGAATATAAGTGGTCCTCAGATCCATGATTTTTACTTTCTAAACTTCCATGTGTACAATCTCATTTTCTTCCAATAAACTTACAATCACCACCTTTGAGAGCCATACCAGTCTCCATTCTCTCTCTCTCTCTCTCTCTCTCTCTCTCTCTCTCTCTCTCTCTCTCTCTCTCTCTCTCTCTCTCTCTCTCTCTCTCTCTCTCATTCTGTGTGTGTGTTGTGTCTGTCTGTTTGTCTGTCTGTCTCTCACACTCTTCCTCTCTCTCTTCCTCTCTAAGAAACAAAATATAGCACTCACCTACTGTCCAAGATCCATGTCCCTGTTGTCATGGTTGTTGCCATGATTATAATGGATTAAATCTCAGAAACTGTAAGCAAAACACAATTATATACTTTCTCTTATAATAATTGCCTTGGATTTAGTGTCTCTTCACAACAATACAACATGACTAAGAAATCCAGTGAACATCAAGAGATAATTAAGAACAAGTTTGAAAATATCATCACAATAAGTTGAGAAATTTGGAAACGGGTTTGTTATGAGGTATTTTTTTAACGGGGTTAATATACATTTTTAAAAATGTTTATAAAGTTACATAGTGTATATTGGTCATAGCTATCCTTCACATTCTCCTTCAGATTCCAAAACTTCTCTTATAAGTATCGTGTATCTTCATTTCAACCTAATTTTAATGAGAATTTTGAAGTTAATCTGATTTTAAACACCGAAATATTATAAGAATGTGCTTTCAGTTAATGCCAGGTGTGGGCTGCTTTAGATTTTCCACAGCAACTGACTACCATTTCCCTTATAATCTAACAATGTCCCACAGAGCTAAAGGGATCTGCACCTCTATAGGTGGAACAACAATATGAACTAACCAGAACCCCCCCCCCACGCCCCGAGCTCTTGTCTCTAGCTGCATATGTATCAGAAGATGGCCTAGTCAGCCATCAGTGGAAAGAGAGGCCCATTGGTAGTGCAAACTTTATATGCCTCAGTACAGGGGAATGCCAGGGTCAAGAATTGGGAGTAATGTAAATGAAGAAAATATATAATTTAAAAAAAAATAGGGAAACAACACCCTTCTCAATAGTCACATACACACACACACACACACAAATATAGCAAGGTCCTGATTATCTGCAGTTGTGTGACACATGGAATTCAGGGACCATGTCAGTTGGTATATAAATTCTAACTATTTGGGAGTGAGGTTAGGTATTTGTAATTTTTGTTGGTCCTGTGTCTTGGTCATTCAGTGGAATTGGTTATGCTTTGTTAATCCTATTACTCAAAGATAAAATAAGAGAAAAGAAAATTAGATAGAGATTCAGAGCTCACCTCTCCCTCTCCCTCTCCCTCTCCCTCCTCTCCCTCCTCTCCCTCCTCTCCCTCCTCTCCCTCCTCTCCCTCCTCTCCCTCCTCTCCCCCCTCTCCCCCCTCTCCCTCCTCTCCCTCCTCTCCCTCCTCTCCCTCCTCTCCCCCCTCTCCCCCCTCTCCCTCCTCTCCCTCCTCTCCCCCCTCTCCCCCCTCTCCCTCCTCTCCCTCCTCTCCCTCCTCTCCCTCCTCTCCCTCCTCTCCCTCTCTCTCTCTCTCTCTCTCTCTCTCTCTCTCTCTCTCTCTCTCTCTCTCTAATATGTTTTTTTTTCAATAAAGGAACACCTGGGACAGTTACCATCCCTGACCTCAAGAAATACTACAGAAAAAAAAATGATAAAGGCCACATGGCATTGTTGCAGAGACAGCCAGGTTGATCAATGGGATTGAATTGAAGACCAAGAAGTAAAACAACACACCTACGGACATTTCTTCTTTGACAAAGAACAAAAATGACAGTGGAAAAAAGAAAGCATCTTCAACAAAAGGGGCTGGCCTAACTTGTGATCTGCATGTAGTAAAATGCAAATTGATCCATATTTATCACCTTATACAAAGCTCAAGATGAAGTGTATCAAGGACCTCCACATAAATCCAGATATACTGAACTTAATGGAAGAGAAAGTTGGGAAGAACCTTGAACACATTGGCACAGGGGAAATTTTCCTGAACAGAGAACACAAATGGCTCAGCCTCTAAGATCAACAATTAAGAAAATGGACCCATTGATGCTGAAAAGCCACACTTAAAGCAAAAACAAACAAACAAACAAACAAAACAAAACAAAAAACAAAAAAACAACAAACAACAAAAAAGAAACAAAAAACAAAAACAAAAAACACTGTCAATAGGAAGAATTGGCAACCTACAGATTGGGAAAAGGTATTTACCAACCCTACATCCCATAGAGGGGTAATAACAAAAATATATGAAGAGGTCAAGAAGTTAAACTCTAAAACACCAAATAACCATATTACAAATGGGGTGCAGAACAAAATGGACAATTCTCAACAGAAGAATATCAAATGGTCCAGAACAACTTACCAAAATGTTCAAATTCTTATTCATTGGGGAAATCCTCAGAAATTTGAAAAAATCCTACATGAAAACCCAACTATGTGCCTTCTGGACATATAACCAAAAAATGTTCAACCATACCACAACAATATAGTCTCCTCTATGTTCATATTAGCCTTATTTTTGAACAGCCAGTAGCTGGAAGCAATCCAGATGTTCCTCAACCAAAAATGTATACAGAAAATGTATCTCGTTTACACAATGGAATTGTATTCAGATATTATACTCAAGAACATCATGAGTTCTGAAACCAAATAAATCAAACAGAACTACACAATATCATTATGAGCAAGGTAACCCAGACACAAAATTACATGCATGGTATATATTCACTGATTAGTGTATGTATATTAGCCAAAAATATACAAAATATCCATGATACAATTCACAGATTGTATGAAACCTAACAGGAAGGAAGGCCCAAGTTGGCAATGGGCTATGCACAGACAGCCTAGTCTCCAGTGGAGTTGGGGTCTTGAACCCAGGTGAAACCCAGTGATGGTAATTCCTACATATATGGAATGGAAGGTGTTCTCTCATGTCTCCTGGACCCCTAACTCCTGTGGAAATGACTTCCCCCACAGCCTCCACAGCCCCCACAAGAGAGGCATATGGCTTTCAGTCATGTAGACAATGTCCAGAACTTCTGGCTTTCAGGCTAGACTCCTCCAAGTTACCTAGCAACAGCAAGATAACAACCCCAGTATAAGAGGCACTGTTTGGGCCCTCATCACTCTCTAAGGCCTCACACTCTTAAGCTTTTACTTTCCTTACTCTCTCTCTAAGCTTTTACCTCTCTCTCTCTAAGCCTTCGCCTTTCTTATTCTCCAACTATCTTTCTCTCTTTTCCTCCCCCCTTCTCTCCTCTTGGCCATGGATGCTCTCTCTCTCTCTCTCTCTCTCTCTCTCTCTCTCTCTCTCTCTCTCTCTCTCTCATTTTATCTTCTCTATTTCCCCCTGCCTTTCTACAATAAAGCTCTAAAACCATAGACTGTCTCTGTTCATCAAGGCCCGCAGTGCTTGAAAGATGTGATAGGCTTTCTTGTAATGAGCCACTTCTAAACTCGCAATGGAAGGCCACACTTGCCTACATGGGAATAGCTCTCCCTCTCTCCTCTTCTCCTATCTCTGGGACAGAGAGTGTCACCCCGGGATGCTATTCTGCTCTCAGCTCCTCTGCCATATCCAGCATGAGATGCCAGAGACTGAGAACCTAGTACCTGGGGCTCCCCCTTGTCCACCCCCTGCCATGTGAGGTCAGTGACTTCACACAGCCAGATGCCCACCCGGGGCTGTGTGCAAAGTGTCCAGCAGTCCTCCCAAGTCTACCTCCCTAGAGCATAGGACCTCTGATGTGTTCTCTACCTCCTCCCTCTTTCCACACTCCCAAAGCACCGCACCAAGTGTGGAGACTTCAGACTTCAGTGCCACTTAGAAGGGGAAGAAAATAATCATGGCAGGCAGAGGTATGGAGGGACTTGAGTTGGGAAGAGTATGGGGAGGAGAATATGGGGACAGAATCACTTATGGAGGTCAAGAGAAAAACCAAGCAGGCCAGGAGGTTGAATAAAAATGTTCAGGTGCTTGGGAATGGCGATAATAGGAACCTCTAGACAGTACCAGAGACCTGGGATATAAGAAGCTCCCAGGACTAAATGAGGATAACCCTATCAGATATGCACAACAGTAGAAAAATAGATGGAGGGTCTGAGGAGGGGGTAACCAGGAGTAAGAGGGATATCATTTGAGATGGAAAAAAATGGAATGATTAATATTAATAAATGAAAAAAAGAAATTTAAGGTTGTTGTATCTGAATTGTAGTAAACTTTTAAAAACTGAAGATTGTTTTATTAAACTTATTGTATACTAACAGAATTTTAAGGTTATTATTTTATCATATTGTTCCTAGGCTGTACATTTAACATATGATGTAAAGTTCTAATTTTAGGTTCTTATAATTATTTTTATTGTATGTTAATTGTTAATGTTAGGGAAAATGAGAATTTTTAAAGAAAACGGGGAGTATGAAAGGGCAATTTCTGGATATGTCAGGTGATGCTCACTCAGGTCTTGTTTTGCTAACAAACTCAAGTGGGTTTTCCTAAGATAAGACATATAGTATTTAAAAAGAGTATAAACAGGACTCAATATACAATGATTGTGAGCTTGCATAGCAAGATTTGTAATGATTCATTGTTCTTGGACTTCCATCTTCACTGATCTTCTTTTCATCGAGAGAGGTATAAAATGACTTTTTTTTCTTTCTTTTCGTTTTCTTTCTTTCTTTCTTTTTTTTTTTTTTTGCTTATTTTTATTTGGATATTTTCTTTATTTTCATTTCATATGTTATCCTCTTTCCTTATTTCCCCTCTGAAAACTCCCTCAACCTCCCTCACCCTGCTCACCAAGCCACCCACTCCTGCTTCTTGTCCGTGGCATTCCACTGCACTGGGGCAACGAGCATTCACAGGACCAAGGGCCTCTCTTTCCATTGATGACCAACAAGGCCATCCTCTGCTACATATGTGGCTGGATCCATGGGTCCTTCCATGTGTAATCTTTGGTTGGTGTTTTAGCCTGGGGGCTTTTGGAGTACTGGTTGGTCCATATTGTTGTTCCTCTTATGGGGCTGCAAAACACTTCAGCTCCAATTAGTCCTTTCTCTAGTTCCTCCTTTGGGGACCCTGTGCTGAGTCCAATGGTTGATACATACACACTATAAACTCTACCTGCCAACATAGGTCTATTTCTAGAACACAGCCTTGTGCTCTCAGAAACCACTTCCAAGTTTTCACTTCAGTTATGATGGACTCTTCTTAATCATGGCTAATTTCTTAGTTTCAGCTAACAAACATGATTGTACCCTTTTATTCTTGTCTCAAAGTCCAGAGCTATATGCCAGAGGCTATCAAGTTGTATTGCTTGCTATGCCTACAACATGGCCTACTTGTTCTATTACATAGTCACCAGCATTTGGTTTTCAATGCTTTTTTAACTCTTTAAGTCTAACTTTCTGGTAACTTGATGAGGATTCAGCTGGCCTTTAACTCACACTGCACACCTCTGTCTTCTGGGATTAAAGGCATGTTCCACCACACCTGCACCTTATATTTGCTAATGTAGTTCATAGTGGATAAGAGTCAATCTGAAAACCAAGACTTGGTAAACAATCCATCCTTTATCAATTTGACACAAACTAATATCACTTTATGTCCAAATGAAAACAATTACCAGGTCATGATGATGGCAACATGATATAGCCTTACCTTGTAAAACTG
This sequence comes from Mus caroli, assembly GCF_978045245.1. Classification (NCBI taxonomy): domain Eukaryota; kingdom Metazoa; phylum Chordata; class Mammalia; order Rodentia; family Muridae; genus Mus; species Mus caroli. The sequence goes on from NW_028227262.1 coordinate 88,713,051, forward strand.
CCTATGCAAAAACAGTGATGATAACTTTGTGGGATCTTGTCTTGATATCCCCACTCTGATAATTCTATTTAGTATCCTTAAACACAGATGTTACTCCATCCTGCTTTCTGATGCCCCTTTCATTTGTGAACCACAAAATTTACATTTTTCCTCCAAAAGTTTGCTACTCTTGTTCAAAATGTTCTTCATAAATGTGAACTGCAGGACAGAATCTAAAATATGTTGTTTTTAGATTTCCTTTCTCAGGATGCTGTCCTCCATGCTTCTATTCCTATGGCCCATTAATCCACACTTAAAGCATTCTACTGTCTTCATCATTCAAAAATCCTCAATCTCACTTTCCTTCAAATAAAACTTTCAAGCCTATCAAAGCAACACCCCAGTCACTGCTACCAACATCTATCTTAGTTGGGGTTTCCATTGATAAAAATGTTTAAATTCTAACATTTAATTTGGACTATCTTACAGTTTTAGAGATTAACTCCATTATTGTCATATCAGGAAGCATGGCAGCATAAAATAAATTACTTACCTAATTAATTCAAGTTAATAATCCATTTAAAAATATTCCAGGATCAAGACACAAAGCAAATAGGAATCATGCAACACAATGCTGAGACAAATGAGAAGGCAGAGAAAAATCGCACTAAAAATTCTTCAAATAAATTCCAATTAATCCATAAAGCTAATGGGTTCAACAGAAGCTTCCAGCATCCCTAATCTCTTCTTGACACAAATCTGTTAAACCCAGTTCTTTGAATTCATCTTGCCAAGAGTTTCATGATGATCCAGGATGTGAGACAGAGTTTCCTTTAAAAAAACAAAACAACAACAAAAAATAACAACAAAATTTTAATATAGAAAGTTAAGCACATAAGGAATAGGGAACTTCAGAGAATGCATGTTGGTGTCTTAGAGGAGAACATTGTTTTCATTATTTTGCAGTAGTCATGCATACCATTTTCTATATTTCTAGCAGAATTTTGTATATTTCTGGCAGCCATTATAGAAATTTCTGGCAGTACACTGAAACCAGATTTATCATAATTCCATGAATGAAGCAATATATTTTCCATGATACCTTCCAGGGCCCCTACAGACAGCTGGTTCATGTCAAGGTTGAACACTGTGATAGTTCACAGGACCATTGATTTTTAATGAGTAACAGTAGTTTCATCTTCCAAGATGATTTTTCAATTTTTGACAACAAATATAATAAGGTATTTTGAGAATAGTATTTCTTATATATGTTTATATACATCCTACAAATTGAATCATTTGGTAGATATATCTCAAATGATGTTGGGAAAATCCTTTAACTGTTTGTGATTATTAATATAAGTATAATATAATATAATATAATGTATATAACATATAATATAATATAGCTGTATGGGCCAAACTATAAGCTTATAAACGAATGTTACTGGTCTTTACATATATATTCAGTTCTTGACACTTCTTGACAACCTCAATAGTGTCAAGGTAACTGTATATGGGATGGATGCCCAGGTGGGGCCGTCTCTGATTGGCCTTTCCTTTAGTCTCTACTCCACATATTGTCTTTGCATATAAGTCCCTGGTTATTTTGTTCCCCCTTCTAATAAAGACTGAAGTATCCACACTATGGTCATTCTTCTCTTGAGCTTTATGTGTTCTGTGAATTTTTATTTTGGGTATTCCGAGCTTTGGGGTTAATATCTACTTATCAGTGAGGGCATACCAGATGTGTTGTTTTTGTGATTGGGTTACCTCACTCAGGATGATATTTTCTAGTTCCATCCTTTTGCCTCTGAATTTCATGATGCCATTGCCTTTTAATAGCTTAGTAGTACACCATTGTGTAAATGTACCACATTTTCTGAATCTATTCCTTTGTTGAAGGATATCTGCAATCTTTCCAGCTTCTGGCTGTCGTAAGTAAGCACAATATGCTATGAACATAGAGGATCCTGTGTCCATGTTATATGTTGGAACATCGTTTGGGTATATGCCCAGGAGAAGAATAGCTGGATCTTGAGGTAACTCTTTTAGAGATAAGTAAAAATTATTCAGTGGTCCTCAGATAGATTAACATGAATGGATCATCTCTGCAAAATATGATAGTAACATATCTGGAAAAAAGGAAAAATGTAAATGTTAGAAATGCATGACAGAAGATAAAAGAAACAATAAAATAAGTGTTTAAATAAGTCAACAATAAATCATAAGGAAAAGAAAATTAAGCTTCTTGACTATCAATGCAAATGGCCTCTACCTAATAGCTGGCATGTGTTTACCTTCATCTACCAACAATGAAAAATAAAATTAAACTTCGTGTTTAAAAATAATAAATACAATGTTTTATCATATTCGTGTCTTTAAGTGTTATTTTATAAATGACAATGTAAATAATTGAGTGTGATTTTAGATTTCTACAGAAATGATCTGAGTGTGTTTTTGTGTGTCCATTGTGACCACCAAGTCTTTTTTTTTTTTTTGAGAAATAAACCATCTACAATATTAAAACAAAGAAGTTGCTTTATATTAAATGCTTATCTATAAATCAGATCACCATCCTGAATTATGCCAAATCCACTTTCTATCAAAATGTTCATGGGACTACACACATCACTTAGGCAAATTTCTTCATGCCTGTATATGCTATAATATCTATTTCACATTATTAATGCCTTGGTGTGCAAATGTTTACAAATATCACATATTCTAGACTACATAGTAATTTCAATCCTTCACTCTTTCTAAGTCTGCGCCTCATTCACTTGCATGTCAGTTTCTCTTTTAATATTATGTTACTGAACAACCAATGATTCACTTTACCATACTTTCTACAATAGCACGCTCTCTATCAACATAATAAGCTTTTTGCCTGTATGTACCTCTGTTTTATTTAACCAAATCACTTTCCCCTACTATATTATACTTTTGAGGCCTCAGCAATCTCTGTGATTCTGTAGAAGCAGTTGTAGATATTTAACTGTTGATATTTACTACTTTCAACATGAGGAATTGTACCTAATTATTGGCTATTATTATGAATCATGTTTACTGTGATACACAGGTTGTATACATTTTCAAATGGTGTTTCTTAATTGGAAATGTGATGTCTTTTCTCTAGGTAGACTTTTTTATATTTTATTTTAAATTATTTTACTTATTTATTTTTTAAAGATAGTATTTGGTTAAAAAAATTGAAGAAGATTGTCCCCTTCCCACTGTTACCTTATGAGCTAGTGTTTTTTCACATGAGAGTTCTGTCAGTATTCTATGATGACCTATTTGCATTCTGGAGCCACCTCTATTTACATTTTCCTACCTCAGTTATTTAAGGTGAGAAGGCAAGTAAGGATGCCCCAATAGGCATAGATATCTGAGCATTTGCCAAACAGAAGCCCAAGTGTGTCCTGTTGAGAGGACAAGAGGTGATTTCTCTTTATAGAAACAGGCACTGGGTCAAATTAATATGTCCCAAAATTGAGACTTGTGGTATATGCTTATTAAATCTGTGCTGAGGAATAAAATTCACAGGTAAATTATAGACAAAAGTCCCTGCTAAGTACCATCTCATACCCTTTACTAGGGGTGCAAATGGGAAGTTATTACAGTGTTTGATGTGTTAATCTGATATTGCCCATTCTCTCCAAGTAGAACTGCAAGAGAAGCCTGGGAAATCAATGGAGGACATGAATACACACAGGGTTTTGAAGATATGGGAGTGACTAAGGCTGTGGTTGGATTCAGGGCTTGAAAGAACTGCTTGAATTGGGTATTTAACATGCTATCAGTTGAGCCTGATTAGGGTGACAGTCAACAATATTCCTTTTACACATTAGTAGATTGTAACCACTGTGTGAATAAGTATAACCAAACCTTTATTCGATGAGCAGAAACACTTAGTTGATCAAGTTTAAGAAAGAAGGAGCTAGACAGTTTCTAATCTGGGCAATCTGAATCAATGTATTGCCACTCTTTAGATTTAAGTTCTCTATCTGCTTACCTTTTATACAGAAATGCTAGCATTTGTAAATAAAAACACAAGAAGAGCAGATTCAACTTGAATCTCAAACAAACAGTGTAATGAAGAATTGGGTCCGCTGAAATATGTGGAGAGAGCTCTTAGGAAGCAAGCTGTCTCTTGGTGAGGAAAGAGTGAGTGGGGAGCCAGATCACAGGGTCTACTCCCAGTCAAAGTTGCAAACCTTGTTTTTGGATTTTTATTACATTTTTTTAAGATTAATTTTTATGTTGATGCTGTTTATAGCTTCATATGAACCTATAATGTATATTTAATACATTTTCTTAATCATATTTTGCATGATATAAACCATTATATATATGTATATATGTATATTTGTGTGTGTGTGTGTGTGTGTGTGTTTTCAAATAAGATTGTTTGTTATCTTTTGGTAACAATTATAAGAGAAACAGAAATACACAGTAATGCTGTTTGATAAATTTTCATATCACAATAAAATCACTTTCTCTTTCTTTACTTGAAAATCTGTAACTTGCTTTTTCTAAAACTCATTTTACCATAAATTTTCCCTATTTTCATTTTATCATTGTATTTTTGGGTGCCTGGTCTGCACGGTGAACTATGTTTATGTAGTACCCAGAAAAGCTGTAAGATATTCCTCAGAAATGAAGTTACAAAAGAATATGCACAAACATTTGGGTGTGGGGACTCAAACTAACTCATATGCTCTGGATGATGTATTCAATTAATATTAATTTTTAGTTTATAGGGAAATTTGATAACATCTACCTAGCAGTATGTGATTATAATGGCAGAAAACTATCAAGCAATTATGATAATATGGGAGCTTAATTATTTTAACCAATACAGACACAGGGACATGATGTTCGATGTCAGATAAGAAAATTATTTAAAAAGTTGTTGAAATGTGGATCAAGGCATTGCAATATGTTTCTGGGAATGAAGATGATTGGGATTTAATAATAATTTGAGGAAAGCTGAAGTTGGGAGTGACTGCATCTAAAATATGTTAAACCTGGGTGTTCACATCTTGATGTTTTAATCTTTCTTTATATTAAAATCATGAAAATACCAACACAGTAAAAATTACTTCATGTTATGAAACCTGTTTGCTAAAGGTAAAATATTAATAAATGTGAATATGAGTAAAGGAAAATCTGATATTAAATATGGCAAAAGCAATGTTTATAACCTCACTGTGAAGAATGCTCCTATTTGTGAAAATGAACATTATAATTAGGTACCTAGCTTTGCTTCAATGAGGTAATTTTTTGTTGTCCATTAAGGATCTGGGCCCCATTCCCATCCACAAGTCTTGATGCTCACAGGAAGTTGGTCAATTCCTGACAGGATAATAGACAGAGAGGATGATTAATGAAGGTATTTATAAACCAGAGAAAATAGTATTATAGCAAGCAGAATCAAAGCCAGGAATATGTCTCACTATCAAAAATATGTGTTTTCCTGAGGGACAAATGGACATGTAAATATAATCTTCACTATTGGTTCTCTACCTATATGTGAAAAAATACACTTGTGAATGAATATTTCTAGAAGGCACAAACACAAGGAAATGAACACATAAATAGTTTAGTGAAAGACAGTCTAAAATAGGCATACAACCTGAATTTTCTATTTCATGTTAGAAGATAAGAAAATATTCCTTTGGCTTAATAATTCAATGCAGAGACAATTATATATTTTCTGGTATCTTAGCATGAATTGGATTATTATAAAAGATTGATGTTATTTTAAAAATAATACAATTAAAAACAAATACAAGATACAAAGAAGTAATAATATATGGATGAAAGGTGTTATAATTTTGAATAAATATAGCCTAAGAATAAAATATTAATTTATATGGCTATATAATAAAAATTAGTAGAATATAAAATAAAACTTATAACTCATATAATAATAGTATGGTAAATACACTCATTGATGATTGTCAATGAAAAAAGATGTCATGAATTTGAAGAAAAATGTGAATGGGCACATACTCAAATTTTTAGGAGGAAAGGGAAGTTTCAAAATGGAGTAATTGTATTAAAAGTTCAAAACCAAACAATAAAAAGGAAACACACAGGAAAATATATATTATGTATAATAAAGAAAAATTAATTTTATTTATTTATAGGTTCAAGTAGATTTAATATTGTCATACCTCCAGTTTCAAACACCACCATCCTATGAAAGCCTTCTTTCATATTACACTTATTTTCTTCATTCGCTGTTTTGGAATTGTAGGAATATTAATAGTCATACCTGATTGTTATAATTGATCCTTTCCCCATATATTTATGGGTATGTCAGCCACATAAGCTTTAAACTTCCCTGCTTTCCCTATTGGTCCCACAGTTAATCTATTGGACACTTGTCTTGTTCCTGGTAATTTACCAATTCCTATAAACTGTGTGTAAACCTTCTGAAGTGACCAATCTGGATTTCATGACTTTTGGCAAATATAGTAATATCAGTTCCTATATCTACCAAACATTCAATGTCAACACCAATTCATTTGCACCAATTCGTTTGGTCTCTGATCATGAGCCATTATTTGCCAGAACACACGTTATCTACTACTCCCAATAGCTCCTGTCCTTTCTATTGGAGCAGCCACGCCCTTAACATAAGGAAAAGCAACAGTTGAGTAATTCTATCCCCTGCATCAATTTGCATCTTGTTTTGTACATATGCCATGATTCAAAATTTTTGCTTTCTATCCTAATTTACTATACAGGGATACAGAATAAATTGAGATGTTAAACTTCTTATTCCCAAGATTATTCTATCTCTTCCTGAAGATAAAGAACAATACATACCAGTGGTAAGTTTGTAACATTCAACTTTTTAGGATAGTGTAAAGTGCATATTATGGCCAGATCTGTAGATGCACTCCCTTCAGTAGAATGAATAAGAACAGAAATACTAACATATGATTTTCTTACCTGCTTTCAACTTTCTAGCTGACTAAAGGAAGGCAGTTTTGATTTTTAAATGTGGTTCCTTGAACTGACAGGCCTCACTTTTGTTTCCCAAGGATAACAGTTTACCTTATATGTCTCTCTTGGATGATCAATCTTTTGACAAATGCTTGCCCTTTCCACAGTCCATACAGTACACTGGAAAAGTTTGTGGTGCATAAACTGCCTGATTTCTTCTATAAACAAAATATTCTCTAGATCGAGTATTCCAGCTATTTTTGTGGTTTGAAGATTCTGGTCTCATAATCCCATTGAAAGAGACCAAATCCATAACAATTAAAAAATTGGCATTTTGATTTCTATGACTTTCAGCTAAGGCTTTCCCTATGATATTAGCATGATGCTATTTAAAAACAATACCAGTAGTTTTTCTTATATATTCATCTATTCAATTCCACATCCTTTCAATGGTCTGATTGCAATCTTACATTCAGCATTTCTTTTTTTTTCTTTTTTCTTTTTTTTTTAAATAAAAACAAATTTCTTTTTTAACACTTCAAGTTATTTAACAAATTCTAGTTAATTTCATTCCAAGTTAATTTTCTTTTTTATTAGATATTTTCTTCATTACTTTTCAAATGCTAAAATGCCAGGGTCAGGGAGTGGGAGTGGGTGGATTGTGGAGCAGGACAGGGGGGTGTAGGGGGCTTTGGGGATAATATTTGAAACATTCTGTATTTCCAGAGGCCAATATTCCTATCAATGACTGGTTTCAGGTACTACTGTATTTACAATTTAACATAATCTCTGTAAGCAATCAGTGAATGTGAATGCTTCTGTTGAATTCTGTATTACCTTCATAAGCGAATTAGATTTTTACCCTGTCTCCTCAGTCATATCCCAGGCCATTATAGCCTAACAGGGCATTTTTCAATTATGCCCTTATTAGATCAAATTTATTCTTTTAAATAATACTGATGCCCTTTATCATGCAGTTGGTCTTTTGTAACATTTAACACAGTTTCTTGGTTTCTTTTTTTTTATCTTTTTTTTTTTTATCTTTTTTTTTTTAAATTTTGGTATAAAACATGTTCCCAACCTACTTCACAATTCTTCAGGTCAACCAATTGTAGAAAGATCTAAGAGATCTTTAAAAGAATGCTCATAAAACAGAAGGGGGATATAAATACCAAAGAATAAATTAAATAATGTTTTATTAACTAAAAATTTTAAATATCAATGATACAGATAACATTGTTTTTGTTATCCTATATTTGTTATAACTTCAGAATTAAAGAAGGAAGTATGTTACATTGGAGATGATGTTTTTTATTTATTCCCCTGGAGAAGAAAAGATATGGATTCCTTTAAAATTAACAAAAATCAGATTTAACAAAGGGAGAGCTACTGAAGATTCTGACTGCATATATGATAGAAAATCAGAAGACCGACAGAACAGGCAACATATATTAATGATAATTCTCCTTGGGAACAGCATTGAGACTTGCTGAGTCATGATCTCTATCCAGGACTTCAACAAGGCATAGTCAATAAATCTTCCTGACTACAGGACCCTCGAGACTTATAATGCCATCCTTTCAAATGGCATAATATTAATTTATACTAGAGTTTTTTTATAGTCCAAACTAACTTTCAAAAGAAATAATGTGCATTAGGTACTGTAAAAGAGAGAGCAGAGAATTATTTGATAATTATTACTGCACACATTCCATACATATGCTAATAAAGAAAAGTATATTACCTATGAAATTTTACATGTGTTCAGATAACAATGAACATATACAGACACTTTACAAGATTCACCCATGGGGGTGCTCAGAGGATGCTAAGATGCTCAGATTTATTTATTCTGACTCAACCAAACTCAAATGCCAGCATTAACTCTTTCATCAAATTTTACACCCAGTACAGCTTCAGAGCTCCTGACCTCTGTGGATCCAACTTCTCAGACTGTTTCATTGAAGACAAGTTTCAATCCATGAACCTTTTCATGACATAAAGCTTGGACAACATATGTTACTGGTAACAACTGTCATAGACTAGCCAATATTGTGATTTTCTTTGGGCAGCTGAAAGAAAGCTACACCCCACATTAATACTAATATCCACCCCTCAAAGAAGGAAGCAATTTTATGATAGCAATGCCTCATTTCCAAAAAGAGTGTGTTGTTATGGTCTTTTTTGAGTGAATTGTTAATGGTCACTTTCAGGGTCTAAACAAGGTAAGGGGGATTATAATCAGGGATTTCATTCTCTGTTTTTCTTCCCTCTTTCCTTTTTATCCCATTTAGGGAAAGTCGGTGGGAGATGAAAGAAAAAGGCAAGGATATAACACTGATAATTTAAACTTCAGATTATTGAATCTAGTTTTAGACACTAAAGCATTGATAAGCATAATAATTATATTTAGTATAGACATTGAATATTGATAAAATTGAAAGGTTTTTTTTTTGTCACAACATAATTATGTATAAAAGTTTTAACTCTTTTTAAGGTATTGTACCTAAGTATTCTTAAAAGTATGTGTTAAATTGGGTGTCTCTTTTCTTTTGCCTAGTGGTACTGGTTGAGGGTTGACCCTGACCTTCTGGGAAAACAACCTCTTGCTTTTGCATCTATCTGCATCTCCCTGTCTCCCTTGGAGACATCTCAAAGTAAGTCTGACTGCCCCAGGGTCAGGTTCTTACATTTGGGGGCTTCTGGGATGCAAGAAGACCCCTGAGTGTCCACCAAGAGCTCTATATAGTTACCTGAAAAAAATCTAGTGGAGGACCCTCCCCATCTCATGGATAAAGGCCTTTTTCCCCATTACCCACTTCACAGGTTCTGGCTGATAGGAAAAAGGAAACACAGGAGGAGGGATACATACCTGAGAATAAGTCAATCTTCCTAGACCCAAGAACCTCCTCCTCCATATCCCCCTACCCTTGAGCCCATGGCCCCTCTAGCATTGGCACCATTTCCAGGATCCTCTGCACATAGGGGACCGGGCTGTTGAACACCTATTTACTCAAAAGAGGAGTGAGAGGAGACCCCCAACTTCCTGGTCCTGCCATGGGGACCCACTGTCTGAGATTCCCTTTCCCTGATATCAAGGTAGCTCTCCCACTGAGGGCATATAGGCCTCTAGATAAAGAAAATCATGCCATACCATATTGGCCCTTCTCTTTTACCCACTTGTACAAATGGAAGGTCCAATACCCCCACCCCCTTTTTAGGGAATCCCAAGTAGCTGATTAATCTTCTAGAAACTGTTTTAATTTCTCATCAGCCCCCCAAAAGGGAGAATATCCAACGAGTCATGAGACTGCTCTTCATGAACAAAGAGCTAGAGAGGATAATGCAGAGAGAAAGAAAGAATGTCCCCTTAGACAAGGGTGTACCATTGATTAACCACGCTGTTCTTGACAGAGGGTTTCTGCTGGTTAGACCTGACTAGAACTATAATAAGACAAATTGAAAGGGAGACATGAAGGTCTACCAACAAACTCCATCGGCAGATCTCAAGAGAGCTGCAAGAGAACCCACAAATTTGAACAAAGTATGTGGGAATAGACAGGGATCAGATCAGTTGCCTGCTGCCTCTCAGAGAGGTATTATGTCAGTATACACACTATTCCCCAGCAGTAAAGGGCACAAAGCTACTGTGACTATGACTTTATAGACAAGCCTAGTAGAGATATCAAGAAAAACTTTCAGAGGCAAATGGATAAGTGCAACTCCTGGCAAATGAGGCTGGACTACGTGATTGACTCATTTAGAATCTATTGAAGGAGAAAAGACTCAGATTGTAAGCTACTACTAGAGAAGGAAGGACAGTGGCCCACACAAGAAGGAAAATCTATACTCCCCAGAAAACTGGCTGAGAACTTATTTAACCAAATGCATAGATGCAGTTATTTAGGGAATAAGAAGCTCATCCAAGCAGTCAAGGGACCTAAGTCATATATAATGGACCTTAGATTTTTTAGCCAGATAGATAGTAGATCACTATAGGTTATGTCAGCAAGTAAATGGTTATCCAGCCAAGAGCAAAAAGGGCTACAGTACTAGGGGAGAACAGACTGGGGTTATTGAAAATCAATTTTACAAAAGTTAAGCCAGGAAAATATGGTTTCAATTTTCTTCTAGTGTTTGTAGATGCTTTCTCTGTTTGGGTTGAGTCTTTCCCCACAGGGCAGGAAACAGCTACTGTTGCAGCTAAGAAGATATGAGAAGAAATTGTCCTGTGGTTCAGGGAGGCCAAAGTAATTGGATTAGACAATTGTCCTGCATTTGCCTCTAAGGTAAGTCAGGGATTGGCAGAGATATTGGAGACTACATGGAAGCTCCATTGTGCATACCATCCCCAGAGCTCAGGGCAGGTAGAGAGAATGAACAGAATCCTAAAAGATATTTTAACCATATCGTCCTTGGGGACTGGAGCTTACTGGGTAGCAAACTTTCCCTGGCCCTGTTCTGACCCCAGAACACCCCCTACAATTTTAACCTGAACCCTTTTGAGATCCTGTATGGGACTCTCACTCCCTTTTCCGTGGATCAGGGCACCCTTCCCCCTCCCCCCAGAATGACTTTTCTGGCTGACAAGGAACTTACAGTGAAAGACTTTAAGACTCCCAAAGGGGAGACACTCCCTCAAGCCCCGGGTCAGCCGCGCACCCAAGAAGACACTGAGACCGAACTCAGGATGTAGAGAGTAAGATTTTATAAAGCAGCAACAAGCAAGCACATGGACCAGAGGCTCTGGGGTCGAAACTCATACACCAAGTAAGGTGCAGAGGAGATTCGACAACTGGCCCAAATTTTTCACAGGCTTTTATAGGAGAAAGGCAAGGGGGGAAGCAGGGCAGGGAAAGTACAAATGTGCGTCACTAAGGGGTTCTGCCAAAGGTTATTCCCAGGGACTTTCCAAGGGGCTTTTCGTAACCAAGGGGTCGTGTCCTATATTTTTGGCAATGTACTTGATTTATTGGAACATTTTGAGGTTTGTTCTTGAAAATGTTCCTGGCACAGTCCTAAGTTGGGAGGGTTTGGACTGGGTTTGTTCCAGGAGACCCTTATCTAAAAAATGTTCTTGGAACAGTTTCCATTTGGGAGGGGGACTTTTGGGGTGAGAAGTTCAGGAGTGTTCCGAGAACAGTCTCTGGATGGGAGGGGTAAGAGGACTAGAGGACTTGAGTTCAGGAAGAGTTCAGTTTTTTCCTCTTTCATTCCCCCCTTCTTCTAGTAAAAAGCTCTAATCCTAGAGCGGGGTATCGGCTTCCTGGAGGACCCGATATTGTTGCCTTAATACCATAACTTGCACTGCATTTATTCTTTCTCTAATAAAAGCTACTAACTTCTTGAGTATGCAAGGGCCAAAAGTAAGCAAAAGCATAAGTGTAATTAAGGGTCCTGCTATGGTGGAGAGGAGGGTGGTGAGCCAAGGGGACTTATTAAACCAGCTTTCGAACCATCCTTGTTGGCTTTCTCTTTTACGCATATCTAGGCGTTCTCTAAGTTTGGCCATAGAGTCTTTGATTACTCCTGAATGATCAACATAAAAACAACATTCTTCTTTTAGGGCAGCACAAAGTCCTCCTTCTTTAAGAAATAATAAGTCTAATCCCCTCCTATTTTGCAGCACAACTTCAGACAGGGAAGTTAAATATTCTTCTAATTTAGTTATAGACTGTTCTATGGTTCTAAGATCAATATCCATAGCTGTACGTAATTCTTCATAGTATTGGGGGGTCTGAATTAGGGCAGCGGTCCCTGTACCTACTCCCGCTGCTACTCCTAATCCTAAAAGTACTGCCAGAGTTAAGGTAATGGGCTCTCTTCTCCAGTGGACCCGATGATCAAACTTGTCTAAAAAGGAGCTATCATCATGATACAGGAGTCTAGGAATAAGTTGAACTAAAATGCAGAAATCTTTGGAACTATTAAAAACAGATATAGATACACAAGGAGTGAGACCGGTATTGCAAGCCCATACTGTGTCTATGGGGGGCACCAGATACTGACCACTTTTGCTAGGCTGGATGTTTTGGGTCTGATTACAAAGGTGCCGTTTATCCTGAGGCGCCTGGCCTAAACAGAGCCCACTTCCTGAAACTGCTGCCAGAGTCAGCTTTCTGTTTTTCCCCCAAAGGCATTGAGAATGATCTGAAGTAGTATTATAAGTCCTGATCTGAGCAATTCCTTCATAATAAGGGGGCCTAGAGGCATAGCATAACCAACATGATTGAGTCATATTAGGATTAGTCCTATTCAACACCAAAAAAGCTCCTTGGACCAGACTGACCAGACGGCTTTCTGTGTCTAGGGGCGATGGGGAAAATAAGGTTGTCCTCATGAGGGAAGTATTAGTCCCTAGGGAAGGTCTTGCTGTGTTGGGCTGTGGAGTTGGTGGAGCTGGTACAGCCGGGACTTGTGGGGGAGCTGGTACTATTGGGGGACCCTGTTCTGTAAGGACTTTATTGGGCCCTATGGGGGGTTACTGCTAATTCTTTCACTGTTAATCTGATCGTGAAAATGAACCCAGGGTCTCTTGGTGGAATGTATATACGCAAACCCCACCTATTTCCTTTTAACCAACTCAAACGATTTTGTTTTCCTTTTTCGGTGAATCTTATAAGTAAGGGGTTGCAATATTTACCCTTGCATGGTCCTGGGGGGCTGTTTTTAAGAGTGCACCCACTCTCTGGATATTTATAGGAGTTCCTTTCTCCTTGGTCTGGCCTATCATAACCACTACCTCGTTTCACCGTGATTAGGTCCCAGTCAGAGGAAGGCTTCCAGTAGGCTTCCCCTGTCGTTTCACATGTCCATTTACCACAAAAATAACCTGATGCCCCTCCACATTCTTGTTGAAGCCTTCCGCTCCGACCCTGACCAGGGCAAACATAAAAATGTGCAGCTCTAAGATTAGCTCGGTAGAACTGCCCTGAACATCCATAGTTGCTTCCTATCCCACTCCGAACGCACTGCTGTTCAGGGGGTGGTTTAACAAGATCAGTATGATCGGGGAGGTCCCAATTGGGAGATCCTGCTGCTAATCTACAAATGTCAGGTGTGAGATCAGGCCACCAAGTCCACAGGGGAAGGACTGCAGTGATTGCCCACACAATGTTTCCCTTTTCATTAAGCACTTCCCAAGACTGCTGAACTGGGGCATGAGGGTTGTGGTTCCCTAGGCTTAGGGTGGTGCCCGCGACACAAGCGAAGTTTAAGAGGATTGTCAGTAGTTGCCACCGTCCAGTTGTCTTCATGGTTGCCTCTACCCTGGCTAGGAGCCTTCTTGACGTGGGAGGCGTGGATCCAGGCGGCGATTCCGTCTACTTTTACTGCCATTGGAGTTGTTAACAGTACCAGATATGGTCCTTTCCACCGAGGCTCAAGAGTGCCAGTGCGATGTCGTCTGACGAGGACCGAGTCTCCAACCTGGAACCCGTGGGGCACTGCCGTGGTCCCCGGTGCATAAGCTTCTTTGATCTGGTCCCAGATCTGTGTTCTGACAACTTCTAAGGCCTTTAAATGGGTAAACAGAGCAGAGGGTGAGGAAGAGTCATCACTGGGATCCAATATCCCACCAGACTCAGTTAATGGGGGCGGTCCCCCATGCAGGATTTCATAAGGGGTGAGACCGAAACGTCCAGGTGTGTTTCGGACTCTAAGAAGCACAAAGGGAAGGAGGGTCACCCAGTCCTTACCGCCAGTCTCAATAGCTAATTTAGTTAGGGTCTCTTTTAGAGTCCTATTCATTCTTTCTACCTGTCCTGAGCTTTGGGGTCTATAAGCACAGTGTAATTTCCAATCAGTCCCCAATTGTGTGGCCAATCCATGACTTACCTGGGCAACAAATGCGGGCCCGTTGTCTGAGCCAATTACCTTAGGGATCCCAAACCGGGGTAGGATTTCTTCAAGGATCTTCTTGGTTACTACCTGAGCAGTTTCAGACTTAGTGGGAAAGGCCTCTACCCACCCTGAAAAGGTGTCTATAAATACCAGCAGGTACTTGTTACCATACATTCCTGGTTTAATTTCAGTGAAATCCACTTCCCAGTAAACTCCGGGGCGATCTCCTCGTTGTCTCTTTCCTTGTTCTTTATAAGGTCGGGCAGCATTAGTGAGCGCACAAGCTCGACAGGACTCTACTACCTGTTGCACCACCGTATTTAATTCTTGGATCTGATATCTGGAATTTTTAATAAGTTTCAAGAGTTTGTCAACCCCTAAATGGGTGAATTGATGCAGTTTCTGGACAAATTCTCTTCCCTCTTTGGCAGGTAGCTTGATACGCGCTTGGGAAAAATAGGGAAGCTGGTCCGCAGTCCAGATGAGCTCCCTGATATCATATTCTTCTTTTTGGTCCTGGCGTGCTTCTTGATGAGGTTCTGGCGTGGGCTCGCCTCCCTCCACCAAGACTGCTTTTTTTAGAGCAGCTTGCTTTTGACAGAATATACAATTAGGATGAGTCTCTGGTGAGGGTCCTGACGAGGGCCCACTCTTTCCTGCCAAAGCCATCACCCCCTGAGCTGCCTGCTTTGCTGCTACATCAGCCATCTGGTTTCCTTGGGCCACAGGATCCTGACCTTTTTGGTGTCCCGGACAATGGATAATGGCCACTTTCTTTGGCATATGTATAGCCTCTAAGAGGGCTAGAATTTCTTCTTTGTTTTTAATGTCTTTTCCTGCCGAGGTAAGTAGCCCCCTCTGTTGGTAGATGGCCCCATGGATATGGGCTGTAGCGAAAGCATAACGGCTGTCAGTGTAAATGTTAATCGCCTTACCTTCAGCCAACCGCAGGGCTTGGGTTAGTGCCATAAGTTCAGCCTTCTGAGCCGAGGTTCCTTCTGGAAGACCACTCGCCCAGATTACCTGTTTTCCATCTACTACCGCCGCTCCTGCTCTCCTTTTTCCCTCCACCACAAAGCTGCTGCCATCTGTGTACCAGGCAGGCACACCCGGCCAATGCTGATCAGTTAGATCTCTCCTTGTTCCAGTTTCCTCAGCCAGGACATCAGCACATTGATGTACAGGAGTGGAGTCATCCGCCAAGGGGAGGAGGGTAGCAGGATTGAGGATGGCAGGTGGAGCAAAAGTTACTCGATCATTTAGCAACAAACTCTGGTAGTGGGTCATCCTGGCATTAGTCATCCACCTGTCAGGGGGCTGACGTACAATACTCTCCAGAGCATGGGGGGCGATTACAGTCACATGCTGACCCAGAGTAAGCTTGTCAGCGTCTTTAACAAGCAGGGCTACTGCGGCAATGGCTTTCAAACAGGAGGGCCAGCCGCTGGCAACTGGGTCGAGCTTTTTAGATAAGTAGGCCACTGGCCGCTTCCAGGGCCCCAGAGTCTGAGTCAAAACCCCGCGGGCTACACCAGCCCGTTCATCAACATATAGGGTAAAAGGCTTAGTCAGATCTGGTAAAGCCAGAGCGGGGGCTGCAAGCAGGGCTGCCGTTATGCTGTCAAAGGCTTTTTGGTGTTCCTCAGTCCAAGTGAATGGGACTTTTTCCTTAGTAAGTGGATATAGAGGGGCCGCCAGTGTCGTGAACCCTGGTATCCAGAGTCTGCAAAAGCCCGCCGTCCCCAGAAACTCACGTACTTGGCGCGGGGTGGTGGGGGTTGGGATCAGCATCACAGTCTTTTTTCTGGCCTCGGTGAGCCACCGCTTTCCTTCCCGGAGGGTGTACCCTAGGTAGGTCACCTCAGTGCGACATAGCTGGGCTTTCTTAGCTGATACCCGATACCCCAACTCACCCAGTTCATTCAGGAGCCTCTTGGTTCCTTCAAGGCACAGTTCCTGAGTTGAAGCTGCAATCAGCAAGTCATCTACATACTGTAAGAGAGAATTCTGAGGATTCTGCGCCCTAAAAGGCGCAAGGTCACGGTGGAGTGCTTCATCAAAAAGAGTAGGGGAGTTCTTAAATCCTTGGGGCAATCTTGTCCAGGTTAGCTGGCCCGTATATCCTCCTTCTGGGTCCCTCCACTCAAAAGCGAACAGTGGCTGGCTATTAGGGTGTAATCATCGAAGGCAGAAAAAGGCATCTTTTAAGTCCAGAACAGTGTACCAAGTCCGCTCTGGTGGGAGGGAACTTAGTAGGTTGTAAGGATTTGGAACAGTAGGGTGAATGTCCTGTACTCTCTTGTTAACCTCTCTTAAATCTTGCACTGGTCGATAATCATTAGTCCCAGGCTTCCGCACTGGCAGGAGAGGTGTGTTCCAAGGGGATTGGCAAGGCACTAGAATTCCTTGCTCTATCAGTCTCTGAATATGCGGCCGGATGCCTTCTTTAGCTTCCTTACTCATAGGGTATTGCTTGATCGAGACGGGGGAGGCATCGGCTTTTAACTCTACCACGACCGGAGGCACTTGTTTAGCTAATCCCATCCCTGCCTGCTCAGCCCATACTCCAGAAAAAGCGGATAGCCATTCAGGGTCTGGCAATTGTTTGAGACCCTGCTCATGGAGGCGATACTCTTCCTCTAAATTTAAAACCAAACATGCTATAGGAGTCTCTCCCCAGGTGATTTCTGGTCCCTTTGAGGTGAACTGGACTTGAGCTTTAAGTTTGGTCAACAAGTCTCGTCCCAGAAGGGGCGCAGGGCATTCAGGAATCACAAGAAAAGAGTGAGTTACTTGATTTTTTCCTACTTCCAAAACTCTCTTAGTAGTCCAGGGGTAAAATTTACTGCCAGTAGCTCCTATTACCATAGTCTTTTTACTTCCTAATTGTCCTAACGGTTTAGTCAAAACTGAGTGTTCTGCTCCTGTGTCTATTAAAATATTAACAGGAGTCCCCTCCACAGAAAGTGTTACCCTAGGCTCAGGGAGGGGATCCGAGCCCCGACTTCCCTAGTCTTCTTTCATAGCCAACACCTTGGGTTCTCTTGGCTTCTTTTTGGGGCAATCTTTGGCCCTATGTCCTTTTTCTCTACAGAATGCACACTGGTCTCTTTCAAGTGGAAGTTTCTGTTCTCTTGGAGGTCTTCTTGCCCTGTTGCCCAGGTACCCTGACTGTTCTTTTTCTGCCTTTTTTGCACCTACTACTATGGCCAAAATTCTGGTTAAATTTCTCTCCTGGCGGCGATCACGCCGATTTTCTCTCTCTTCCATCTCTTTCTTTTCCCTCTCTTGTTTTTCTTCCTCTGTCTCCCTCTTGTGATACACTCTCTCAGCTTCTCTCACCAAATCCTGTAAAGTATAATCTTGGAGCCCCTCTAGTCTCTGCAACCTTTTCTTAATATCAGAGGCGGACTGACCAATAAAAGCCATAGCCACGGCTGCTTTTTGACCCTCTGAAGAGGGATCAAACGGTGTATATCTCGTGTAAGCATCCATTAGTCGTTCTAAGAAAACAGAGGGCGGCTCCACTGGACCCTGAAGGACCTCTCTTACCTTGGCCAAATTAGTAGGTCGCCGTGCGGCCCCTTTGAGCCCTGCCACTAGAGTCCGGCGGTAGACCGTGAGACGCTCCCTACCTTCCGCAGTGTTGTAGTCCCAATTAGGACGAGTCAAGGGGAAGGTTTCATTTATGAGATTGGGGAGATTAGTGGGGGTCCCATCTTGTCCCAGGACATTCTTTCTGGCTTCCAGCAGGATCCTTTCTCTCTCCTCCTTGGTGAAGAGGACCTGCAAAAGTTGCTGGCAATCATCCCAAGTGGGTTGATGGGAGAACATAAGGGACTCAAGGAGCCCAATAAGCCCAGGGGGGTTTTCTGAGAAAGGAGAGTGGTTAGTTTTCCAATTATATAAATCAGAAGAGGAAAAAGGCCAGTACTGCAAAGGAATGAGATCATTAGGTCCTGGCACTGGCCCTCCCACATGTGCTCTAAGTGGCAAGGCAACTGTTGAATCTGGCCCCCCTTCCTCCCCAGGGCTTCGGCCTCGGCGGCTCCTAGTTCCCCCCGCCGGTCCCTGTGCCCCTCTCCCTATTGGTCCCTGCGGCGGGGCAGCCGCAGGCGGCTGCTGGGGTGGGGGGTAAGGGGGAGGTTGGGAGTCCATCCAGAGGAGGTCGTCAATCTCTGGATAAATCTTGGGGGGTGCTGAGGGACTGGACTTTTCGGCTGCATCAGACTGGACAACTGCGACTGTCAGTTTCAAAGAATTTGGAATCCAAGACTTGACCCATGGAGGTGGGAACTGTACAAGATTCTGCCAAGTCACGATGTAGGGGATCTGATCAGGGTGACCTCCTTCTTCCTGAAAACAATTTGCCTGACGGCAGCGATTAGTGACAAGTCAAAAGCACCCTCTGGTGGCCAGCCCACTCCAAATGTCGGCCACTCGGAGGTACAGAAAGTCTGCCAAGGACCCTTTCTAACCTCTACCGACTGGTTGTGAGCCCTGACCCTCACCTCTCTCCAATGCTCCAGGGTTAGAGACAGGGGAGAGGAGGCAGATTGTCCCATTTCTAGAGTAATAGCAGACACAACAAAAGCAGACACAAGACTGAGACAAAAAAGAAACCAAAAACGGCGGCGACATCGCGTCGCCCACAGACAACTTACAGAATCAGATGGCCTCTCCAAGGCCGGCCGATTTAGACCTTCCACTAAAGTGATGGTCTCTTGGCCTTCAGAGGGGTTCATCAGGCGTCCCTGATCCTCCCCTATTCCTCCTGGGACGTCTCCCAGGGGCAGATCGGAAGGTGGACACCTGGGCACGTCTGTCCTTATCCACCCCACGCTCCCTCCCGGAGCGCAGTCTCTGGTGCTCATAATGAGCACAGAGCGTCATGCAAAACTGAAACTGCGATCGCACCAGATACAGAACGGCCTACCTGGCCTCCAGATTGAGACCCACCTGGTCTCCAGAAACAGAACACAGACACCAAATCAGAACAAAACAGAAAATCTTACCTCTGAGTGGGTCCAGGACTTCTGGGTGGTCGCGCTGATTCCCGGCCAACGCACCAAAAGAAAGACTTTAAGACTCCCAAAGGGGAGACACTCCCTCAAGCCCCGGGTCAGCCGCGCACCCAAGAAGACACTGAGACCGAACTCAGGATGTAGAGAGTAAGATTTTATAAAGCAGCAACAAGCAAGCACATGGACCAGAGGCTCTGGGGTCGAAACTCATACACCAAGTAAGGTGCAGAGGAGATTCGACAACTGGCCCAAATTTTTCACAGGCTTTTATAGGAGAAAGGCAAGGGGGAAGCAGGGCAGGGAAAGTACAAATGTGCGTCACTAAGGGGTTCTGCCAAAGGTTATTCCCAGGGACTTTCCAAGGGGCTTTTCGTAACCAAGGGGTCGTGTCCTATATTTTTGGCAATGTACTTGATTTATTGGAACATTTTGAGGTTTGTTCTTGAAAATGTTCCTGGCACAGTCCTAAGTTGGGAGGGTTTGGACTGGGTTTGTTCCAGGAGACCCTTATCTAAAAAATGTTCTTGGAACAGTTTCCATTTGGGAGGGGGACTTTTGGGGTGAGAAGTTCAGGAGTGTTCCGAGAACAGTCTCTGGATGGGAGGGGTAAGAGGACTAGAGGACTTGAGTTCAGGAAGAGTTCAGTTTTTTCCTCTTTCAACAGCTTGATTGCAAGCTTTACAGATCAGCCACCAGGAATTGTGGCCTAAATGTTGTGTCCTCTATAACACAGGTACTCCAGAGTTTCCAGAAGAGTACTAAGTTGGAAATTGGGTGTATGTTAAGAGGCATCATATTAAAACTTGTAACAAAGTGGAAAGGGTCATTCCTGGTGTTGTTGAGCACCTGAACCTCTTTTAAAGCAGATGGAATAACTCTCTGGGTTCATGTAACTCATGTCAGACAAGCACCTGTGCCTGAAGCCAAGTGGATAGCAGCTAGAAACCTGAGCAACCCCCTTCTGCAAGGCCAAAAACAAACAAACAAACAAACAAAAACCATAAGATATTTATGGTGAATCTTCTGGCGCTAAGCCCTAACCACCCCAACAAAATGACTTGGCAAGTACGCTCAGCCACTCAGGCTGAGTGTTAGTTCACTAGAGAGGAAGACCTACCTTATATCTATCTGGTGGCCGTACCTTGTCTTTGATCTCTATAAGTTAGTTCTGTGCCTTGACTGCAATAAAAAATTCACCCTAGATACCTAGGGGAAAAATTAACTGAATGTGGGTGATGAGGAACATATGAATCTAAACTGTGTCTGGATAAAAAATATTCCAACAATAAAGAGACTTTTGGGATAGCATTTGAACTGTAAATGAAGAAAATATCAAATAAAAAAATTCCAAGAACAACAACAAAAAACAAACAAACAAAGAAACAAATAAATTGTGTGTAGTCATATTTGAATAGCTCCAAACCTGCCTAAATGAGGCTTTCAGTGTGTTCATAAAATGTCTGGTCTCTGTATCTTTTTCACAAACTAAAATGCACTAGAGCAGGGAAAAATACCCACTATTTATTTGGAGGCAAAACAGACAGTAGAAATTACTCAAAAAATGATATTGCACACATCCATGTAAATAATATGCATGTTTTAATGCACACACAAACATACTCTCAAATTGCAGTGCTTGGTCACTAGGGAGATTTGCTGCTTGAGAGAGATTTGAGGTTAGTCTTTTCCTGTTGCAGGTTGATTAGGATTAGAAACTCTCAATTCCTTTCCCAGCACTCTGCCTGCAAGTGTCCATGTCAACCACTATGCTGCTTATGAACTAAACTACTGAAACTGTAAGCAAGTTCAGATTAATGTTTTCCTTTATAAGAGCTGCTATCTTCACAGCATGGTGCTTCTCACCACAGCAGAACATTATGTAAAACAGGTACCATAAGCATTTTCTCTTTGGAATAAAAATAAATTTCTAAAAAAGGAAATCAGAAAAAAATTTTCTTTGATGAGTTTTTTTTGTTTTTGTTTTTTTTTGTTTGTTTGTTTTTGTCATTTGTCTGTTTGGACTTTGTCATTGTGAATTAATCCAAAATGTGGAAATTTACAGATACAATAAATGTATATCATCAGTAAAAATACATTTCTGTTAAAAATTGTGGCCATAAAGTTTTTTATATTTCAAGACAATGTAGTGTGGATGCACCTACAATTGTGAGTTCAGCTCCAAGTATCTTTCATATCATACATACAACTGCAGATATAATATTCATCCTGAAAGTTTGTTGATGTTTTTGGTGTCCTCTCACCTAACTATATTCTTTGATTTTACTCACATTGAAATTTCTTGTCTGAAAGAAAGAATCCCTCAGAAAATGTAGAGACAATCCCCATTTCTGTGTTTCAGGAACAACAGCCATTTTCATTGCATCCAGTTTGGCCAGAAGAGAACACAATTCCACCAATGATTAGCCACACTTGGCTCAGATCTTTAAATCTTACAGAAGGAAATAAGGACCCAGATTGACATTTTGGGAACATGTAATAACTTTAGTAATTTGAAAATATTAATCTCTCATTCTCATCTAGTATAAATACTTTTTATACTTGAATCCATCTGTAGGGAAGAGAGGGGGAATGGAGCTATTAATTAAAAGAAGGCATATAATGATAGTTTTGCTTATTACAAGTGGTTCTACCCTATACCCAGAACAATAAATATAAACAGAAGTGCAAGATTTCCCACCATATCACATGTGCATAATTTATCTCCCTTCATTTCAGTACAATATGTATGGTTCCTCTGCATGTCGATGGTGATTGACAAACACACATAAGCAGAAACTTGGTTAAAAGGAGAAATTTAAAATTGGATTCTTTGGTTTCTGGAGCTTTATGCATAATCCTCAGAAGCAAATACAAGGATAATTCCCAGGAGGCAGCATTGCTTATTCTCTTGTGTCCTGGGATGCTCTATGGTTCAGATCATCACAATACACTACAATTCAAGATTACATGGTGAGGCATTAAGGTTAACTTTTATTAGAGTAAAAGACAATAGTATATGGTACCCACAGTCACGGGTTGAACCCATATATGGGTACATATGGGAAACAGTAATTGTATATCCTGGGAAAACAAGCTGTAGCTGATTTTTGATTCTTTCTTCCATCCCCTTGTTTACATTTGCAACCCTCTAACACTAAATAGGAAAGGAAAAGTGATCCAAAGAGAGGGTGTGTGTATGTGTGTGTGTGTGTGTGTGTGTGAGAGAGAGAGAGAGAGAGAGAGAGAGAGAGAGAGAGAGAGAGACAGAGACAGAGACAGAGACAGAGACAGAGACAGAGAGACAGAGACAGAAAGAAAGTGAGAGAGGGAGAGAGAGTGTTGAATCATTTATCTAATTCCTTTTTTCTTGTTGAATTTTTGAGCAATACAATTACCAGACCTCAATGTATCAAACTGAATGACCAAGACTCAGGACTAACAGAAATGACCATCAGCAAACAATGCCTCTAAAGAACCTAGCATTTGTACCTATCCTGAGAAGACCCCTGAATTCCAAATGTCAGAGAACTGCAAAAGCTATTTGTAGCTGGCAAAATCATAACCCTGCTAGATAAAGAGGGAAATGATGGTCAACTGCTGTGGGAAATGTGAAGCAGCCCCACACCTGGTATTAAGTGAAAGCACATTCTCATCTTATTTCTGTGTTTTAAAGAAACGAAAATTCCAACATTCTCATTAAAATGAAGTTCAGAAGAAGACACAAGATATTTGGGAGAGAATTTTTGGAATCTGAAAGGAGAATGTGAGGGTGGATAGGATCATGATACACTATATATCTATATGAATATTTAAAAGATATAGTACCCTTATATTAAGAAATACATTCTAGCCTATACATTTTCAAATTTTTCAATTAATTGTGATGAGATTTCAAACTTGTTCCTAATTAAAATTTGATATTCACTGGCTTTTTTAGTCACTGTTGTATTGTCTGGAAGAGATACCAAGTCCAAGGCAATTATTATAAGAGAAAGTGTATAATTGGGATGTGCTTACATTTTCAGAGATTTAGTCCATTATAATAATGGCAGAGAGCAGAGCAGTAAGCAATAGCATTGATCTACATCCTGCTTAATAGGCAGAGAGTGCAATGGTGAGTGAGACTTCAAGAGCAAAAGAACAAGAGAGTGAGAGATCAAGAAAGGGAAGGGTGGGAGGAAGAGAGATGGATAGAAGGTGGGAGGGAGGAAGGAAGGGAAAAGGGATTGGGAAATGAGAGGGAGCAGGAAAGGGAGTGAAAATGTTGACTTGCAATTCTCATAAATGTGGTGATTAAAAGGAAGAGAACAAGAACTTACATATGGAAGATTAAGGAGTGGAAATGATGGGCCTTAGGAACTTATATTCCAAGTAGTAGAAGTGATTCTTTAGTAAGAATTAAAAAAATATTTCCATATCTGCATATTTTATTGCTCAGAGCAAATTGAACATAGACTCATATGTGGGACTTATTTTTACCTTGATGTGGTGCTGTTGATATGCAATTTATAAATTGTAGAACCAAGACATTTCTTTACTTGACTGAGAAAATAATCTCAATGTGATACATGCATAGGATTTTTAATGGTAAACTAGAAATTGAAACGTAGCACTTATATCTCTGTCCTGTAGAAATCTGAAAATAATATTGATCAATATTAATGTCCTTGGAACATATCATGATGATGATCCACTTTTGTGGATACAATTTCACCCAACCAGCTTGCTCTTATTGACTATTTCTGAATGTCAACAGCTCAAGGCCATTTATTTTACACTCCATTGAATTCTAATTCCATGGATTAATATGAAACAATGCCAAACACTTACAAATACTGCCACCCAGCCGGGCGTGGTGGCGCACGCCTTTAATCCCAGCACTCGGGAGGCAGAGGCAGGTGGATTTCTGAGTTCGAGGCCAGCCTGGTCTACAAAGTGAGCTCCAGGACAGCCAGGGCTATACAGAGAAACCCTGTCTCGTAAAACCAAAAAAAAAAAAAAAAAAAAAAAAAAAAAAAAATACTGCCACCCAGTCTGCCAAAGTGTACTGAAAATTTAAAACAAAGAAGAAAAAAAAAGGTGGATTAGCAAGTTCAATGTCCATTGTACAAACTAAAATACTTGGTGAGCTTCTTCAGTTCATCATTCCACCAGCAGCTGAACAACTTTTCCCCTCTGTTCCATTAGAAAGAGAATATTCTGGAAGATGACGTTTCTTCTTCTTCTTGCTCTAGCCTGTTTGGTTTCTGCTGCTGAGGAAACCTTACCAGTACAGGGATGGGCTATCAGGGAATTATGGTGGAAGAAACTTTGCTCTGGTAAAATTATCACAGGTTGACCAGACAATCATTGTGATTCTATGAATATATTGGTTCCTTTTTGGTTTATGTACTTGTAAAATGTCCCATGTGTTAAAACATTAATTATTTTAGTTTAAGGTTATAATTACATCATTTTAGCTTCACATATTGCATAATATTATTTTACTCGGGAAAAGTGTAGGGAAATGAACATCTTATTAAAGGCATGATTTTAAGTTTGCATATTTAATTTATTTACATAGTTGAAAGTTAATATGCATTAAATATTTTAATATTCTACATAAATTCAGTGATGACTGCTAATGATTATAATAAAAACAAAATCAAGTTGATATCTGCAGGGCAAAGGCATTATATATAGTATATTTGAGGAATAGAGTTTTCTCCTTTAGAATCACAGTATTGGTACTAGAAGAGGGTGTGCCTATCTAATATTAGTATGTAGCCTCTGGTGTGACAATCACTGACTAACCTGGATGGTCATACACTCAACAGTATATGTACAGCATAAATTAAACTCATTAGATTAATTTATAATTGAGGACACAAATATGGATGTCTAGGGAATGATGGGCTGGATATGGGAATAGCTAGGAAAGGACCTGAATATATTCAGAATACATTGAATAAAATTCCTAAAGACAATAAAAAACAATGTGTTTCCAAAGTAACAGTTTATTAAGTTAGCTTTGTTCCCAATCATCTTTATTTTCTCTTAGTCATTATTCAAACTTAACCAAGAACTTAATCAAAAGCACTATGGTTCACCCCAAATGATAATTTGTAACAAATAAAACATTAATATTTTCTTCCTTTTTCCTGATAAAGTCTAATAAAATTATAGCTTAAATTAGTTCCTAGTCACAAATAGATAGAAACAATTAAATATCAGCAGAAAAAGTGTTTTTCCTCTAGTTTGAGATGGCACAGATGTCAACTCCATGCAGCATTGCCTTTTGTCTGCTTCCATCTTGTTTGAAATAGTATCATACATCCATGCATGAGTAGCCCACACAACCACCCCTAGAAGCAAAGGAGGAAAGGACCTCTCTCAGTGAGGGAAGGCATGGGGAGGAAATGCATTTGCAGTATGTAGTCTGGTCTCCCTCACTCAAATACGTTTTTTTGTTTTTTTGTTTTTTTTTTTTATTTCCAAAACCAATTGTAACAAAACAGGAAATGAGGTTATGAAAAATCAATGAAAACTGTAAATCGATCACCTGGACTCTAGTTGCCTTTGTACTGTTACGTTTATTTTACAGATGTAACCTTTTCAAACATTGGCCAATTCTGGTGGGATAAGTAAGATTATATCGAGTATGATGTCACCACACATGGAATAAATTATAAAAGGAACATCCAGTGTTCATTTATTCAGCAGGGTAGGGAACCAAACATTTAAATAATGGCACCAAGAATTGTATGCTTATTACCAATTGTCCAAGAAATTGAATAAAGATAGAACATGCTGAAGCTATAGTGAGGACAAGTTAACCCATCCAATTTAGCACAGTCTTTATGCCCACTAACAACAACAACAATCAACATCAATACTGCTAACATAGCAGTGAGAGGTAATACTGGATGCTAACTGGAACTGATTCCAGCTTTGTAAATTGTCCTGATAAGTATAGATTTAAATAAATATTTGCCACATAGCATTCTTATTATATAACCATTTCCGTTTTTTATTTCTCATAAAAGGCATGCAGTAACACTTTTCTGTAGATGCTATAATTATTTTGTTGCACGATGTATGCAGTCTTCATTTGGGATTTATTGCTATGAACAGACCATGACCAAGACAAATCTTATAAAAGAAACTTTATTGGGACTGGCATAGAGGTTCAGAGTTTCATAAAATTATCATGACAGGAAGCATAGCAGTGTCCATTCAGGCAAGGTGCTGGGAAGCTGAGAGTTCTGCATATTTATTTAAAGGAAGGCAGGAACAGACTGTCCTTAGGTAGCTAGCAAGATGGCCTTAAAACCTATCCCTGCTATGACAAACTTCCTCCAAAAGATTCATAACTCCTCCAACAAGGCCATACCTCCTAAAAGTGCAACTCCTCTGGCCAAGCATATTCAAACCATTACATATGTGTAATATTTATTTTGTTGGTTGTGTGTCAGATATAAGAGTCAGTCAAGTTTATGATAAGTGGAAATTTTGCTCTCCTTATCCTGTTGCCTAATTAATTGATTTCAGTTCAGGTTGGAGAACTGAGCAGATCAGTCCTTCAGATACTTACTGTTAACTATTGGTTAGGGAGACTGAAGTGACTCCATTCACTTGTAACTGGTATGGTGAAGGATTTTAAGAATCAAGTGAGATTGTATGAGTGAAGTCGTGTCTGGGATTGGGTATAGAAATGTAGCACTGGCCAGTGAAACAGGCAGACTCTCACAAACAGCAAAGGAGCCTAAAGGAAAGTATAGGGCAAGATACTTATTAGAGACTCAGCAAGAAACTTTGTAAATGGTCATAGGCCAAGAGAGTTTCTATATATGATTTATGCTTTGGGCCTAAACAGACTCCATGTATGGGGATCTCAGCATTAGTATCTAGGATCAGACCAGGCAAGAAAGCCTGTGGATATGACTTCCATTTGGGTCTGGTTTGAGAAGGGTAGAATGACATTTATTCTGTGGCTTTGATTAATTCTTAATATCTCCTGACTTGTAAAGATATTAGTGTTAACAAGTTTACATCCAATGATTACAAACGAATTAACCTTATAGTATTCCATATAATATTGAAAGAGGAGAGAGGGTGATATGGAAGAAAAGGGAAAACAAAAGATGCAAACAAAGGGATTAAAAGAACTAGAAGGAGACAGATCTGGAAGCAGAAACTAAACAGGGACACAGTGAAACTAAGAGTAGTTATGTAACCTCTTCTCAGCATCTCATGGTACCTTCTCTAAAACTGACCATAAAATTGGTTACAAAACAGGCCTCAACAGGTACAAGAAGACTGAAATCATCAAATGATTCCTATCATATCACCACTGACTAAGGCTGATATTCAATAACAACATAAATAATAGAAAGCCCACATACATGTGGAAGCTGAACAACACTTTACTTAATGATAACATGGCCAAGGAAGAAATAAAAAAAGAAATTAAAGACCTTTTAGAGTTTAATGAAAATGGAGCCACAACATACCCAAATGAAAACATTTCTAAGAGGAAAACACATAGCTGTGAGTGCTGCCAAAAAGAAACTAGAGAGAACATACACTAGCTGCTTGAAAGAACACCTAAAAGCTCTAGAGCAAAAGGAAACAAATTCACCCAAGAAGAGTAGACTGCAGGAAAATTTAGGGCTGAAATCAACCAAGTGGAAACAAAAAGAACTATACAAAGAAACAACCAAACCTGGAGCTGGTTCTTTGAGAAAATCAACAAGGTATATATCTGTCCCTGAGGCAGACTAACTAGAGGCCCCAGGGAAAGTATCCTAATTAACAAAATCAGACATGAAAAGGGAGACATAATAATAGAATCTGGGAAATCCAAAAAATCATCAGATCCTACTCCAAAAAAGCTATACTCAAGGAAACTGGAAAATCTGAATAAAATGGACAATTTTATAGTCAGATACCAAGTACCAAAGTTAAATCAGGATCAGAATAATGATCCAAACAGCCCCAGATCCCCTAAAGAATTAGAAGTAGTCATTAATAGCCTCTCAATCAAATAAGCCCAGGGCCAGATGGGTTTAGTGCAGAGTTCTATCACACCTTCAAAGAAGACCTAATTCCAATTCTGCTCAATCTATTCCACAAAATAGAAACAGAATAGACTCCACACAATTCATTTTATGAATCCACAGTTACTCTGATACCAAAGCCACATAAAGATCCAACAAAGAATGAGTATTTCAGACAAATTTCCTGTATGAATATCTATACAGAAATACTCAATGAATTTCTTAAAAACCGAATCCAAGTACACATCAAAACAATCATCCATCATGATCGAATAACCTTCATACCAGGGATGCAGGGAAGGTTTAATATAAGGTAATTCATCAGCATAACCCATTATATAAACAATCTTAAAGACAAAACAAAACAAAACAAAAACAACAACAACAAAAACAACAACAACAAAAAAGCATGATCATCTCATTATGTGCTGAGAAAGCATTTGAAAAAATCTAACAGCCATTCATGATAAAAGTCTTGGAATGATCAGAAATTAAAAGCACATACCTATACATAATAAAAGCAATAAACCCCAAACCAGTAGCCAGCATCAAACTAAATGGAGAGAAAATTGAAGCAATCCCACTAAAATCAGGGACTAGACAAGGCTGTCCACTTTCTCCCTATTATTCAATATAGTACTTGAGGTCGTAGACAGAGCAATCAGATAACAAAAGGAGATCAATAGGATAAAAATTTGGAAGGAAGAAGTCAAAATATTACTATTTGCAGATAATAAAACCATATATATAAGTGGCCCTAAAAATTCCACCAGAGAACTCATAAACCTCATAAAAAAACTTCAGTGAAGTAGCTGGATATAAAATTAACTCAAACAAATCAGTGGCCTTCCTCTACACAAAGGATACACCAGCTGAGAAAGTAATTAGGAAAACAACACCCTTCACAATAGTCACAAAAAATATAAAATACCTTGGTGTGACTCTACCTAAGGGAGTGAAACAAAGATCTGTATGGTAAGAACTTCAAGTCTCTGAAAAAACAAATCAAAGAAGATCTCAGAAGATAGAAAAATCTCGGATGCTCATGGATTAATATTGGAAAAAATGGCTATCTTGCTGAAAGCTATGTACAAATTCAATTCAAGCCCCATTAAATGTCCAACTCAATTCTTCACAGAGTTAGAAAGGGAAATTTGCAAATTTATCTGAAATAACAAAAACCTAGGATAGCAATGGTAATGATAAAAGAACATCTGATTGAATCTCCATCCCTAAACTCATACTGTACTACAGAGAAATTGTGATAAAAACTGCATTGTACTGATACAGCAGCAGACAGGTAGACAGATGAAAAAAGTTAAAGACCCTAGAAATGAACCCACATACCTATGGTTACTTGATCTTTGACAAAGGATCATCCAGTGGAAAAAGACAGCATTTTCAACAAATGGTGCTCGCTCAGCTGGTGGAAGAATTCATGTAGAAGATTTCAAATTGATCCATTCTTATCTCCTTGGACAAAGCTCAAGTCTAAATGAATCAAGGAACTCCTGGTAAAACCAGAGAAACTGAAACATTTAGAGGAGAAAGATTGGAAGAGCCTCAAAGATATGGTTACTAGAATAGCAATGGCTTGTTCTTTAAGATCAAGAATTGACAAATGGCACCTCACAAAATTGCAAAGATTCTGTAAAGCAAAGAACACTGTCAATAACACAAAGAGACCCCCAACAGATTGGGAAAAGGTCTTTACCAATCCTAAATCAGATAGGGGACTGATATTCAATACATAGAAAGAACTCAAGAAGCTGGACTCCAGAAAATCAAAATCCCTATTAAAAATGTGGTACAGACCTCAACATTGAATTCTCAACTGAGTAATATGGAATAGCTGAGAAGCACCTGAAAAAAATATTCAACATCTTTAATCATCAGGGAAATGCAAATCAAAACAAACCTGAGATTCCATCTCGCACCAGTCAGAATGGCTAAGATCAAAAAGTCAGGTGACAGATGATACTGGCAAGGATGTGGAGAAAGAGGAACAGTCTTCCATTGCGGCTGGAATTACAAGCTTGTACAACCACTCGGGAAATCAGTGTCTTGGTTCCTCAGAAATTTGACATATTACTACCTGAAGATACAGCAATATCTGTCCTGGGAATATACCCGGAAGATGCTCTAACTTGTAATGAGGAGTTATGTTTCACTATGAGGGACCCAGATATCCTTCAGCAGAGGACAGAAAATGTGGTACATTTACACAATGGAGTACAGTGCAGCTATTAAAAAGAATGAATTTATGAAATTCTAAAACAAATGGTTGGATCTGGAAGATATCATCCTAAGTAACGTAACCCAATCACAAAACAACACACAAGGTATACACTCACAGTTCAATGGATATTAGCTCAGAAGCTCAGAATACCCAAGATACAATTCGCAAAGCACATGAAACTCAAGAAGGAAGACAAAACTATGGATACTTATATCTTTCTCAGAAGGGAAAATAAAATAACCATGGAAGGATTTACAGAGACATATTTTGGAGCACAAAATGAAGAAATGACCATCAGAGACTGCCCTACCTGCAGACCCATCCCATCAACAACCACCAAACCCAGACACTATTGAGAATGCCAACTAGAGCTTGCTGACAGGAGCCTGATATAACTGTCTCCTTAGGGACTTTGCCACTGTCTGACAAATACAGAAGTGGACGCTCACAGCCATCCTTTGGACTGAGCACAGGGTCCCCAATGAAGGAACTAGAGAAAGTACTCAAGTTTCTGAAGGGGTTTGCAGCCCCATAGGAGGAAGAACAATATGAATTATCCAATATCCCCACATCTCCCTGGGACTAAACCACCAATCAAAGGAAACACATGTTGTGACTC
Organism: Mus caroli; assembly: GCF_978045245.1. Classification (NCBI taxonomy): domain Eukaryota; kingdom Metazoa; phylum Chordata; class Mammalia; order Rodentia; family Muridae; genus Mus; species Mus caroli. Next base: position 88,744,755 of record NW_028227262.1, read on the forward strand.
CTGGCTCTAGCTGCATATGTAGCAGAGGATGGCCTAGTACATCATCAATGGGTGGAGAGGCCCTTGGCCCTGTGAAAGTTCTGTGCCCCACCATGGGGGAATGCCAGGGCCTGGAAGCAGGAGTGGGTGGGTTTGGGAGCAGGGGGTGGGGAGATGAGATAGGGGATTTTTCAGAGGGGAAACTAGGAAAGGGGATAACATTTGAAATGCAAAGAAATACAATAATTAATAAAAAAAATACAAAAAGAAAAAAAAACCAAAGAGACTATAGAGATCAACATGGTTGACCATGCCATACGCAGGATTACAACCAGATGTCTGGATATAGAAATCAATATCTAAATACACAGTGCACAAACCATCCCCCTACATTTCACAATTTAGTCCAACAAAAGGTTCTTTCTCCGTTATTAATAAACTATACACAATAATAACTTTACAAAAACTAATCAAATAACTTACATTGGCAGTGTGAATTCCATTTATATTTGTCAACTTTGGAAATAGTAGTATCAATCCTATCTTGGTGACATTACAATTCTGTAACTAAATCCCTTTTTATGAATACTAGCATGTACAACATAGGTTTATCTTTTCATATCTAAAATCATTTTGTCAATCAAAAACAATTTAGGCTTTACTGTGTGAGACTATACCTAACTAGTCTTCAACCTCAGAAGTCTGAGAGAGATTAATTATTACCTGAGTGTGTAGGAAGTTCAGATAAAGCAGCTTCTAAAACTATAGAAATAACAGAGACAGGTGTCTGGCTGAACAATCACCCTAAATTTTCTGAGTCATAGGAGCAGGATATTACATATTTATTTTTATAAAACTGGAATATTTTAGAAGTTGTCTGCCTTGGCCTTGTAAACAATGGCAGTCAATTTCAATGCATCTTGGTTTATCTAGTTTGAAAAGAATTCTATTTGCACTTGAGGCAAGGGCAACTTTTGTTTTTTGTTTGTTTGTTTGTTTGTTTGTTTGTTTGATTCATTGGATTTTGTTTTGTTTTGTTTTGTTCTTCTTGTTTGTCAGGAGCCATAATGAGAAAGCTAATAACAAGCAGCTGATCATACTGAAGTGGCCTGCTTCGGATTATTATATAATCTGTGAAAGGCATGCCCTTATTAAGCAAGGCTGTAAGAGAATAATTTTTAGGAAAGATTCCTGCTATTAATATGCTTTTCCTGTTATTATAACATATATAACTATCAGTATGCCGTAACACACCCCTTTGGAGCAGATCTCTTCAGATTCAAGAAGATATACCATCTTATAGTGATGCTATATCAACAAATAAATAACTTAATCTTAACGATGATCCTATGAGAATTCCTAAAATTATATCTGTGATTATTTTTTTTTGTTTGTTTTTTCTTTTTTTTTATATATATTTTTATTACATATTTTCCTCAATTACATTTCCAATACTATCCCAAAAGTCCCCCATAGCGCCCCCCACTTCCCTACCCACCCATTCCCATTCTTTTGGCCCTGGCATTCCCCTATATTGGGGCATATAAAGTTTGCAAGTCCAATGGGCCTCTCTTTCCATTGATGGCCGACTAGGCCATCTTTCGATACATATGCAGCTAGAGACAAGAGCTCCAGGGTTCTGGTTAGTACATTATGTTGTTCCAACAATAGGGTTGCAGATCCCTTTAGCTCCTTGGGTACTTTCTCTAGCTTCTCCATTGGGAGCCCTGTGATACATCCAATAGCTGACTGTGAACATCCACTCCTGTGTTTGCTAGGCCCCGGCATCGTCTCACAAGAGACAGCTATATTTGGGTCCTTTCAGCAAAATCTTGCTAGTGTATGCAATGGTGTCAGCGTTTAGAAGCTGATTATGGGACGGATCCCTGGATACAGCAGTCTCTAAATGGTCCATCCTTTCATCACAGCTACGAACTTTGTCTCTGTAACTCCTTCCCTGGGTGTTTTGTTCCCAATTCTAAGAAGGTGCACAGTGTCCACACTTTGGTCTTCATTCTTCTTGAGTTTCATGCGTTTATCAAATTGTATCTTATATCTTGGGTATCCTAAGTTTTGGGCTAATATCCACTTATCAATGAATATATATTGTGTGAGTTCTTTTGTGATTGTGTTACTTCACTCAAGATGATGCCCTCCAGGTCCATCCATTTGGCTAGGAATTTCATAAATTCATTCTTTTTAATAGCTGAGTAGTACTCCATTGTGTAAATGTACCATAATTTCTGTATCCATTCCTCTGTTGAGGGACATCTGGGTTCTTTCCAGCTTCTGGCTATTATAAATAGGGCTGCTATGAACATAGTGGAGCATGTGTCCTTTTTACCGGTTGGGACATCTTTTGGATATATGCCCAGGAGAGGTATTGCTGGATCCTCCGGTAGTACTATGTCCAATTTTCTGAGGAACTGCCAGACTGATTTCCAGAGTGGTTGTACAAGCTTGCAATCCCACCAACAATGGAGGAGTGTTCCTCTTTCTCCACATCCTCGCCAGCATCTGCTGTCACCTGAATTTTTGATCTTAGCTATTCTGACTGGTGTGAGGTGGAATCTCAGGGTTGTTTTGATTTGCATTTCCCTGATGATTAAGGATGTTGAACATTTTTTCAGGTGCTTCTCTGCCATTCGGTATTCCTCAGGTGAGAATTCTTTGTTCAGTTCTGAGCCCCATTTTTTAATGGGGTTATTTGACTTTCTGGAGTCCACCTTCTTGAGTTCTTTATATATATTGGATATTAGTCCCTTATCTGATTTAGGATAGGTGAAGATCCTTTCCCAATCTGTTGGTGGTTTTTTTGTCTTATTGATGGTGTCTTTAGCCTTGCAGAAGCTTTGTAGTTTCATGAGGTCCCACTTGTCAGTTCTCGATCTTACAGCACAAGCCATTACTGTTCTATTCAGGAATTTTTCCCCTGTGCCCATATCTTCAAGGCTTTTCCCCACTTTCTCCTCTATAAGTTTCAGTGTCTCTGGTTTTATGTGAAGTTCCTTGATCCACTTAGACTTGACCTTAGTACAAGGAGATAGGAATGGATCGATTCGCATTCTTCTACATGTTAACAACCAGTTGTGCCAGCACCATTTGTTGAAAATGCTGTCTTTCTTCCACTGGATGTTTTTAGCTCCCTTGTCGAAGATCAAGTGACCATAGGTGTGTGGGTTCATTTCTGGGTCTTCAATTCTATTCCATTGGTCTATTTGTCTGTCACTATACCAGTACCATGCAGTTTTTATCACAATTGCTCTGTAGTAGAGCTTTAGGTCCGGCATGGTGATTCCACCAGAGGTTCTTTTATCCTTGAGAAGAGTTTTTGCTATCCTAGGTTTTTTGTTATTCCAGATGAATTTGCAGATTGCACTTTCTAATTCGTTGAAGAATTGATTTGGAATTTTGATGGGGATTGCATTGAATCTGTAGATTGCTTTTGGCAAGATAGCCATTTTTACAATGTTGATCCTGCCAATCCATGAGCATGGGAGATCTTTCCATCTTCTGAGATCTTCTATAATTTCTTTCTTCAGAGACTTGAAGTTTTTATTATACAGATCTTTCACTTCCTTAGTTAGAGTCACGCCAAGATATTTTATATTATTTGTGACTATTGAGAAGGGTGTTGTTTCCCTAATTTCTTTCTCAGCCTGTTTATTCTTTGTGTAGAGAAAGGCCATTGATTTGTTTGAGTTAATTTTATATCCAGCTACTTCACCGAAGCTGTTTATCAGGCTTAGGAGTTCTCTGGTGGAATTTTTAGGGTCACTTATATATACTATCATATCATCTGCAAAAAGTGATATTTTGACTTCATCTTTTCCAATTTGTATCCCTTTGATATCCTTTTGTTGTCGAATTGCTCTGGCTAGGACTTCAAGTACAATGTTGAATAGGTATGGAGAAAGTGGACAGCCTTGTCTAGTCCCTGATTTTAGAGGGATTGCTTCAAGCTTCTCACCATTTACTTTGATGTTGGCTACTGGTTTGCTGTAGATTGCTTTTATCATGTTTAGGTATGGGCCTTGAATTCCTGATCTTTCCAAGACTTTTATCATGAATGGGTGTTGGATCTTGTCAAATGCTTTTTCCGCATCTAACGAGATGACCATGTGGTTTTTGTCTTTGAGTTTGTTTATATACTGGATTACGTTGATGGATTTCCGTATATTGAACCATCCCTGCATCCCTGGGATGAAACCTACTTGGTCAGGATGGATGATTGTTTTGATGTGTTCTTGGATTCGGTTAGCAAGAACTTTATTGAGGATTTTTGCATCAATATTCATAAGGGATATTGGTCTGAAGTTTTCTATCTTTGTTGGGTCTTTTTGTGGTTTAGGTATCAGAGTAATTGTGGCTTCATAGAATGAGTTGGGTAAAGTACCTTCTGTTTCTATTTTGTGGAATAGTTTGTGAAGAACTGGGATTAGATCTTCTTTGAAGGTCTGATAGAACTCTGCACTAAACCCATCTGGTCCTGGGCTTTTTTTAGTTGGGAGACTATTAATGACTGCTTCTATTTCTTTGGGGGATATAGGGCTGTTTAGATCATTAACCTGATCTTGATTCAACTTTGGTACCTGGTATCTGTCTAGGAACTTCTCCATTTCATCCAGGTTCTCCAGTTTTGTTGAGTATAGCCTTTGGTAGAAGGATCTGAAGGTGTTTTGGATGTCTTCAGGATCTGTTATGTCTCCTTTTTCATTTCTGATTTTGTTAATTAGGATGCTTTCCCTGTGCCCTCTAGTGAGTCTGGCTAAGGGTTTATCTATCTTGTTGATTTTCTCAAAGAACCAGCTCCTTGATTGGTTGATTCTTTGAATAGTTTTTCTTGTTTCCACTTGGTTGATTTCACCCCTGAGTTTGATTATTTCCTGCCGTCTACTCCTCTTGGGTGAATTTGCTTCCTTTTGTTCTAGTGCTTTTAGGTGTGTTGTCAAGCTGCTAATGTGTGCTCTCTCTAGTTTCCTTTTGGAGGCACTCATAGCTATGAGTTTTCCTCTTAGAAATGCTTTCATTGCGTCCCATAAGTTTGGGTATGTTGTGGCTTCATTTTCATTGAACTCTAAAAAGTCCTTAATTTCTTTCTTTATTCCTTCCTTGACCAAGGTATCATTGAGAAGAGTGTTGTTCAGTTTCCACGTGAAGGTTGGCTTTCTATTATTTATTTTGTTATTGAAGATCAGCCTTAGTCCATGGTGATCTGATAGGATGCATGGGACAATTTCAATATTTTTATATCTGTTGAGGCCTGCTTTGTGACCAATTATGTGGTCAATTTTGGAGAAGGTACCATGAGGTGCTGAGAAGAAGTTATATCCTTTTGTTTTAGGATAGAATGTTCTGTAGATATCTGCCAGATCCATTTGGTTCATAATTTCTCTTAGTTTCACTGTGTCCCTGTTTAGTTTCTGTTTCCATGATCTGTCCATTGGTGAAAGTGGTGTGTTGAAGTCTCCCACTATTATTGTATGAGGTGCAATGTGTGCTTTGAGCTTTACTAAAGTTTCTTTAATGAATGTGGCTGCCTTTGTATTTGGAGCATAGATATTCAGGATTGATAGTTCCTCTTGGAGTATTTTACCTTTGATGAGTATAAAGTGTCCCTCCCTGTCTTTTTTAATGACTTTGGGTTGGAAGTCAATCTTATCAGATATTAGAATGGCTACTCCAGCTTGTTTCTTCATGCCATTTGCTTGGAAAATTGTTTTCCAGCCTTTCATTCTGAGGTAGTGTCTATCCTTTTCTCTGAGATGAGTTTCCTGTAAGCAGCAAAATGTTGGGTCTTGTTTGTGTAGCCAGTTTGTTAGTCTATGTCTTTTTATCAGGGAGTTGAGTCCATTGATATTAAGAGATATTAAGGAAAAGTAATTGTTGTTTCCTGTTATTTTTGTTGTTAAAGTTGGCATTTTGTTCTTGTGGCTGTCTTCTTTTAGGTTTGTTGAGGGATTATCTTCTTGTTGTTTCTAGGGTGTGGTTCCTGTCCTTGTATTGGTTTTTTTCTGTTATTATCCTTTGAAGGGCTGGATTCGTGGAGAGATAATGTGTGAATTTGGTTTTGTTGTGGAATACTTTGGTTTCTCCATCTATGTTAATTGAGAGTTTGGCTGGGTATAGTAGCCTGGGCTGGAATTTGTGTTCTTTTAGTGTCTGTATAACATCCGTCCAGGATCTTCTGGCTTTCATAGTCTCTGGTGAAAAATCTGGTGTAATTCTGATAGGCTTGCCTTTATATGTTACTTGGCCTTTTTCTCTTACTGCTTTTAGTATTCTATCTTTATTTAGAGCATTTGTTGCTCTGATTATTATGTGTCGGGAGGTATTTCTTTTCTGGTCCAATCTATTTGGAGTTCTGTAGGCTTCTTGTATGTTCATGGGCATCTCTTTTTTTAGATTTGGGAAGTTTTCTTCTATAATTTTGTTGAAGATGTTTGCTGGTCCTTTGAGTTGAAAGTCTTCATTCTCATCCACTCCTATTATCCGTAGGTTTGGTCTTCTCATTGTGTCCTGTATTTCTTGGATGTTTTGAGTTAGGATCTTTTTGCATTTTACATTTTCCTTGATTGTTGTGCCGATGTTCTCTATGGAATCTTCTGCACCTGAGATTCTCTCTTCCATCTCTTGTATTCTGTTGCTGATGCTCGTATCTATGGTTCCAGATTTCTTTCCTAGGTTTTCTATCTCCAGTGTTGCCTCATTTTGGGTTTTCTTTATTGTGTCTACTTCCCTTTTTAGGTCTAGTATGGTTTTGTTCATTTCCATCATCTGTTTGGATGTGTTTTCCTGTTTTTCTGTAAGGACTTCTACCTGTTTGATTATGTTATCGTGTTTTTCTTTAAGGATTTGTAACTCTTTAGCAGTGTTCTCCTGCAATTCTTTAAGGGATTTTTGTGCTTTCTCTTTATTGTCTTCTGCCTGTTTAGCACTGTTCTCCTGCATTTCTTTAAGTGTGTTATTAAAGTCCTTCTTGAAGTTCTCTATCATCATCAGGAGATATGCTTTTAAATCCGTCTCTAGCTTTTCCGGTGTGTTGGGGTGCCCTGGACTGGGCGAAGTGGGGGTGCTGGGTTCTGATGATGGTGAGTGGTCTTGGTTTCTGTTAGTAAGATTATTACGTTTACCTTTCGCCATCTGGTAATCTCTGGGGTTAGTTGTTATCGTTGTCACTGTTTAAAGATTGGAGCAGAAGCTGTGTTCCACTCACCAGCAGTCTCTAAATCCTGCGGCGGGGGTCGTGGGTAGCTGACGGTACCCCGGTGCTGGTCCAGCCGGAAGAGGCCTGTGGTCCTACACAGGCCGTTTTTCTGCTTCCCTAACTAATGCAGTCTCTGGTCCCGCGTGCAATTGGATTGGAGCAGAAGCTGTGTTCCACTCTCCAGAAGTCTTAAGATCCTGTGGTGGGTGTTGTGGGTAGCTGGTGAGTGTCAGCCGACCCTGCGCCCCAGCTGCCCCGGTGCTTTTCTGACCGGAAGAGGGTTGTGGCCCTATGTAGGCCGGATTTCTCTCTCCCCAACCAGAGCAGTCTCAGGTCCCGCGTGATTGGACTGGAACAGAAGCTGTGTTCCACTCACCAGCAGTCCCAAAATCCTGTGGCGGGGGTCGTGGGTAGCTGGCGGGTGTTAGGCAACCCTGTGCTCCCGCTACCCAGGCGCTGATCTGGCCGGATGAGGCCTGTGGCCCTACTCAGGCCGGTTTCTGCTTCCCTAACTAATGCAGTCTCAGGTCCCGCGCAATTGGATTGGAGCAGAAGCTGTGTTCCACTCACCAGCAGTCCCAAAATCCTGCGGCGGGGGTCGTGGGTAGCTGGCTGATGCTATATCCACAAATAAATAACTTAATCTTAATGATGATCCTATGAGAATTACTAAAATTATATCTGTGATTATTAAGCCCTTTTTTCCTGACAGTCAAAGCTGCAATGAGGACTCTGCCAGTCTCCCAAGTGTTGCCAGTTAATTGCTCTTAGATAGTATCTAGACTTTCTCATTCTCAGAGCACATTCCAAGAGGATATAAAACAATTAACCAAAGGTCATAAAAAGGGAACTAATGATTTATTATAGGTGATAGAATAGAAGATAAAATATCAACTAGGTTCATCTATAAAAACTTCACTAATAACTTAGTTATGGCATTAAAACTTCATTGAATCTGTGCAGCTGAGATCCCTCTTTAGCTAGATAATTACTCAAAACAGTATGTAAACATTCACTGTTGTAAATTTCTATTTCAATTTATGATTTTCTTTTGTGTGTGAACTTGTGATGAATTTTGTAACATGTGATCATGTATTCTGAAACATGTACAAGTCCTGAGGACAAAGAGATGAGCAGAGAGAAAGGAGAATATTTTGCCTTTCCCCACTTAGAGTAGAAATCTTTTCCCTTTCACCACTTAGGATCTTTCCATTTAGATAGCTTTCATAGGAATCTTTTTACAACTTAGTAATAAACTCTATAACCACTTTTCTTTTTTTTTTCTTTTTTAAACTTTTTTCATAAGATATTTTCTTTATTTATATTACAAATTTTATTCCCTTTCTTAGTTTCCCCTCTGAAAATACCCTGCACCCTTCCCCCTTCCCCTGCTCCCCAACCCACCCACTCCTGAAATTGTACTTTCTGGCACTTAGCATCTCTTTCTCAAACTACAATGGATTAAATAAATAGCCTTTGCTCTATCTCAGCAAGAAATGCTGGGTTCTAACTTTCAGTTTGCTAGTTGGAAGTCACATGAAGAAAAAGAAGGATATGTAGAAAAGTGGGAGGAGAGGCTCTTGGTCCTGTGAATGTTTTGTGCCTGAGTATAGGGTAATGCCAGGGCCAGGAATCAGCATCCTTTTGTCTTTGCAAATTACGAATCTTGTCAGGATCTCTTTAATTTCCTTGTACACATGTAAACTTTCCTAGTTAATAGACATTTCTGCATTACTATATATATAGGTTTTATGGTATGCAAGGTAAGCTAATGATGATACTCTTCTTTCTGTTTGAGCATGTAAGTGGACCTTCTCTCTCTCTCATTACCCTCTGGAACCCCTGTAACTGCCATCAGGTGGCCTGCACTATTCTCTTCTGCCCAGTTAATTGATTCATCAAACCTTTTATTAACAAATCAGAGATGATGTAAAACAATTTTTACAAAACAGAGAGATAGATATTTGACATTGCCATCATGGAGACTACAACCAGACATTTGGAAATAGAAATCAGAATCTTATTACACGGTCCACAAAACCATCTCCCAACAAATTTTATATATTTATTTGTGCACATATTTAAGTGTGAAAAATAGTGTAACTTCTGACAATAGTCTCCTTACACCTAATTGACAAATGGGCTCTGACATATTGTTATGGTTATAATCATAGTCTCCACCTTACTCTCTCTAGCACTAGGGTTGATGATACAGAGATCATACTTCAAGTCTTTTGTTTATTGGATTGTTTTGAGGAACATCTTTTTTATTTCATTTGTTTTCCATATTACACTATAATTATAACACTATTATATTCACCTCTAAATCTTCCCATATGTTCCCTCTTGCTCCTTTTCTAAAATTGCTGTTAAATGCATAATCACCAGCTTATCTGATTCTCTGAAGATAGCAGAGTCTCAAGGCCCTCAGGAGGTACACTGCACACAGAGCAACTGTTCTGCTACACACAGGGCAACAGCGTCACTGTTCAACTGAAGACACAACAATCTGAAGGCCTTCCAAAGATGCTGTTGCAGCCAGGGCAACAAATCAGCAGCTTTTCTAACACTCTGAAAACCCCACAGTCTGAAGGCCTCACAGTAGATCTACTACAGCCAAGGCCATAGGCCTACCAAGAAAACAAACAACCCAACCAAAGCATGGGGTATAGAACTAAATATAGAATTCAAAACAGATGAATCTTGAATGACTGAGAAGCACTTAAAGAAATGATCACATTCCTTAGTGATCAGGCAAATGTAAGTTAAAACTACCATGTGATTCCACTTCACACCAATCAGAGTGGCTAAGACAAAACCTCTAATGACAGCTGGTGGTGGCAAGATGTGTAGAAAGATGAACCTCCATTGCTGGGGGGATTGAAAACTGGAACAATCACTCTGAAAATTGATCTGGAGGTCCCTCAGAAAATTGAAAATGGATCTACCTGAAGACCCAGCTATATCACTCTTGAGCATATATGCTGAAATTGTTACTGATGCTGTGGTGTGATCACAAACAAGAGCTTACTATGGCTGCCCTCTGAAGAGGCCAATCAAGGAGTTGAAAGCGTTTACAAGAGGACAAAGGATCTTCACATAAAACAAGACACACTGAATCTAATTTAAGAGACAGTGGGAAAAGCCTTGAAAACATTGTCACAGGGGAAAAGTTCCTGAACAGAATACAAGTGGTTTATGCTCTATGATCAAGAATTGACAAATGGGACGTTAAAAAATTGATAAGTTTCTGTAAGTCAAAGGACACTGTCAATAGGACAAAATGGCAACCAACAGATAGGGAAAAGATCATTACCAACCCTACAACCGATAGAGGACTAATATCCAATATATAAGAAGAACTAAAGAAGTTAGGCTCCAGAGAACCAAATAACCCTATTTAAAAATGGGAAACAGAGCTGTCTTAGTCAGGGATTCTATCCCTGTACAAACATCATGACCAAGAAGCAGCTGGGGAGGATAGGGTTTATTTAGCTTACACTTCCACACCTGTTCATCACCAAAGAATTCAGGACTGGAACTCAAGCAGGTCAGGAAGCAGAAGCTGATGCAGAGGCCATGGAGGGATGGTTCTTTCTGGCTTGTTTCACCTGGCCTGCTCAGCCTGCTTTCTTACAGAATCCAAGACTATCAGCCCAGAGATTGCACCACCCACAAGGGGACTGTGAAGAGCCCTGAGCAATTGCCATTACAAGATGGCACCAGACTCTGCTGTTAACTGGTAAACAAGCAATGTGCGCAGGTACAAGAGTGACTTCGTGCCAAGTCACTGCCTATCCCGGGCGTAGCAATGAGTCAATGGGTAAGCAACAAATCAGGTGCTGACATGCCACTCCAAGGTATATATAAGCAGCACCATTTTCCGGGGTTCAGGGTCTTCCTCCCAATGAAGCAATAAACCTTGCTGCAGAAGAATCTGGTTGTCTGAGTGTGTTCTTGCTGGCGAGAATTTAGCTTGGGTCAATTGGCGCCGAGAACCTGGGACAGCCATATCATCGCTAGGCGCCGAGGGGACCCTCCATTAGAGGGGCGGGTTCAGAACTGCAGGACGAGAAAAGCTATGTAAGGTATGTTCGGTCTTGAACTTTCTACAGCATTAGAGGCTTTTTTATTTGTTTTCACGAGGCTTGTTCTTTTTCTTTTGGTTGCGTTCTGCTTTCACCAGTGGAACTGCTGACTGATTCTCAGTCGAGGTCAGGCACAGTTAGATAAAAGAGCAGTATGGGAACCTCCCACTCCCCAGTGACTGCTTTAAGGTCGGTCTTGAGGCAGTGTGGCTTAAAAATTGCCACTAAGACTATAGAGGGCTTTGTTAAAGAGTTAGATCACTTAGAGTCCTGGTGTGCGTGTTCAGGGTCATTAACTATCGCCTCTTGGGAGAAACTGAAAGGTGATCTAGTTAGGGAACATCAGAACGGCAAACTTAAAGCAAGGACCATGTCGTAGTGGAAGCTAGTAAGATCGTGATTAAAAGACGAGGATTGTCAGCAAATGGTTGAGGCGGGGCAGAGGGTCCTGGAGGAGGTCCAAGACAGTCTATCAGAGACAGAGTGGGGAGAGAGATTAAGAGTTCAGAGGAAACAAGGTGCACCTAAGAATAAAAGCCTTTCCATGGGCCTTGAGCCCGAGGAAAAGAGAAATAAGGGAAAGAATGCCCTGGGAGAGTTTAGAAGAAGGGATGGGAAGGGAGAGATAAAGAGAGATCAAGCTGGGGAGGCCCCTACGGAAGGGAGTCTCTATCCATTGCCTTTAGATAAGTTTAAGGCTCTAGGTTTTGATAGCTCAGAATAGGATGAGGAGCTTGGCCCCTCTAAGGAAATAGACTTAGAGGAAGAGGCGGCTCAGTATGAGGAAGAAAGATACCATCCAGATGAAATATGAGCTAACCAGTCACAAAAAAAGACAAAAGCAGCTAGATATGAAAATCAGCTCTCTGCCCGGTCTCCAGGCCCTCGACCTCTGGGTCCTAGAGCACCGCTGCCCTATGTGGAGAGGTTCCATTCAGACTCATTCATTTCAAAAGAGGAACAGAGGAAAGTGCAGCAAGCATTTCCGGTCTTTGAAGGCACCGATGGCAGACTCATTCATGCTCCGGTGGAGTATATACAGATTAACGAGCTTGCTGAGTCAGTCCATAACTATGGAGTCAACGCCAATTTTACTATAGTGCAAGTCAAAAGGCTTGCTACTCTGGCCATGACTCCCAGGGATAGGATGACTGTAGTGAAAGCTGCAGCCCCTAATATGGGAAGGTATCTAGAATGGAAAGCTTTGTGGCAAGACTCCTGCCAAGCACAGGCAAGGGCTGATGCTGCTGTTGAAGGGAACCAAATAACATGGACTTTTGAATTGCTTATAGTTCAGGGACAACATGCTGCTAACCAGACAAATTACCATAGGGGAGCATATGCCTAGATCTCAGCTGCCGCCTTTAAGGCATGGAAGGCACTCTCTAGAAAGGGAGAGGCAAGCGGACATTTGACAAAGATTACTCAGGGTGCCCAGGAGTCATTCTCAGACTTTGTGGCTAGAATGACAGAAGCAGCAGGGAGAATCTTTGGAGACCCAGAGGCAGCTATGCCTTTAATTGAACAGTTGGTCTATGAACAGGCTACACAGGAATGCAGGGCAGATATTACAGCCAGAAAGAGCAAGGGATTGCAGGACTGGTTAAAGGTTTGCCGTGGGCTTGGAGGGCCGCTCACTAATGCTGGTTTGGCAGCTGCCATTCTACAAGGGCAGAAGCACCCTCACATGACTGAGCTCAAACTCTGCTATAATTGTGGCAAACCAGGACACTTAAAGGACTGTAGAGCCCTTGTCAAAAGGAGAGCAGCAGGACTCTGTACTAAGTGTGGGAAAGGATATCATTGGGCCAGAGATTGTCGCTCAGTAAAGGACATTCGAGGCAGGCCCCTGCAGCCAGGACTCCCTCAAGCAGCTCAGTCAAGGACGTTTGAAGAGAATGAGGGCATTCCAAAAAACGGGTATCAGGGCCCCAGGTCTCAGGGCCCCAAAACATATGGGACCACAGCAGGCAACAGGTGGACCCCACAGTCCAGACCACAACAGAAGGCTCAGCTGGATTGGACCTCCATGCCACCACCCGATTTATGCTGATGCCCCAAATGGGGGTGCAGCCCATTCCTACTCACTACAAAGAGCCTCTGCCATCCGGAAGTGTCGGCCTAATCCTGGGTCGGGCCTCCCTTACCTTATAAGGCCTTATTGTTCACCCTGGAGTCGTAAATCAAGATTATGAAGGGGAACTTCAAGTTCTCTGTTCCTGCTCTCAGGGTGTCTTTTCTATTTAACAAGGGGATAGAATAGCTCAGTTAATAATTTTGCCAAGGCTATATTGCTGTTTTCCCTCCTCTGGTGTCCCTCGAGCTGCAAGAGGGATTGGTTCTACTGGAAGTGATTCTGCTTACTTAATAATACCTCTTGACTCCAGGTCATCCTTAGAATTAGTTATAGAAGGGAAAGAATTTAAAGGAATTATAGACACAGGAGCAGATAAAAGTATCATCTCTTCCCACTGGTGGCCAAAAGCCTGGCCCGTTACTCAGTCATCACACTCTTTACAAGGGCTAGGCTATCAGTCCTGCCCCACTGTTAGCTCCCGTTCTTTTAGCTGGCAAGTGCCTGAAGATCAAATGGGACCATTCACTCCCTGTTTTACCACTCCCAGTAAATCTCTGGGGGAGAGACATTTTACAGGCACTGAGAATGACCTTGACTAATGAATACTCGCCACAAGCGGTTCAAATGATGAAGAAAATTGGCCATAAAGAAGGAAGGGGATTGGGAAAGGAGAACAAGGTAGACTTGAACCTATCCTTCAAGAAGGTAATCATGGGAGACAAGGTTTGGGTTTTTCCTAGGGGCCGTTGAGGGCTCCATGCCCATACCATGGCTTACAGAGGAAACTGTATGGGTTCCTCAACAGCCACTCTTTTCTGAAACATTAGAAGCAGCCACAAAACTGATCTCTGAACAGCAACACTTGGGTCATTTAGAGCCCTCTACCTCACCCTGGAATACACCTATTTTTGTAATTTAGAAAAAATCTGGCAAATGGCACTTATTACATGTTCTCAGATTAACTAATGCACAAATGTTTCTGTTTGGGCCAGTTCAGCGAGGGCTACCATTGTTTTCCGCCCTACCCAAAAATTGGGAAATTATAATTATAGATATTAAAGTTTGTTTTGTATTTATACCTTTATGCCCTCAAGATAGGCAAAGATTTGCATTTACCATCCCAGCCATTAATCATTTAGAGCCTGATCAAAGATACCAATGGAAGGTCCTACCTCAGGGGATGGCGAATAACACCACCATGTGTCAACTGTATGTGCAATTGGCACTTACATCAGTTAGAGAGCATTTTCCATCATTACTTTTGATACTTTATGTGGATGATATTTTGATTTGCCATAAAAATTCACAGTTATTTCAAGATGCATACCCTATATTAATAAAAATGTTAGGGCAATGGGGATTGCAGGTGGCCATCAAAAAGATGCAAGTTGCTCGAATGTGAGCCTTGCTAGGGTCAATCATTTATCCTGACAAAATTGTTCCTCCAAAATTAGAGATTCGCAAAGATCAACTACATACCTTGAATGATTTCCAAAAATTGGTGGGAGATATTAATTGGTGGAGACCATTTTTAAAAATTCCCTCAGCGGAATTAAAGCCCTTATTTGATATATTAGACGGAGATACCCACATCTTCACCCACAGACAACTTACCCCAGCTGCATGTCAAGCTTTACAAACTATAGAAAACGCCTTACAAGATGCTCAATTACAATGCATTGACGAGTCAAAGTCATTTGAATTGTGCATATTAAAAACTGCATAGTTACCAATAGCAGTCTTGTGGCAAAATGGACCCTTATTGTGGGTCTACCCTAATGCTTCCCCTGCAAAAATCATTGAGTGGTATCCTAATGCAGTTGCTCAACTTGCACTTCAGGGGATAAAGGCAGCCATTACTCATTTTGGGAAAGAAACTCATATGCTAATTGTGCCTTATACCTCTGCTCATGTTCAAACCCTGGCAGCAACAACTATTTGGGCAGTCTTGGTTGTCTCCTACTCAGGATAAATTGATAATCATTATCCAAAACATCAAATCTTACAGTTTGCCTTAAGCCAAGCCATAGTTTTTCCAGTAATGACATCCAAACACCCACTTCCGGATGGGGTGGTAGTGTATACAGATGGATCCAAATCTGGCATAGGTGGATATGTAGTAAATGGCCAAGTAACATCCAAACAATATAATGAGACATCACTCCAGGTTGTAGAGTGTTTGGTGGTACTGGAGGTCCTTAAAACTTTCTCAGGACCTCTCAATATTGTATCTGATTCCTTATATGTGGTTAATGCAGTTAATATGCTTGAAGTTGCTGGTTTAATTAGACCCTCTAGCAAGCTTGTTCACATTTTTCAGCAAATTCACTCTGCCCTGTTACATAGAAGACATCTTGTTTATATTACTCATGTCAGGGCTCATTTTGCCTTCCTGGCCCCATGTCTCATGGAAATGACTTGGCAGACAAAGCCACTAGAATCGTGGCTGCTGCTCTGTACTCGCAGGCAGAGGCTGCAAGGGAGTTTTATAAACACTTCCACGTGATGGCTGAAACTTTGTACCTCCCTTTCTCATTAATCATGAAAGAAGCTCGTGACATTATCACCCAATGTCAAAATTGTTGTCAATTTTTGCCTACTCCTTATGTAGGGGTAAACCCCCGAGGCATCAGGCCATTACAGGTCTGGCAAATGGATGTCACTCATATTTCCTCCTTTGGAAGAAATCAATATTTACATGTTTCCATTGACACCTGCTCTGGTGTTATGTTTGCTACACCTTTAACAGGTGAGAAAGCCTCTCATGTTATACAGCACTGTTTAGAAACTTGGAGTGCTTGGGGTAAGCCCACAATCCTTAAAAATGATAATGGGCCCAAGAACAGACTTCCCTACGTTTTCAATTATTGCAAAAGGGGGACTGTATACAGCTCAGTATCCGTATGTTAGGATCATTTTTGGATAGTGGGACTGTAAATTTCACCCAAACCTGAGGAAAAGGAAATAATGATATTATTCATGTTACATGGTTTTGGTGGCAATTGACAGTCTGGCTAAACGGTACATTTCCATATCCTAATTGGAATGAGAGGGAGCATCCTTGTCAACCCAGGATTGCTCCTCATTGTGGTGGAGAGGATGTAGGGGAATTGCCACCGTGGTCAGTCTGCCAGTCGTTGTAGCCAGATGGATTGACAGTCACAAATATTTTACCTTCTCCCCCAATATGTTGTTTGGTCCTGAAGAAGAGTTTGTAATGAGAATGGGCCTCTTCTTGCAGGACCACAGAATGATCCCTTACCGCAAATGGCTACTTTGTGGGATTAATGGAAGCTTTATAGATCTTAATCCCCTAGTTTTCTTAAAAGGAGGTGCCGTCGGAAAGGCCATTTACACTGGTTTCTCCAATTATACCGTGATTGGAGCATATGGACCAATATATATATATATTTAATTCATACTGAAGAAATCTCTGATTTAAATAAGACACAGATTAATCCAACCAGCTATATATCGATGCTAGTATGTGTCTATCCTCCCTTTTTGTTTATTTTGTCTAATGATTCATTTGAAAACTGTGTAAATGATTCCTGTTGGATTTCTCAATGTTGGGATGCAACAAAGGACACCTGTGCCATGGTGGCCCCGATCCCACGTTGGATCCCTGTTCCGGTGGAAACACTCTCCACCTTATCCCTGTTTCCACAAAAAAAGAGATTTTGGCATTACTGCTGCCATGATCATAGCAATTTCAGACAGTGTAGCTGCTGCTACAGCTGCAGGGTTTACTATGGCTAGTACGGTCCAAACAGGTACAAAATTAAATCAACTTTCAGTCGACCTGACTGATGCTGTCAATGTCCAAACTTCTGCTAGTGCCCAGTTGAAGGGAGGACTGATGATTTTGAATCAGCGCCTTGACCTGGTTGAGGAAGAGATAGGCGTCCTATACCAGTTGGCCCAGTTGGGTTTTGAAAGAAAATTGGGTGCTCTGTGTATTACCAGTGTCCAATAGGAAAATTTTACTCGTGCAGCTAATCTGTCTAGACAGCTCTCCTTCTATCTTGCAGGAATTTGGTCTGAAGCGTTCGATGAGACTCTTGAGGCCCTGAGGGCAGCAGTTTTAAGGATCAACTCAATGCGAGTGGACCTGTCATTGACAGAGGGCCTCTCCTCCTGGATTTCATCTGCATTTTCTTATTTTAAGGAATGGGTGGGGGTAGGTTTATTTGGTACTGCTATCTGCTGTGGACTTGTGTTCATGCTCTGGTTGGTTTGCAAGCTCAGAGCCCAACAAACACGTGACAAGGTCATCATTGCTCAAGCACTTGCGGCCATTGAACAAAGTGCCTCCCCTGAAATCTGGTTATCTATGCTCAAGAATTAGTTGGCGTCTGAGTTCTTCATTTTTTGGTTGGCCTCTTTTGTAGAGTTCGCCCTAGGTCATTTAGTAGTTACTGTCACCATAGCACTGCGGTATCCAGGGACAGGCAACTTTCCTCATGCACAAATCAACCTAAGACATGGGGCCGGTGGCAATAGGGTTACCCTATGACGGGAAAGGCTGTGGTATTAGAGGAACGACCTAAGACAGGAGCCACAGCGGATGGACATAATTACACAGACCTAGTCCAGCCTCATTTTAATAAAACAAAAAGGGGGAGATGTGGAGAACCGTGAGCAATTGCCATTACAAGATGGCACTGGCTTCTGCTGTGCCTAAGTGGTAAACAAGTAATGTGCACAGGTGCAAGAGTAAATTCAGGCCTAGTCACTGCCCATCCCTGGGCATAGCAATGAGTCGATGGGCAAGCAACAAATCAGGTGCTGACACGCCACTCCAAGGTGTATATAAGCAGCACCATTTTCCGGGGTTCGGGGTCTTCCTCCTAATGAAGCAATAAAGCTTGCTGCAGAAGAATCCAGTTGTCCATCTTTGTTCTTGCTGGCGAGAATTTAGCTCGGGACAGGGGACCTCCCCAGTTGATCACTAATTGAGAAAATGCCTTACAGCTGGAACTCATGGAGACATTTCCCCACCTGAAGCTCCTTTCTCTGTGATAACTCCAGCCTGAGTCAAGTTGACATACAAAACCAGCCAGTAAAATTGACCCCTTGTCAACTTGACACACAAACACATCACTAGTAAGCCTCAACTCTTACATTCTTATTTATCCCCAAGATATAAATAACTTTAAAAGTCCCACAGTCTTTATATATTAAAAGGTCTATCCTTTAAAAGATCCAATATCTTTTAAAATTCAAAGTCTTAAAAATTCAAAGTCTCTTAACTGTGTACTTCAATCAAATATCTTCTTTCTTCAAGAGGAAAATACAGATACAGTAAATGTGGTATATTTACACAATGGAGTTCTACTCAGCTATTAAAAACAATAAATTCTTGAAACTCTTAGATAAGTGGATGGAACAAGAAAATAACATCCCAAGTGAGGTAACCCAACCACAAAAGAACACACATGGTTCAGATAAGTGGATATTAGCCCAAAAGCTCAGAATACCCAAGATACAATTCACAGACTACATGAAGCTCAAGAAGAAGGAAGACTAAAGTTGGGTGTTTCAGTCGTTCTTAGGAAGACGAACAAATTACTCATGAAAGCAAATGTGGAGACAAAGTATGGAACAGACACTGAAGGAAAGGACATCCAGAGACTGCCCCACCTGGGGATCCATCCTATGTACAGTCACCAAACACAGACACTTTTGTAGATGACAAGAAGAGTATACTGTCAGGAGCATGATATAGTTGTCTCCTGGGAGACTCTGCCAGAGACTCACTAATATAGAGGCAGATGCTAGCAGCTAACAATTGTACTGAGCACAAGGTCCCCAAAGGAAGAGTTAAAGAAAGGACTGAAGGAGCTTAAGGGGTTTTTGCAACATCATAGGAAGAACAACTATCATCCAAGAAGACCCCAGAGCTACCAGGGACTAAACCAACAGCAAAGGAGTACACATGGAGGAATCAATGTCTCCAGCTGCATACATGTAGCAGAGGATGGCCTGGTCAGGCATCAAAGGGAGAAGAGACCCTTGGTCTGTGAAGGATCAATGCCCCAGTGTTGGGGACATATTCCAGACACCTGGAATGTCTCAGACCCTGAACCACCAACCAGGCAGCATAAAGCAGTTGATATTTAAGAAAGTGTTTTCATTTAATGCCAAGTGTGGAGCTAAGTAAGATTGTCCACAGGAACTAATTATGATTTGCCTGCAAGATGTCAGTGTTGTGATTATGCCATCTTTATATAGTTTCTGAAGTTGTATGACATTTTGCATTCTGGGACCTTCTCAGGTGGTATATACATTCTAGAATATTGAGAGGAGGAGTTGGGTGTTGGTCATTCACTGTTGATCCTAAATCTTGGTGGATAGTTGGGATTTGTTGTGGATTGTTAGCTGTCTTGCTCAAAGAAACATGAAGAAATTAGATCCAGGACTCATCTCTCTCTCTCTCTCTCTCTCTCTCTCTCTCTCTCTCTCTCTCTCTCTCTCTCTCTCTCTCCTCTCTCTCTTTTTCTATCTCTCTCATTTTCTCTCTTTTTTTCCTATTCACTTATGTTGTTTGAAAGAGTTTTTAAAAAAGTGGAGAAGGGTTGATCAGCTACATTTCATTATTTTCTTAACCCAAACAGTCCGATTAGTATTTCCCAAATGTTTGCATGTATGGATTCACCCAACTGGCCATGGGCACTCTATATCAGTTGCTGTAGCGCTTGGGAAGAGTTATCCTCAATCCTTCACTCTGTAATTTTTGGTTGTGGGCCTAGCCTTCAATGGCTGAGCCATCTCTCCAGCCCCACTCTGTAATCTTGAACTGCAGTCTACGATGGCAATGTGAATCCAGAGAGACATCCAGGAAACAGGAGTGTAAACAATGCAGCCTCCTAAAAGATGTCATTGTCTGGACATCTGAGCAAGATACATGGAAGCTCTTGCAACAAAAGTGTTCTATTTTCAGTTGTTTTTTTTAGGAAGGTTTCTACTTATGTGAGTTTGTCATTAACCTCAACACCTGCAGAGCATCTTTCCTGGGCTGATGTGATGGGACATTAATCAGGCACCTAGGATGTGTTGGGAAATTCTAAACCTCTATTTATGGTGATTGCTCTCAGTTAAGTGCAGATCAACTGGTAATAAACAGGAATATACACATATATCTGTGTTTAATTAATAACTCCATTTCCCCTCTGTTATTTTTTTCCTTGACTTTTGATTCAAGCTATGAAAAGAGTTAACAGATCAGATTTCCAAAATACTAAAGAGCATTAACTTTTCTGTTTCCAAAATGTCAATCTGGGTCCTAATTTCTTTCTGTATGAATCTGGAACAAAGCCATGTGCTGCTTGTCAATAGCAGATTTGTGTTCCCTATGGCCCAATCCTAATGCAGTGACTAGAGTTGGTAGTGCTGAAAGACAGGAAAATCTGTCTCCTTTTTTTCCTCCTTTTTTTTTTCCTGAGGGATTTGTTTCTATTACAAGAGGATTTTCAATGTAAGCAGAGACAAGGAAAATGGTTAGGTGAGAGAATCCCAACAAAGCCACAAATTTACAGGGTGATTATTAAAGTATGTGGTTTATGCATGAAACAAAGGATTCTTAGTGCTGAACTCATAAATTAGGTACAGCCACTCTCTACAGATTTCTGGATATTTGAAAGCCTTCCTTGTGACTAGATTACTCTCTGGAATGTATTTTCACTAATGTTTTACTTTTTTGAAAATTTCTGTACCTCTCTCAACTTTCCATTTCATTTCAACTCACTTTGACATCTTCCTCAAAACAAAACAGAATGGTTTTTTTTTTTTCTTCTTTTCTTTTCTTTCTTTCTTTCTTTTTTTTAGGATTCTTTTTAGTTCCATGGAGAAAGTACTTATGGTATATATTTTATAAAAATGATCTATTGCTGTGAAGAGACACCATAAAGACTGCAACCCTTATAAAAGAAAGCATTAATTGAGACTTGCTTATGGTTACAGAAGTTTTGACCATAATCAGCATGGTGGAAGATATAGCCACTTTAGGCAGTGAGCTGGACTAGGACCTGAGAGTTCCAAATTCTAATCAACATGCAACAGGAAGGGATGAGACACTGGGCATGTCTTGAGCATTTGAAATCTCAAAACTCACCCCAGTGAACATCCTCCAACAAGGTCACTGCACAAGGCCAACTTTCAAATCTCTCTCAAGCAGCAACTTTCCCTAGTGATTAAGATTAAAATATCACAGCCTGTATATGTGAGCATTAAAAATGAATGTTGTGCCGGGTGTGGTGGCGCACGCCTTTAATCCCAGCACTCGGGAGGCAGAGGCAGGAGGATTTCTGAGTTCGAGGCCAGCCTGGTCTACAAAGTGAGTGCCAGACCAGCCAGGGCTACACAGAGAAACTCTGTGTCAAAAAAAAAAAAATGAATGTTGTTTGCATGGATTTATACAATAGTATTTGTTTGGGAATTTTTTAAGGCCCCCTTTGATCAAAGATAAATAAATTGCATTTTTTGCTTGCTTCAGCCCCTTTTAGTTGCCAAATATTAATATATCACTAGCCTAAGCTGGCAAATTTGGAGTTCTTCTAACACAAGTATGCTGTGTATACCCAGCAAATGCCCTGTTACTTGTCATCTGGTTTTGCTCAAGCTACCTCTTGTTGATATGTGTCTTCATATCTGCTAAATCATTGTAACCTATGGTGTAATCTCCCTTTCTTTCCACATGGTTTCTCAATTCTTTCTTCTCCTTGTGGTTCTTTACCATCCTCTTCTCTCTCCGTCTCAGATGCCCTCACTAGTACCAGAAGTTCTTGCTTATTCTCTTCTTCCCAGGAAATTGACTGATCAGATATATTATTAACCAATAAAAGGTGATGGAAAACAAATTTTTATATAACATAGAAACTAGACATCATTGACTATGTGACTATAGTGCACAGTGTAAACTGATGTCTAGGCACAGAAATCAAAATGTGAATACACAGTGAATAAAACCAGACCTAATATTCACAGGTTTTTCCAATAAAAGTCCTACTCTATTATATACCATAATAATAATTATGAAAACATATTAAGAAAAATTAATATTCACTATGTGTAGTCCATTTTTATTTGACAATTTTGGAGAAAATACTATATATCCTATCTTATTGAGTTTTGAACTCTGTTTTGATAGCTTTTCTATTGAACTTGCATTTATAAGATTATCTTCATATATCCAAAAACATTTTCTTAATCCTAAATTATTAAACTTAATTGTGAGACTAAATATGTTGTCTTCAATGTCATCAGAAACTGGAGAGGAAATAAATGTTACCTGAGTATGCAAGAAGTGCAGAGCAAGCAGGTTCCAAATCTATAGAAATGACTGAGACAGCTGATTGCCTGAGAAATCACTATATATTTTTTTCTGAGTCACGGTATAGATCTTAGGATTGTTCTAAAGATCAGTGGAAACACAACCTTTTACTAATAAAATAGTGCCAATAATAATAGCAAGTAGAATAATATATTGAACCCAATCCAGGGGATTCAATGCACTTAGGTTATTTTAAAATCTCTGGCCAATTCATCAATGTTCCAAGTGTCCAAGTGACTATTGCTAAGATCTGAAATTTCTGTCTTTCTAGACTTAATATATGCTATGTCCTACCCTATTGTTAAGACTACTACTTCTAAGACATTAACCTTTGCCTGCAATTCGTTACATGGTTCTGTGGTATATTATTATTAAACCACAGCCTCCTGGCATGTACCCATGTCTAGATTGATATGATTCCAAGATCTGGGTGCCCATCTAGACTGTCCGGCCCTCATAGCAACCCTTAATCACAAATAAGACCAAAAGCCACAATATGTACTAAAATGTTTCTTGAACGAAGTTTAGTATCTGCCACCTGCATGCTGTTGGAGGCAGTAATGCACACCTGCTGCAGTCAGGCAGAAGGTTGTTGACTGACCTGCTTGAAAAAAAAATTTGAGACAGTGAAAGGCACAGTACAAAAGCTTCTTTTGGGTAAGTCCAGGTACTCCATTCAAACCCAAATTAGCAAAGATCAAGCTTAGACTTGGAGTTCCTGGTGTGGGGGAGGTGACCTTGAGAATCACAGAAAGGCTGCAATCTTTCTGGGAGAGGAGGCTGTGTTCTAATTTAACTTTGTTAAGTAATTAAGAATATTTTACTGGAATTATTACTAGACCAGTTCAAAATTGAGTTGGAAGAAATGGTCACAATGAGGGAAAGAGAAGGATCACCATAACTCTTTTTATAGGAGTATTCTTTCTAAGTCAGATTACACAGTCTCTGATGTTCTTTTTACCATAAGGTTAAAAAGTTTGAAGCAAGGCAGCTTCACTAGTCCAAACTGGAAAAATGGCAAGCAAGAACAGGTAGAAAACATGTACCCAAATTAGCTTTCTTGTCACTAAAATTAGGGCACTCACCTGTCAGCCTGTCACAGGAATTAGCCATCATTCTTCTGCAGCATTTTGTGAAGAAAAACTGTTTTCCCTTTCCTAATAAGGTAGCTGTTCAGGATCAAACCAAATGCCAATAAGTAGATCCTTTTAAGATACTCTAAGGCACTTATTAAGTTCCTTGACACCCAAATTTCAAGATTCTAAAATAAAAGTATTATTTAAATAACGTCCATGGGAATGCACTAAATAATATGCACGGGGATATTATTTCTACCTTCTTTGTTTTTTAAGAAGGTATAGTTTTAAAGTTCCACAATACCTTGTCCTTGAGAATTAATAATTTGTTGACAAAACATTCAAAGACTTGACTGTTATAGTCAGTATTCATGTAACATGGGCAGTGACTAATTGCACTTTCAATTGTTTATCTTAAAGAGCAATTGTAACTAGAAAACTTGAAAAGTTATTATTAGTCACATGTGTATAATTTATTTATTTATTAACTCAGAAACAAGAACATTTATTTGCAGCAATTTATTAAGTATAAGTCCTCAAAAATTAACACTATTATGTGGAAACAGATAGAATCTGAGGACACCAAGAGCAAAGGAGTTGACATGCACAATTTCTAATACTAACATATTTTCTTAAACCATAACTATTTTGAATATATAAAGAACGAGATTATATATCCAATCTATCGTATATGTAGGACCTATAGACTGTCTGAGATATAAATCTAGCATGGCATTGCTTTAAGATGTCCAGGCAATTTAGAACAATTTAATAAATGTCTAAAAACAACCTTCTTAAAAGGAAAACATTTTTTTATAAGTTGTATATGCCTAAGCAATTGCAAATTTGAGAATTAATAGCATCCAAGAGACGAACAATTTTAAGCAATTGTGAGCTCTGAGATATAATATTGACTATTTATATACAAATTAAGGTTTTATTGTTCAGAATTTTAAAACACCATCCACAGCACACACCTTCTCTGTGCTTAAACAGGGGGAAACTCAAAGAATAAGCATGTGATTCAATTCACATCTACTTATTTCCCATAGTGGGGTTGTTTTTAAACACAGTAATTGGGATGCATTCATGCATAAATTTATAGAAGATACAAAAGCATGCATAAAAACATTTTTAACTTGTCTTTTGGATATTGATTGTCAATTTTATTTAAAATGATGGTGTGTAATAGATCAAATATTAATATTCTGTAATAACCAATTTGATTGCTGTTTGGAACAAGGAACAAACACTTAGTCAGGTTTTTAAGACACAATTTTTGTTACAGTTATCCCAAACTATATGAATTTATCTTATAATTCTTTGTTAGCACCACAGCGGCTTAATAGGATGCTGAAAATATGCTTTGAGGTGAATGCCACCTCAGCCTCGCCTTTGAGAGGCATTAGCTAATGAAATATTTTCCACTTAGAAAACAATATACACAGAAAGATTCAAACTCGCTAAAAAGATTACAGCACACTAGAAGCAAAACTCTTTACAATTATCAGAATGCAAAGGGGAAAAAAAACTTTAAATCTATAGTAACTTTATATAAAATAGGCAAGTAAAATCGCAATATACTGATAAATTCTATAGCCTGATTGACCTTTTTTATAAACTTAGAATTTAAACTTTATTTAGTACAACATCTGCAAAGGTTTTCTTAAAGCTAAAAGGAATTCTCTCCTGAAGGCAGGGAGGGGGGAGGTTCTCAGAATTTCCCTAGTCACAGTTTGCAAAACAAAGGAGACCTCATGCCAACTTCCAGAGGCTGCTCTGAACTTTCTTTAACTAGAACATAAGAAAAAGTTTTCTGCTGGGCGTGGTGGCACACGCCTTTAATCCCAGCACTCAGGAGGCAGAGGCAGGCAGATTTCTGAGTTTGAGGCCAGCCTGGTTTACAAAGTGAGTTCCAGGACAGCCAGGGCTACACAGGGAAACCCTGTCTTGAAAAACAAAACAAAACAAAACAAAACAAAACAAAACAAAACAAAACAAAACAAAACAAACAAACAAAAAAAAAGAAAAAAAGAAAAAAAGAAAAAAAAAGTTTTCTAACTAAAGCATTTTGGCCCTCCTGTAGTGAGGACAGATTTTAGAACTTTTAAGTTTCTTTGCAATATTAGATTATAACTACAAAGTTGGGAATGGAAAACCCAATTTCAAAACAATTTGTCACCTTAAGAATCAACATTGAAACTTCACTACATTGTGAGGTATGGCTGCCAATTTATACCTATGAATGCATGACAGTGAAAGCTTTAATGCTTCATTAAAGAGAACTTGCTTTAAATTTTATCTTAATCTTACTTTCCAGGATAAGAATCACATTAAATATTATCTCAGCTAGAAGTATCTTAAGAGGCCCAGTATTTTGGCCTGCTTATGCCACATGTTTGAAAAGACTCCTGAGTTGCCAATTTAAAGCTAACTTTCTGTCACCAATGTAACAATTATTTAATCCTAACCAATAACTAATGAGCTGATTGTGAACACACGCAGAGCACATTACCAGTAAAAAAACAAATGAAGCAGTTACACTTAGACCAATCAGAAAATATTAATTTTTCTAGCTATATTTATAAAACAAAAAGCACTTTGTAATTAGCTAAATGCAATAATCATGAATGCAGAGAATTTTCTTAGGACAAAAACATCTATCAGCCTTTTCCGCCCCAAAACCATGAGGCTACCACTCTCGGCTTTGCTATACCAGCAGAGCAAATTTTAGTCAACTTTTATCTTCCAACATGAAAACGCAGAACATTCATTCATTCAGATTAGACAGGAACATACAAGAATTGAACACATGAACAGACTGGTGCAACAGACATTAGACAAGATCTTAGATAAAAACACAAAGAGAGCAGAGAACTTCAGCTGTGGGGCCCAGAGAGAACACAGCAGGGCCCCTCTAAAATTTCTCTCTGCTTATGGAACATTTTCCTCCCGCCTGATGCAGTTTCTGACTGCGGCCAATCTGCCTAATTATTAAATCCAAACCCTTTTCTCTCTCTCACCTAAGAAGCAGCTTCTGGAAGCTGCAGCTAACTGCATGTTACCTTCCTAGATTCTGATAACTCAGTGCTGAAAGTAAGTGAATCTGGCGCTAGGGTTTAGTGCTGTACCACCTTAGCTGGTACCACAACTTTTGCCTGTTGCTTCTCCAGTACGAATTTTCTTTAATTCTTTTCTTCTTCCATGGAGCTCCAAACCAGCCGTGTTTCTTCCAAATGTCCTCTGCCATTCCCAGGTCCCATGTTGGTTCGCCAAATTGTACACTCTACAAATGTGTGTGCCTTATGATTGTAAAATATGCTAGGAACATTACTGATACCATAATGTCTAACAAAATGTTGGATATTATTGGATGCATATCAGCTTTAAACTGAAAAAGCATTTCCAAAATATCTATCATCTCTAACCAATGTGCAATCTTAGAATCAACCTTTTCCAAACTCAATACAAAATCTCATGAGTTCGAAATATATAAAAATAGCATGATGTATCAACATGTATTAATATTTTAAAATTTCTTTCTTTCTTTTTTTTTTTTTTTGTTTTTTTCGAGACAGGGTTTCTCTGTATAGCCCTGGCTGTCCTGGAACTCACTTTGTAGACCAGGCTGGCCTCGAACTCAGAAATCCGCCTGCCTCTGCCTCCCAAGTGCTGGGATTAAAGGCGTGTGCCACCACGCCCGGCTTTAAATTTTCAATTGGTACAAAATGAAACATATAATCTATTGTATGAAACATGTCTAATGCAAGTTTATTATACAGGACCTGTGTTTTTTTAGTGTAGGTTTTTAAATTTTTATTTTGATTAAACCAATAAAATTTATTTTAAAATATCAACTCAGTTTTGACATTTTTAAGTCATCAAAATAATTTAAAACAGTTGAATGCCTCTTAAATAGAAACGATAACATGTGAGGCTGAAAGTCATATACACTCAACCAATTTTAAAAATCTAGTTGGAACATTAAAACATGTAGAAGTAGAAAAACGTCTCTCATGAAATCCTCTATAAAAGGAAATTGTGAAAGTTTCTGTTTAGACAGAAACCATTCCATCTCCAAGGGAGAATACTCAGAGTAACTGATGCTTCATAGAATGAATTGGGTAGCATTTCTTCTGTTTTTATTCTGTGGATAGATTGAAGAGTATTGGCATTCTTTGAAAGTTTGGTAGAATTCTGTACTAAGACAATCTGGTCCTGGGGTTTTTTGATTGGGATATTTTTAATTAATGCTTCTAGTTCTTTAGGAGTTATGCGAATGTTTAGATGGTTTATCTGTTCCGGATTTAACTTTGGTAATTGGGATTTGTCTACAGAAAATGTTCATTTCATCCAGATTTTCCAGTTTTGTTGAATACAGGCTTTTGTAGTATGACCTGATGATTTTTTTTAATTAACCTACTTTCTGTTGTTATATCACCCTTTTCATTTCTTACTGTCCTATTTCTTACTGTCCTTATGCTCTCTAGTTAGTCTGGCTAAGGGTTTATCTATTTTTTTGATTTTCTCAAATAACCAGCTCCTGGTTTGGGTTACTTTTTGTACAGTTCTTTTTGTTTACACTTGGTTGATTTCAGCCTTGAGTTTGATTGTTTCCTGCATTATACTTCTCTTGGGTGAATTTGCTTCTTTTTTTTTTTAGAGCTTTCAGGTGTGTTGTCAAGCTGGTAGTGTATGCTCTCTCTAGTTTCTTTTTGAAGGTACTCAAAGCTATGAATTTTCCTCTTAGCACTGCTTTCATTGTGTCCCATAAGTTTGGGTTTGTTGTGCCTTCATTTTCACTAAATTCTAGAATGTCTTTAATTTCTCTATTTCTTCCTTGACCAAGTTATCATTGAGTAGGGCACTATTCTGCTTTCATATGTATGTGGGCTTTCTGTTGTTTTTCTTTCTATTGAAGATAAGCCTTAGTCTGTGGTGATCTGATAGGATGCATGGGATTATTTCAATCTTCTTGTATCTGATGATGCCTGTTTAATGACCAATTATATGGTCAGTTTTGGAGAAGGTACCATGAAGGTACTGTGATGGAGGCATAGTCTTTTGTTTTATGATGAAATGTTCTATAGATATCTGTTAAACCTATTTGGTCCATAACTTCTGTTAGTTTCACTGTGTCTCTGTTTAATTTGTGTTTCCACGATCCATCCATTGATGAGACTGGCATGTGGAAATCTCCCATTATTATTGTGTGGGGTGTGATATGTGCTTTAAGCTTTAGTAAAGTTTCTTTGTTTATTTGTTCATTACTTTGTTTTTATGAATGTGGCTACCTTTGCATTTGGAGCATAGACGTTTAGAACTGAGAGTTCATCTTTGTAGATTTTTCTTTTGACAAATATGAAGTGCACTTCCTTGCTTTTATTCAATATTAAAATGGTACTTCAGCTTGTTTCTTGGGCCACTTGCTTAGAAAATTGTTTTCCAGCCCTTTTCTCTAAGATAGTGACACTTAGTTGTGAAAGACCCCCGGAGGGCAGACACTCACTCAAGCCTCGGGACAGCCGCGCACCCAAGAAGACACTGAGACCGAACTTAAGATGTAGAGAGTAAGATTTAATAAAGCGACAACAAGAAAGCACATAAAAAGCACATAAACCAGAGCTCTGGGGTCGAAACTCATATACCCAGCATGGTGTAGAGGAGAATCGACGCCCGGCCCAAATTTTTCACAGGCTTTTATAGGAAAAAGCCAGGGGAAAAGTACAAGTTTTACGTCACCAAGGGGTCGTGTCTTATATTTTGGCAATGTACCCGATCTATTGGAACATTCTGGGGTAGTACCAGGAGGCCCTTATCTCAAAAATGTTCTTGGAACAGTCTTCAGTTAGGAGGGGTAGGACTAGGTTTGTTCCAGGAGACCCTTATCTAAAAAATGTTTCTGGAACAGTTTTCAATTGGGAGGGGGTCGGACTCTGGGGTGAAGAGTTCAGGTGTCCAGTAATTTTCCTCTTTCATTCCCCACTCCTTCTAGTAAGTAGCTCTAATCTTAGAGCGAGTTTTCGGCCTCTTGGAGGACCCGATATTGTTGCATTTATTCTTTTTTTAACATGGGAACAAAAACAGAACAAGAAGGATTAGTAAACAGAACTAGGCAGGGGCCCTTTTAGCGAGGCTTGAGGGTCTGGGCATGATGTAGGTGCACGTAGATCAGATCTCTGGCTGGAACTGGTGAGATGTCCTTGGGGTACCCAGCTCGTTCACTGTAGCCAGTTGTGACCAGACTTCTTTCTGTACCACCTGCAAGCCTTTTAACTTAACATACAGATCATTATTATAACAACATAGGTTTAAACACATCATTTAAGACTATGATGGGCATAGGAGTCTCATAAAGGATCTTAAAAAGAGTAAAACTGAATCAAGAGGGAGTATTTCTAGTACGTTTAAATAGGGCATAGGGAAGGAACACCAAGTCTGTGCCAGTCTCCACGATTAATTTTGTCAAGGTCTGTTTTAGAGTTTTAAACTAATTTTTTATCTGTCCTGAGCTCTGAGGTCTGTACACACAATGTAATTTTTATTTGACCCCTAAATACTTGGCCACACCCTGACTTACCTGGGCAACAAAGGCAGGGCCATTATCTGACACTATTGCTTTTGGCACTCTGAACCTTGGAAAAATTTTCTTTAATAATTTTTTTGATGACTATGTGAGCAGTCTCATTTTTACAGGGAAAAGCTTTTATCCATTTTGAGAACGTTCACAAAAACCAGAAGGTATTTATACACATATTTTTTCTCAGTAAAGTCTATTTTTCAGTTGATGTCAGGTCTGTCTTTTTAAGGGAGGACTAGTTTTCTTCTTTCAGTTTAGTCTTTAGACTGCCAGGATTATTGCTCTTTGGGATGCCTGTTTGGCGGTTAGATCTGCCATCTGATTTTTTTTGTTCACAGCATCTTAGGTCTTTTTTCTGCAGATGTCAACAGCTTTCTTTGTCTGTATATTGTTCTGTTTTTTATCTGCCACTGCCGCTCCTGCTTTCTTTTTTCCCTCCACCACAAAGCTGCTACCATCTGTGTACCAGGCAGGCACACCTGGCCAAGGCTGATCAGTCAGATCCCTCCTCGTTCCAGTTTCTTCAGCCAGGACATCAGCACATTGATGTACAGGAGTGGAGTCATCCGCCAAGGGGAGGAGGGTGGCAGGATTGAGGATGGCAGGTGGAGCAAAAGTTACTCGATCATTTAGCAACAAACTCTGGTAGTGGGTCATCCGGGCATTAGTCATCCACCGGTCAGGGGGCTGTCGTACAATACTCTCCAGAGCATGGGGAGCGATTATATTCACATGCTGACCCAGGGTAAGCTTGTCAGCGTCTTTAACAAGCAGGGCTATTGCAGCAATGGCTTTCAGGCAGGAGGGCCAACCGCTGGCGACTGGGTCAAGCTTTTTAGATAGGTAGGCCACTGGCCGCTTCCAGGGCCCCAGAGTCTGAGTCAAAACCCCGTGGGCTACTCCAGCCCGCTCATAATTAGGACTGGTTGCCGGTGAGGGCTCTGGTAGGGGCCTGCCTTTTTCTACCATGATTGTTACCTCCTGAGCTGCCTGCTTTGCTGCTGCATCAGCCATCTGGTTCCCTCGGGCCACAGGATCCTGTTCTTTTTGGTGGCCCGGACAATGGATAATAGCCACTTTTTTTGGCATATGTATAGCCTCTAGGAGGGCCAGAATTTCTTCTTTGTTTTTAATGTCTTTACCTGCCGAGGTAAGTAGCCCCCTCTGTTGGTAGATGGCCCCATGGATATGGGCTGTAGCGAGAAAGCATAGCGGCTGTCAGTGTAAATGTTGATCGCCTTACCTTCAGCCAACCGCAGGGCTTGGGTTAGTGCCAGGAGTTCAGCCTTCTGAGCCGAAGTTCCTTCTGCCAGAATGTCAGAGCAGTGATAAGTAGGTGAAGACTCAGCAGGTTAGCAGGGGAAGCGAAGGTCACTTGTTCAGTCAACAAAAAGCTCTGATAATGTGTCCATCAGTCAGGGGAACAATTGGATCATGTGCCAAGTTTTGTCTCAGAGTCAATTTATCTGCGTCCGTGACCAGAGGCCACTATGTGCAGACAAGCAGGCCATCTTTCAGTCACCAGGTCTAATTTTTACAAGTATGTCACCGGTCTTTTCTAGGGTCCCAATCTCTGAGTAAGAACCTCTTTGGCAATACCTTTGTTTTCAGTCACTTCTAGGAGTCCCAAAGTTGGGGACAACATTAGGGCAGTCTCAATAGCATCTAAGGCCATCCAAGGTTGTTCTTTATTTCTTATACGAAGGGCTGTTTATCTTTTTAATTTAGCGAAACCTGGAATCCACAGTCTGCAAAGGCCCGCAGTGTCCAGGAACCTTTTAAACTTGCTTTGCACTGGTCAGTGGAGGAATATGAAACACAGTCTCTTTTTAGCTGCTTCCACAGGTAGGCCACCGTTCTCTTTTAAGGACTCAGCTTCTCTGTTAGCACCCCTTCTGCTATCTCTTTACTTTTAGCCACGAACAGGTGAAGGATTTGGTCATGAGGGGGACTCCTCTTCTTTTTGTTAGGACAGTCTCTCACCCAGTGCTCTTCTTTTTTAACAGTAAACACTTTGATCTTTAGCCAAAAGCTTTCTTTTGTTACCAGGTACTAAGTTTTCTACTTTCCCTGACTCTTGTGGCCAGCATTTTATTTCTCTTATCTTTTTAAAAAATTTTCTGGCTCCCTATTTCTTACAGATCATTTCTAAGTGCTAGCATTATTAGCAAGTGTAGTCTTTGTCATTTATCTCTCTTTGCTCCTGTTTCCTAACTGTAATAGAGATCTCATATAATGTCTCTCTCTCTATATATATATATATCTTTTTGTTCCTCTTTTTTGTCTTTGCTTACTTTGAATGTTATCTAATTATTACATTTATATTTTGTCACTTAACTTTTCTCATAGTTTACCTCTACCCTGGTTTATCTTTCTGTCTCACAGCACATCTCTGATTCTGACTCTGGTCTCTGTCTTTGTCAGTCCCATTTTACTGGTTCCTCTTTTAAATATTTCTCATTTAGAGTATCTCTCTCATTTCAGACCTAATTTTTTTTATCTCTATTTCTGTAAATTTCTATTACCTCGGTCAGATTGTTGGGGCACTTTCTAGTCCCACAGAGACGAGACCCTCATCAGAGCCTGGCAGTTAGACTCGCAGGTGCTCCTTACCTTGGATGTCTCCCTCACCGGAGCTTAGAACAGACTCACTGCCAGCAGCTCAGGGCGGTGCCTGAGAAGAGAAAACACGTGGGGCAGAGAAGGAAGTGCAGCTCTCACATCTGGCTGCACCAGACCACTGATATCTTTAAAATGAACACAATTTTTTCTTTTGTTAACAAGATACAGGATACAGGGGACAGGGGAATGAGAAGCAACCAGGGAACCTTGTGGCGACCTCAGATCAGACGTGGCGACCCGCTGAATTTAAGCATATTAGTCAGCGGAGGAAAAGAAACTAACCAGGATTCCCTCAGTAACGACGAGTGAACGCCGCGCGCTGCGGCGCGGGAAATGTGGCGTAAACTCCTGGGAGTGGCAAACAAACACTGGCAGGGAGGGGGGAAGGTGGCAGAGGCAGCAATTTAACCACTTGATAGACACCCGGTGCTCTCGGCACTGTCTTCCCTCATGGCTTGAGCCCTTGGAGGCGGCGGCGGGCCAGGCGGACACAAGGGAGGGAGTGTGGGCAGGCACCTGTGCGCAGACTCTGGGAGGAGCCAAATGAGGGGCAACTCAACCGCTTGAGACACCCCGTGCTCCCCGCACTGTCCTTGGTGAGGGAGCACGCAGCCAGGCAGACACAAGGGAGTGCGGGCAGACTCCAGGGGGGAAGCCAAAGGAGGGACGGCGGCCGCAGTTGGCCCCTCCCCAGCTGTGGCAGGCTTCACGGCCACTCCAGGGTGCCAGGCGGGACCGGCAGGCCACCGCACTTGCCACCAGCATCTCACAACTCGCTCGCGGGGCCGTGCCTGCAGAACCCAGAACCTCAGCGCCACTGCTGCTATCAAAGCCCTAACTGCGCCGCCAAAGCCGGAAGTTTTTAGCCCAGCTCTGCATCTCAGAGCTCTTTTGAGCAGCCCGGGGCTCACCAGCACTGTTTTTTTTTTTTTAAACCGTTGCTGACAAATTCTGTCCTGACGTCAGTCCAAGTCTACAGTCGACAAAGGGTTAACACACACACACACACACACACACACACACACACACACACACAGTCTGTCACGTGACAAAAACCACAAACACGCACACTCGTCCACGCCTGGACTTACACAACCAGCCAAACGCCACTTTCTGACGGGGTCGGATTTCACATCGACTCCCTTTCTTGACGGGGGTGGGACTCCACATCTACTCCCGCCCTGGCAGAGAGAACACTGTCCTGACGGGGGTGAGATTTTACATCCACTCCCGCTCTGGCAGATTGTAGAATAATAGCAGACACAACAAGAGCGGACACGAGACTGAGACAAAAAAGAAACCAAAAACAGCGGCGACTTTGCGTTGCCCACAGGCAACTTACAGAATCAGATGGCCTCTCCAAGGCCGGCCGATTTAGACCTTTCACCAAAGTGATGGTCTCTTGGCCTTCAGAGGGGTCCACCAGGCGTCCCCGGTCCTCCCCTTGTCTTCCTGGGGCGTCCCCCAGGGCGAGCAGACGGTGGACACCGGACACGTCTATCCCTATCCACCCCGCGCTCTCTCCCGGAGCGCGGTCTCAGGTGCTGCTTCGCGCAAAACCGAAACTGCGATCGCACCAGATACAGATTCAGATGGCCTCTCCAAGGCCCACAGATACAGATTCAGATGGCCTCTCCAAGGCCCACAGATCGAGACCTTCCTGGCCTCCAGAAACAGAACACAGACACCAGACCAAGACAGAACAGAAAATCTTACCTCTGAGTGGGTCCAGGACCTCTGGGTAGTCGCGCTGTTTCCCGGCCAATGCACCAAATGAAAGACCCCTGGAGGGCAGACACTCAATCAAGCCTCGGGACAGCCGCACACCCAAGAAGACACTGAGACCGAACTTAAGATGTAGAGAGTAAGATTTAATAAAGCGACAACAAGAAAGCACATAAAAAGCACATAAACCAGAGCTCTGGGGTCGAAACTCATATACCCAGCATGGTGTAGAGGAGAATCGACGCCCGGCCCAAATTTTTCACAGGCTTTTATAGGAAAAAGCCAGGGGAAAAGTACAAGTTTTACGTCACCAAGGGGTCGTGTCTTATATTTTGGCAATGTACCCGATCTATTGGAACATTCTGGGGTAGTACCAGGAGGCCCTTATCTCAAAAATGTTCTTGGAACAGTCTTCAGTTAGGAGGGGTAGGACTAGGTTTGTTCCAGGAGACCCTTATCTAAAAAATGTTTCTGGAACAGTTTTCAATTGGGAGGGGGTCGGACTCTGGGGTGAAGAGTTCAGGTGTCCAGTAATTTTCCTCTTTCAGTTGTACTTCCTGTATGCAGCAAAAGGGTCCTGTTTATATATCCAGTCTGTTACTCTATGTCTTTTTACTGAGGAATTGAGTCCACTGATGTTAAGAGATAATAAGGAATAGTGATCATTGCTTCCTGTTATTTTTGATGTTATTTTTATGTTTGTGTGGCTATCTTCTTTTAGATTTGTTGAAAGAAAAGTACTTTCTTGCTTTTTGTATGGTGTAGTTTTCCTCCTTGTGTTGGTGTTTTTCATCTATTATCCTTCTAGAGCTGGATTTGTGGAAAGATGTTGTATAAATTTGCTTTTGTCATGGAATATCTTGATTTCTTCATCTATGGTAATTGAGAATTTTGCTGAGTATAGTAGTCTGGTCTGGCATTTATGTTCTCTTAAGGATTGTATGACATCTGCCCAGAATCTTCTAGCTTTCCTAATCTCTGGTAAGAAATATGGTTTAATTCTGAAACTTCTGCCTATATATATTATTTGAACTTTATCCCTTACTGTTTTTAATATTCTTTCTTTGTCTTGTGCATTTGATGCTTTGACTATTATGTGATAGGAGAAATTTCTTTTCTTAGCCCATCTATTTGTAGTTGTGTAAGCCTCTTGTGTGTTTACAGGCTTTTCTTAGGTTAGGGAAGTTTGTTAAAGATATTTACTGGACCTTTATGTTGGGAATCTTCACTCTCTTCTATTATTATTCTAGGTTTGATCTTCTCATTGTGTCCTGGATTTCCTTGATGTTTTGGATTTGGGGCTTTTTGCATTTCATATTTACTTTGTTTGTTGTGTTAATGTTTTCTATGGTATCTTCTGCACCTGATATTCTTTTTTCTATCTCTTGTAGTCTGTTGGTGATGCTTGCATTAAGACATCTGAAAAAATTCCTAGGATTTCTATTTCCATAGTTATCTCCCTTTGTGAGTTGCTTATTGTTTCTGTTTCCATTTTTAGATCCTGCATGATTTTGTTCAATTCCTTCACTTGTTTGCTTGTGTTTTCCTGCAATTCGTTAAGGGATTTTTGTGTTTCCTCATTAAGGTCTTAATTTCTCCTGTATTTCTTTAAGAGATTTGTTTATGTCCATTTGAAAGTCCTATATCATTATCAGGAGATGTGATTTTAAATCAGCATCTTGATTTTCTGGTGTTTTGGGTTATCCAGGGCTCACTTTGGTGGGAGAACTAAGCTCTGATTATGCCATTTAGCCTTGGTTTCTGTTGCTTATGTTCTTGCTTTTGCCTCTTGCCATTTGGTTATCTGTTTGCTGATCTTTCTGTCTCTTGACTGTGGCTTGTCCCTCCTGAATGTCTGTATGTCAGAATTCCTGGGAGACCAGTTTTCTCCTGGTGGCATTTTGGTATGGTGCTCTGTGGCACAGGATAAGTTCTAGGTGCAAATGGAAACCTGGAGAATCCTGTTACAGACTGTTCCGTGGTTCCTGTGACCTGAAGGCTCCAGGCAGGTCCCTCTGAGCAGAAGTGGTGATCTTATCTGTGCTCACAGGATTGTCAGCTCTCTTGGGTGACCCTGGTGGTATTTGGGTTAAGAGCATTGTGGCATAGGACCAGCTCCAGGTGTAGATGGAAACCAGAAGTCTGAAGAAGAATCTGTATTTTTACTTCAGTTTACTGCATCTCAATGGGTTGTCATCCTAGTTTTTCAAGCCTTTTCAGATCATTTTCAAATAAAATTAGATTTTTGAATGTCAATGTAGGGCCATTTTTCCATTCTTTGAAGATTTTTATTTTGAAGTAAAGAGTCCTCTAATTCTTCTTCTATGGTTTTTAATCTAGCATTTAATATTTTATTCTTTTCTTTCTCTAAGTCTGCTTTATTTTTATTTCTCTTAAAGATAAAATATTAAATTATAATCACAACTGAACATATAATTATTATTATGTAGACAGTAAAAACAAAACTAGATGAGGCCAAATGCATTCCTTCACAGTGTTTTCCATTTTTTAATGTGGAAAATATTATCTTTTGTAGTCTCTCTACTTGTCTCCTTTCCATGGAGACTATTTTTTCTTTCTCTCTCCTTCCTTTTGAGACTTTACATGATTATATTTAATGCACATATTTCTATGAGTGTGTATGTTCAGTTTCTATTGACTCTATGTACCTTTCAAAACACACTTATCTATTTTTTGCTTCATACTTTTTATATGCATACACTTATGTGTCATTGCTTTCTAACCTTAATGTCTTTTTTTGAATTTCATTTTTCTAAACTGTTTAGCATTCATGCCTGACATATTCTTTTAAATTTATTTCATTTTCTCTTAAGGATTTTATTTAACTAGTTTCAAATTATTTATATCTCTCTTTGAGGTTTTATACCCATTCTTCCTATTTTCTTTCACACTTAAACATAATTTCAAACTCTTATTTCATCAGAAGTTTATATGAACTTGGATTATTTGTGAATCTCTCTCTATCCCTTTGTGGTTCAGATAAAACTTCTCACTGTGACTTGCCCCAGCCCAGTCTATCAGCACACAGTGGAACAGCTGTTCTGACACACTGTGAGCTGTTTACTGGCTGGGAAGGTGGTACCAGAAGATGTAAAGACTGGGGAAACTATTTTCCCTGTTTTGAGAGTGGAGCCTCATGTTAGAGTGCACCGACTGTTAATGTGCATATTTGCCCCATATAGGATATGGTCCACATTTCTGCACCATGATATTATGTACTGCATTTCCATCCTAACAGGTCATTTTTTTAAAATTTACATTTCAAATATTTCCCCTTTTCCTGTTTTCTCTCCTGAAACCAATTATCCCATTCCCCCTGCTCCTACTCACCAAACCAACCACTCTCCCTTTCCTGTCCTGTACTCCACAACATTCGGGCATTGAACCTTCACAAGACCATCGGCCTATCCTCACATTGATGACCAATTAGGGCAATCCTAAGCCACATTTATAGCTGAAACCATGGGTCTCTCTATGGGTACTCTTTGGTTGGTGGTTTAGTCCCTGGAAGCTTTGGGGATACTGGTTGGTTAATATTGCTTTCCAACCTTAAGTACTGCAAAACCCTTCAGCTCCTTTGGTCCTTCCTCTACCTCATCCATAGGAGAGCATGTGCTCATTCAAATAGTTGGCTGAGAACATCCACCTCTGTATTTTTCAGGAACTAGCAGAGCCTGTCAGGAGACAGCTATATTAGGCTCCTATCAGCAAGCACTTGTTTGTAGTTGTAAGCCGCCTGTGGCCTACATGAACTGGGTACTCTTGGAAGGCAGGCTGTGGCTGAGAGACTTAGACTTTGAGAGGAGAATGAGGCCAAGACAAAATGCTCTGATCAAAGCCCTCAAGTTCACTAAGAGACTGTGCTTCTAAAGGGGGAAAGCGCATACCCCACCTATCCATTCTTGGTGCTTGGAGCCAGCCCGAAGACACTGCACAATGCAGATTGTCTTGAAGGTGTCCCAACAGGTAGCAGGATCTCAGAGAAGAGCAGGGCAGTTGACACATCAAAAGAAGCCAACCAAGTCAGAAAGCTGCACCACAGGTGGCCCCACCATAGTGGTGACAAGGTCTGAAAAAGCTCGATTCAGGCTGGGGGAGGCTACAATTCCTCCCTGATAATATAATAAAAATAGCTGGAAGGAGACATAAAATTTATTTATGCTCCATAGTCCTACCTGGAAGTTATGGTGACTGGCAGCTGCACCTGGCTTGGGAACTCAGATTTTCCTTAACTATTCTTATCCATAGGAGTATATATGGAGCTTGTTTGTGTTTATTTTACACAAACATGGCTCTGTGGGGTATTATTAACAATCCACGGCCTCTTGGCATATACCTCTGTCTTAGATTGAAATAGTTTCCAAATCTGGTTGCCCCGTCATTGGCTGACTGGTCTTCATAGCACACCTTGTTCCCAAATCAGACCAAAGCCACAATATATACTCAATATTCTTCTTCATATTGATGAATTTCTGCCACCTGCACTTGCTGGAGGCGAGGCTGCAAGCTTGCTGAAATCAGGCTTTAAGGAGAGACTGACCTGCATGAAAAACAAAGTCGAGATAGTTAAAAAGCAACAGAATAAAAGGTTCTTTTGGGATGTCCAGGTACTTTATTCAGTTACAAAATAGCAATGATCGATCAAGGTCAGACTCTGACCTCCCTATGTGCGGGAAGGTGACTTTAAGAATTAGCAGAAAGGCCAAAAATTCTCTGAGATTGGAGGCTGTGCTCCAAATTAACTTTTTCAGCTAAAAAGGATTTTTAGCTATCAACGAGTTTAGAATCATACTTACTAGAAGATTCAGGATCTGTGACCACTTGACGAATAAATCTGTTAGGCAGCCATCTTACTCTGTCTTCTTTTTGTGAAAAAACACAGACAGAACCTCTTCCCCAGATTAAAACGGGGTCTGGACCATTCCCTATATTAGTAATGGGTCCCACCATTTAACCATGTCATATGAACTGGAAGTACCTGGATGCCAGTGGTGATCAGCTGCAGACTGACCCTTAACATCAGTTTGCAAAAAATTTAAAACGAACATGACAAAAGCAAGATGTGCGTTTATTGACCTTGTGGGGTATAACTGCCCCTGATTTGTTTTTAAAAGCCAATTTTTCAGAGTGTGTTGAGCATGTTCAACAATTCCTTGTCCAATGGGATTATAAGGAATTACAGTTTTATGTTTGATACCAAATTCCTTACAAAATGACGTAAAATTGCTACCAGTATAGAATGGCCCATTATCTGTCCTAATGAGTTTAGGCAATTCCATAGCATTAAAGGCTTGTAAACAATGACATTTCTAGAGGCCTCTCCTATATGGATAATATAAAAAAGAAATCGCTTGAAAAGGTATTAATAGTAACATGTGTATAATTTATTTATTAATTAGAAATGAGTGTCCATTTGCAGCAATTGATTAAGTATAAGTTCTCAAGAATTAACACCATTATGTGGAAACAGGTAGAATCTGAAAGCACTAAGAATAAATTATTATTATTATTATTTACAATTTGACATGCACATTCTCTAAAAATGCCAAAATATCATCAGACCATT
Organism: Mus caroli; assembly: GCF_978045245.1. Taxonomy (NCBI): domain Eukaryota; kingdom Metazoa; phylum Chordata; class Mammalia; order Rodentia; family Muridae; genus Mus; species Mus caroli. Next base: position 88,785,027 of record NW_028227262.1, read on the forward strand.
ACTTTTTTGATTATATAAGAAATGAGAGTATATGGACAATTATTTTGTGTATGGCCTGTAATCTGCTTGAGATATAAATCTAGCATGGCATTGACTTAAGGTCTTGTCCAGGCAATCTAGGACGAATTCTTAAATGTCCAAAAATGGTGTTCTAAAAAGAACAGCATTTTTTCTTATGAGTTGTATATGCATAAACCATTGCAAATTTGAGCATTTATAGTATCTGAGGGGAAAGCCCACCCCTCCTCCCCCCCCACTCTCGCCCCTCCCCCCACCGCCAATCCATTCTTGGTGCCCAGAGCCAGCCCAAAGATGCCTCACAATGTGGACTGTCTTAAAGGTGGTATATGTGTATGGAATGGATTCCCCTGTGGGGCAGTCTCTCGATGGCCTTTCTGTTAGTCTCTGCACCACACTTTGTTTTTATGTCTCCTCCCATGGGTATTTCGTTCCCCATTTTCTGGCAGAATCACCATTCTGGTCCTCAAGCTATATTACAGAGCAGTGGTGATGAAAACTGTGTGGTATTGGTACAGTGACAGCAGGTAGATAGATCAATGGAGTAGAATTGAGGACCCAGAAATAAACTCACACACCTATGGTCACTTGATCTTTGAAAAAGGAGCGAAAACCATCCACTGGAAAAGAGAAAGCATTTTCAACAAATGATGCTGGTTCAACTGTCAGTTAGAAAGTAGAAGAATGCAAATTGACTTTTTCTTATTTCCTTGTACAATACTCAAGTTGAAGTGAATCAAGGAACTCCACATAAAACCAGATAGATTTAAACTAATAGAAAAGACATTAGGGAAGAACCTTGAACACATGGGCACAAGAGGAATTTTCCTGAACACAACACCAAGCTTATACTCTAAGATCAAGGACTGACAAATGGGACCTCCTAAAATTTCAAAGCTTCTATATTGCAAAGGACACTATCAATACGACAAAAAGGCAACCAAGAGATTGGGAAAAGATCTTTACAAACCCTACACCTAATAGAGGGCTAATATCCAATATATACAAAGAACTCAAGAAGTTAGACTCCAGAGAACCAAATAACCCTATTAAAAATGAGGGACAGGGCTAAACAAAGATTTCTCAACTGAGAAATAGAGAATGGCTGAGGAATTCCTAAAGAAATATTCAACGTTACTAGTAATCAGCGAAATGCAAATCAAAACAGCCCTGAGGTTCAACCTCACACCAGTCAGAAAGGCTAAGATAAAAATCTTAAGTGACAGGAGATGCTGGCAAGGTTATGTGGAAAGAGTACCACTCCTCCATTGCTGGTGAGACTGCAAGCTGGTCCAACCAGTCTGGAAATCAGTTTGGAGGTTTCTCAGAAAATTGGACATAGTACTACTGGAGGACCTAGCTATACCATTCCTGGGCATATACCCAGAAGATGCTCCAATGTTTAATAAGGACATATGATCCACTATGTTCATAGCCACCTTATTTATAATAGCTAGAAGCTGAAATGAACCCAGATGTTCCTCCACAGAGGAATAGATACAAATAATTTGGACTATTTACACAATGGAGTACTACTCAGCTATTAAAAATGATGAATCAGGAGTTACAGAGACAAAGTTTGGAGGTAAGAAGAAAGGATGGATCATCCCCATCCAGGGATCCATCCAATAATCAGCCACCAAACCCAGACACTATTGCATATGCCTGAAAGATTTTGCTGAAGGGACCCTGCTATAGCTCTCTTGTATGAGGCTATACCAGTGCCTGGAAAATACAGAAGTGGATGCTCACAGTCATCTATAAGTTGGAACACAGGGCCCCTGTGATGGTTTGTATATCCTTGGACCAGGGAGTGGCACCATCTGGAGTTATGGCCTTGTTGGAATAGTTTTGACCTGGTTAGGATGGGTGTGTCACTGTGGGTGTGGGCATAAGATCCTCACCCTAGTTGCCTGGAAGTCAGTTTTCCACTATCAGCCCTTGGATGAGGACATAGAACTCTCAACTCTGCCTGCACCATGCCTGCCTGGATACTGCCATGCTCCCACCTTGATGATAATTGACTAAACCTCTGAATCTGTAAGCCAGTCCCAATTAAATGTTGCTTTTATAAGACTTGCCTTGGTCATGGTGTCTGTTCACAGAAGTAAAACCCTGACTAAGACAGAAGTTGGTACTGGGAGTTGAGAATTGCTGTGATAGGTCTGACCATGCTTTTATTTGAAAGAATGTGGATTTTTGGACTTTGGATTTGGAACTCAGCTTTAAATGGGACTTAATGGGTCATCCTAGTAGGAATATGGAAGACTTTGTTGCTGGGAATAATTTGAACTGTGTTGACCTGGCCCAAGAGATTTCAAAGGAGAAGAATTTCAGAATGTGGCACAAAGACTGTTTTTGTGGTATTTTGGTGAAGAATGTGGCTACTTTTTGCCCTTGTCTGAAAAGTCTGCCTAAGGCTAAGGTGAAGAGACTTGGATTAATTGCATTAATTGCATTGACAAAGGAAGTTTCAAAAAAGCCCAGCAGAGACTTTGTTCTCTGGTTAAGTCTTATGAAGAGAAGTTTGAACAAGCATAGCAAGCTTAGAAGGAAAAATATAAAATACATGGTTCGAGTATTAAAGGAGTACCAGGAAGTGTAATGGAGCAAAATCTTGTGTTCTAGGAAATAACAGATTAAGGGGGTGGGACCTTGAGGCAAGACCCTACCCAGCTGAATTTAGAACCAGACATGGTGGTACACACCTTTAATCCCATGAGACAGGCATGCTGATCTCTGCATTCAAGGTCAATCTACAGAGCAAGACCCAGGATAGCCAAGCTTAGGCAGTGAAGGATTTAGAAAACATAAAGCTAGTAATAATGTAATAGTACAAGGGGATCATGTTCTAGTTCCTGTAAGCAGCAGAACTCGGCAGCTTCAGCCATGTGGCTCTGGCTCTAGAGTTAAGAATGGAAGGAACTACTGGGAAAATTGATGCTGGTTAGCTGGATCTAAGGAATTAGCAGTGATTAAGAAGAGACCAGCATCACTGAGGTGAAATCTTCTGGAAATTGTTTTCTGGGAGCACAAAGAAGCTGTGTTCCAGAGATACCCAAGCTTGTACCTCATGCTGCGGCTGTACTTGGTAATGTGTAAGAGTCACTCAGGTGGTACTGCCTGTGAAGGAATGAAGGGATCATGGAGAGAAGTTGAGGCTTAGCACTGTGAGAGGTCAGGGAAGGCCATTGGAGAAGGTGAAGCCTCAGCTGTAGTTGATGGCCCAGGACTGAAGGGGTCAAGCAAAAGATTTGAGGCTTCGCACCCTGAAGAGAGACTATGAGAGGCTACTGGCGAAGCCTAGTTGGAGTGGAACACCCCAGTGTATTGGAGATGTCTGTATTATACTATAGTTATATCAATGTTTCTTTCTCCCTCTAAATTCTTCCATATGTCCCAATTGCTCTTTGTTCTTTCTCAATTAATTGGTGTCAAAGTCATATATATATATATATATATATGTATATATATACATATATTTATATATATGTATATATATACATATATATATATATCATAGCACACCTTGTGAAACAATTATACTATGAAGTTTAATATAACAATATGTCGATATTTGCTGTTACATTCATATTGCTTTTTATGAAACAATTAAACTGTGATTTCAAATAAACCCAGGTAACAGATATGAGAAGCTTCCATCTTGGAGACACTCTACTACAGGATGTCCATGATACAACTCACAGACCCTATGAAGCTTAACAGTAAGGAAAACCCATGTATAGATATTTCAATCACATTTAGAAGGGGAACAAAATATCATGGAAAGCAGAGGAAAGAAGAGACCTGGGTGAAAAGGGGTAGTGGAAAAGGGGGACAGAATCAGGTATGGGGCTGAGCAGGAGAGAATCCAGAGGGCAAAGAGAATGAATGAAAATATGCAACTGCTGGAGGATGGTGGTAGGAGGATGCTCTAGTTAGTTCCAGAGACCTGGGATGTGAGAGGCTCCCAAGATTAAATTTGACCTTTGGCAAAAAGCCCAACAGTAGAGTGATGGAATGTGAAGAGACCACCTCCAGTATATACACAAGGCCTCTTGTGGAGGTATAGGTTCCCCAACCCATTTTAAAAATATTAGACCCACCCAGAATTGTTCCAGTGTAAAGGAAATGCATGGATAAAAAATGAATCCTATAGGAAGAACAACAACAACATTAACTAAACCAGCCATTTAGAGCTCCCAAAGACTAAGCCACCAACCAAAGAGCATACTTGGACTGGTCCTTAGTCGCCAGCGCATATGTAGCAGTGGACTGCCTTGTCTGGCCTCAATGGGAGAGGATTCACTTAATCCTGGAGAAATTTGAAGCTCCAAGAAAGGGGGATTCAGGCACAAGTGAGGTGTGAGTGAGTGGGTGGATTTGGGCACAACCTCTTGGGAGCAAAGGGGTATGGGTTGAAAAACTCTGGGATGGGGAACATTGATTTGTTTTTCAGGTATATTAATAGAAAACTAATGTGTTTTCTTTTTTCTTTCTTTTTTTAAGTTGGCAAATTTATTTATAGCAAGAAAAACAAAAATATCACAAAACAAGTTATGATTATTACAGACTTGAATTTCAGTCCTCTTTTCAAAGACCAGTGCTACTTTACCTGCTACATTATCATTTTTTAATAAGAAACCAAAACTAAAAGGTAATAATATTTTCAAAACAAATGCAATTCTTTGTTTCAAGAAGTTATACAGTTTTCCTAATATGAATTAGAAAGGTTAATTACTTAGTAAAACAATGCACATTTTAATTTTAAAAAACTACAGCATACAAAAGAATAATAAAAAAAAACTTGGTTAATTATATATAAGCATACTTTATAACTAAACATGAAATCAGTTTAGAGATACATGAATTATTAATCAGTACTTTAAGCCTCCTGGTATTTGTTAATTTTATTCCCTATTTCAACGAAATTATAACATTTCCATGATGTGCTATATATAACGACAAATCTTTTTGTCAGTAATTTCTCTGTGACTATAAAAAACATTAAGAAAAATTCTACAAAGCAGGGAAACTATTAAGCTTAGTGTGACCACAGCACTCTTCAGAGAAATGTGACATAAATCTCAAATCGGCAGGCAGCCGACTAGCTTCAGGCAGAACAGGAAAAATGTCTGCCAGGTGGTGAGCAGTGGGGCTGTATACATTGTGAGGCTAAAATGCTCACCTAAGCTTCTTAGGTTCTCACCAGTGATAAAGTCAAAAACATGCCTCTCATCAACACAGGGCCAATGGGGAAAATGGAAAACCTAGGCATGATCTATCATCATTTTACATGAAAACTAAAAGAAATTTAGTTAGGACAAAAGAAAAATAGGAAAACCTGGATTTGCACATCAAGTGATTTTAAAATATCACAGTCAGGTGGGGTGTTACATACCTTATCTGAGCAGTGGGAGTGGGGAGAGAGGCGGTAGATCTCTGTGAGTTCAAGGCCAGGACAGCCTGGCCTACACAATGAGTACATGGACAGCTAGGGGTATGTAGAGACCCTGTCTTTAAAAAAACAAACATAATTTAAACAAGAATTTTAATTGAAGTAGTCTGAGAAAAGCAGCAGCTCTCATTTTTTTGTTAGATATTTTCTTCATTTACATTTCAAATGCTATCCCCTTTCCTAGTTTGCTCTCTGAAAATCACCTATATTCTCCCCTGTTCCCCAACACACCCACTCCCACTTCTTGGCCCTGGCATTCCCCTATACTGGAGCATACAATCTTCAAAAGGCCAAGGGTCTCTCCTCCCACTGATGGCAGAGTAGGCCATCCTGTGGTACGTATTCAGCTAGAGACAGGAGCTCTAGGGGTATTGGTGAGTTCATATTGTTGTTCCTCCCATAAAGTTGCAGACCCCTTTAGCTCCTTGGGTACTTTCTCTAGCTCCTTCATTAGGGGCCCTGTGTTTCATCCAGTAGATGACTGTGAGAGCATCCACTTCTGTATTTGCCAGGCACTGGCATAGCCTCACAAGAGACAGCAATATCAGGGTCCTGTCTGCAAAATCTTGTGGACATATGCCATAGTCTCTGGGTTTGGTGGTTGTTTATGGGATGGATCCCCGGGTAGGGCAGTCTCAGCTCCAGCTATTTTAATGAAGCTTTATACTCATATAATAAACTACTTAGCTACCTCTGAAATAAAATTTTTTTTCTGGACCAAAATTTCACATAAATAAAACACACTTGTCCCAGATGAAAAAACATTAAAAATTCAAAGATTTATAAATTAATTATACCATTACCAAATTAGAAAGTTTAGCCTCCTTCTCTACAAACATAGCACCACAGACACAGTAGTAAACATTACTGTGATGATGCTAACCTAATCTTATCCTCAACAACAAGTAGAGCAGGAGAGACACTTGATAAAAAACAAAATATCAAAGGCAGGAACAGTTCTGTAGAGCTTCCCCTGCATGATAGACCCTGGCTTCAATCTCCAGGACTACCAGAGGGAACAGGAAGAAAAGAAAACAAACACCTCAGTAAAACTATCCCAGAGACTCCAATTTTCAGCTTGCAATAGGTATGCTAGATCACATAAGACACACATCCTGTACATGGAACATTAAAGTGTCTAGTTATGAAACTGGTCACCACTGAAGCAAAGACACAATGAAAGCATGTTAACCTGCTCAGGATAACAAGTTCAAAGGCAGAGAAGGATGGGCATGATACAAAAATTTATTCACTCCCTGCACTGATTCTATGAAAATCTACCTCCAGACTTCCTGCTGTGAGAGAATCACACCTTATTTAAAACTGGAAGGAAGAACAGAAGTGAACGATGTAAGAGAATAAAGGAGGAACACAAAGTTTTACATATGATTATAAATATTAAATAAACCATATATAAATATTAAATAACCACATATATGAATATTACATAAACCATATATATATATGTGTGTGTGTGTGTGTATATATATATATATATATATATAAAATTAGGCTTTTTTTGAAACATATATATATATATATTCTACCCCAGCATTTCTATGGAATAGCTCTAAAACAAATTATTCTATTCAATTCAAGGCTTTGGCCGACCTGACTATTCATCCCCTCATACCAGTCTTTTTTTTTTTTTTTTGGATTTTTTTTTGTTTCCTGGCTGTCCTGGAACTCACCCTGTAGCTCTGTAGACCAGGCTTGCCTTGAATTCAGAAATCTAGCTGCCTCTGCCTCCCAAGTGTTGGGATTAAAGTTGTGTGTCACTACTGCCTGGCTCACTTATGCCAGTCTTGATATATTCTCCACTCTGTTTTATTCATGCAGTTGGATTCATACAAATTAGATACAAAAACACACCTGTCACTATACAGAGATGGTTCAAAAATTAATACAGGTTTCTCTGCATCTTTGAGCTTGCCATTGACAGAGGAACACTGAGATTGGATCCGGCTGAAACAGGCATGTGAGTGGAAGTTAAAAGAAACACCGTTCAGGTTTCTCATTCCTCATCTGATGAACATCCCCATGGCTTTTCTGAGACCTTTTTAATTCCTCAAATTCGTCTTGAGTATTCTGCACATTGCACCACTTGGCGACAGGCTCAGGAACCACTTCCCAATCCTCACAAACTTTTTAGGATATTCACAAATGGTGACTTCCTGGCAGGGATGTTCCCTTCTATTGAGACCTTCCTGATGCAGGTCCCCTCAGAGCTGGTGGAGGGAGAAGGGCAGAGTCTCTTAGGTGGGGTGGTCATGCCTAGCTTGAGACTGGTCGAGTGGTATGTCAATTTTTCTGAGAAATCTCTTGCACTATTCTCTTCTGCCTAGATAATTGTCTCATCAAATAGTTTTTAACCAATCAGAAGTGATTGAAAACACTTTTTGTATAGCAGAGAGACCAGAGATAGTTGACAGTGCCATCATCCACATTGCAACCAGATATCTGGACATTGAAATCTGCTTCTATATACACAGTGCCAAAAACCATCCTCCTATAGATGTATGATTATTAGTGCATATTTTTAATTGTCTGGGTGTTAGTATTGTTATTCTATGACATATATTTTACACAGGGTCTCCTTACACCTGAATGACAAGTAGCCTCTCAGATAATGTCATAGTAACATGCATAGTCACCACTCAAATCTATCCAGTGCTAGGTTTGATGATATAGAAATGACATTTCAAGTCATTTTTTTTTTGTCCTTTGAGGATCAACTGTTTTTCTTTTCTTTTTTTTTTTTTTTTGGTTTTTCGAGACAGGATTTTCTCTGTGTAGCCTTGGCTGTCCTGGAACTCACTCTGTAGACCAGGCTGGCCTCGAACTCAGAAATCCGCCGGCCTCTGCCTCCCGAGTGCTGGGATTAAAGGCATGCGCCACCACGCCCGGCGAGGATCAACTGTTTTTAATGCTGCAAAAGTCGTGTGTGTGTGTGTGTGTGTGTGTGTGTGTGTGTGTGTGTGTGTATTACATACTATATTTTATATATCATATATATTACATATAAATATACACATATATATTTCCAGTTTGTAAAAACAATTCTACCATGAAGTTTAGTATAACAATATTTCAATATTTGTTTTTACATGCTTATATAATACTTACATTATATATATTATATATGCTTACAATACTTATATATTATTTACTATTTTTTTACTTGCTTTTTATTAAACAGCTATACCTTTATTTAAAATAAAACCTAGTCAAGTTTGTACATATGAGAGTCTGCCAACAAGGAGTTACTGTATGATCTGTGTTCTTGTATAGGCCCATTTGAGAGGACTAACAAACTGCTTTAGAACTAACTCATGGGCTGTGTTCTACCCAGTAGCACATCTAACACAAGCATGTTCCAGACAGGCAGAACCCTGAAGGGTAAGTGTCCTGATAACTTCATGCTATTATGGAGCATGGCTCTGCTTGTAATACTCTTAGTCCTCACATTTTTCCTAATCTAAGTGTTGTACAAAAACTTGGAGGGGTCTTCCAGCCCCTCACTGGGCAGTTTTATTAGCACCGACATTAATAATGATAGTTCTTTGTTAAATATCATTGCTGGAACAGTTAATGTTTCAATTACCACCCTTAAAAGAATTTAGATTTGTAGATGTTCAGCAATAAACACTACCTTTAGAAAATATTTGGAGATGTATCTTGTTATTAATGGAAGATTAAGATGTTTGTGTCCATGCTTGTGCGGTACTATGGACAACATCTTAGGAAACAATTAGTAGATCAGAAAGGAATACTCTTAGTAATTGATCTATGAATTTCTTGTGGTCAGTGAAGAAGAACAATGGCAGCCTTACTAGTACTTCCTGACATGGCTCTCCTAGAACTGGAAAGGTGATCAAGGTGTTCAAAAATATTTTCCATCAAATTCCTGATTGGATTTAATAAAAACATTGATGATCAGTAGATGTATACCTTGAGGATTAAAAGTAGAAATGAATTTCTTGAGTCCAGTTTCTTGAGCTCTTTGTCTATATTGGATATTAGTCCCCTATCAGATTTAGGATTGGTAAAAATCCTTTCCCAATCTGCTGGTGGCCTTTTTGTCTTATTGACAGTGTCTTTTGCCTTATTGAAGCTTTGCAATTTTATGATGTCCCATTTATCAATTCTTGATCTTACAGCACAAGTCATTGCTGTTCTGTTCAGGAATTTTTACCATGTGCCCATATCTTTGAAGCTTTTCCCACTTTTTCCTCTATAAATTTCAATGTCTCTGGTTTTATGTGGAGTTCTTTGATCCACTTCTACTTGAGCTCGTGTCTCTAGCTGCATATGTAGCAGAAGATGGCCTAGTCATCCATCATTGGGAAGAGAGGCCCTTAGGTTTTGCACACTTTATATGCCCCAGCATAGGGGAACGCCAGGGCTAAGAAGTGAGAATGGGTGGGTAGGAGAGCAGGGCGGGGGCGGGGGGTATAAGGATCTTTCAGGATAGCATTTGAAATGTAAATAAAGAAAACATCTAATAAAAAAGTAGAAATGACTGATAGATTTTTATATAAGTGATTAGATTTATGACAGTTTTAAAATTTATATAAGATTACTATTTTAAGGCTAATAATAAACTAATTGTGCTTTTTTTATTAACCACAAATAACAGCCTGCCAATAAAAAGAAAATGGCAGAGAAAATTACATGACTTTTTTTTTAATACCTTCTTAATCTGTAACAAGGTGCTTACTTATGAACGTATGTGGGTTCCTGGGAATGATTTGTTTTCCCCTTCATGTGTAATATGTAAATTGTTTTTCAAGTAAAATATTCGGGAACATACATATTAAAAATAATCATTCATTAAAAGAAAGTTGAATGCAATCACATTGTAATGTTTATGTAATTTGAAATATTTTACTGGGATATATAAGCAGTGGAAGAAAAAAATATTCTTTTGGAGCTTGTCGTGCTTCATTCATGCAGGGGTTTTTTTTGTGTGTGGGTCTGTTTGTGTGTATCTGAGTGTCTGTGTGTACTCGCGCAAATTTGTGTTTAAATTTTTTCCCTGTTTATCTTTTTGCCTTCTCTCTTGCCCCCAAGGAGACCTAATACTCTTGTAGGTCACAGGAAGTGCTAGCCCCAATGAAGCAGGTTTTATTCCCTCAGAGATTAGTATGATAAGTGATGAATGGCCATCCTAACCTCAGTTTACCTTAACCAAACAAGGCTGCCCTGCTATATGTCCCTTTAAGATATTTTAGAAAACTACCCAAAATAAAGCATACAACAGAAATGTAGTAGAAATAAGTGATGTCTTTTGGCGTTCTATGTAAGTGTAGCTCCTACATTTTAAAATGCACAAAAATATTCCCATTCATGATAGGGGGTTGATTTGACTTCCATATCAGCTCCTGATAAATTCCATTGAAAGATGTGCATTGGGTACTTTATTGAAAATACTTTTACAATGTTGAAACCAATGCAATTAATCATACATAAATCCCATAATGATTTTCAATAACAGTAAGTTGTGAAGAACTTCCTGAGTGATAATTGTGAGTACTTTGTATTTACAATCTTGAATCAACTTCAAAATTTAATTCCAGTGAGTCAAGATTAGTGACTAATATGTTTCTGCTTATTAGATCACAGCTCCAATTTAGGGCATGCATCTGTGAGGAAAAAGAGGGAAACAATTTCAAATTCTACTGGATTTATTTCATATTTTCATGTCAGGGTTTTAAATTGCAGAAAAAGAAAACAAGAATCTTTATTTTTTGGTCTAATTTTAATTCACTTTTACAGGAACTAACTTACCTGTTTCATAGACATTTTCAATATTTTCAATAGGAATTCCTAGTTTCTGAGTCAGCTTCACGTATTCTTCCCACATTTCTTGAGTGATATTTGTTCCAGTAGCTGCATTTCATTGAAGAAAATTCAGAATAAATGGCCACTATAATCACACCTAATATTCTGAGATCATCCAGTCTTCTCACGAGTTGGTCAATCCTGCTACTTCACCCTACCCTCCCTACCAATGGTGATGCCAGTCAGGGAAACATTCTGAAGTCATGTCAGACATTTTCTCTAGTGGTAAGATAACTCTCCATCTCATCATATCTAAGACACCGATTTAAAGTCAGGAATGTTAAAAATAGTATTGAATTATGAAAATTATTATCCTGCACAATCCAACATGAATTATACACAATAGTGCTTTTATTTGCAACTGTGAAAGCAAGTTGGTTCCTGTTCCAGTGTGTCATAAAACTAAACTCAGGGGACACAGTTATGTTGCAATTAACACTATAGGAGAAACAACAATATGAACGAACAAGTAAACCTCAGAGCTTGTGTCTCTAGTTGCATATGTAGCAGAGGATGGCCTAGTCAGTCGGCCATCAACAGGATGAGAGGCCCTTGGTCTTGCGAAGATTACATACCCCAGTACAGGGGAATGCAAGTGCCAGGAAGCAGGAGTGCATGGGCTGGGGAGCAGGGCATGGGCCGGGTCTAAGGGACTTTCCGGATAGCATTTGAAATGTAAACAAAGAAAATATCTAATAATAAAAAAAGGGGGTCAAAAAAGGTTAAAAAAAAGAAAAAAGAAAAGAAAAAGAGAAAGAAAGAAAAGAAAAGAAAAGAAAAGAAAAGAAAAGAAAAGAAAAGAAAAGAAAAGAAAGAAAGGAATGTTCTCCCCCTTCCCCCGTACAAGTTTTACATACCTAGTGCTCCTGTTAGATTCAGGTCATAATTCAAATCATTAATAAATTTGACTTCAAAAAGGATGGTGGTGTTTGAGACAAAATGTATCTCAAGATACACATTACTTGGCCCTGGTAATGAATAAATTTTTCTTTATAAGAAGGCGATATAGAGATTCCTATTTATTTATTTACTTACTTTTTCTTTACTTTTGAGATTTAATATTGTTATACCATTCTGAATCTTCTCTTTCCCCCATCTGGGTGTGTTCGCATCCTCACTCTCCTTTAAATTCATTGCAAAGATTTTACTGATTATCATCATATGCTTATATTTATTGTATTTAATATGTTATATTTTATACCATACAAAGTATGTATTATTTTTTATGAAATAATTTATTAAATAGGAAAAAAGATATTTATAAATATAAACCTTTCAATTCATATGTTACTCAGATGTATTTCATATTTGTTTTAATTATATTTTAAAAACATTGTAAATTCTTTCATAATAATCCCATTTATCCTTGCATACTTATACTATATTTTATCAGTTCTGCATTATGTTATTGAGTCAGGGAGACATTTTCTCATCTTCTAACATGTAACTAAAAAATGCAGCATATGCCTGTATTTCAACAACTTTATCAAAACATGTGTTTAAATGTTTATTTTTGTTGTTTTTGTGCGACCTAGAACGATTTGCTCATGTTTCCATCTCTCTTCATACTGCTGAACAACAGATAATGGTGATTTTGCTCACTTCGTGGTAAACCTCCCACATACGATGGATGAAAGTAAATTTTTGGAAAATGATGACTAGCATGACGCAGACTCCAGGTTCCAGGTATGAAATCAGTCTCCCCGATTTTGGGACATTTTGTTATTTGGAATATATGCCCTGTAAAATGAGACAAAGTGGACCGCTTTTTGGCTAAAAAACCTCTTGATAAAGATCACATTCCTTACAGAATATGAATAATGCAGTCAATCCTGAATCAGTGATACTCACATGAATGTGAGCAATAATGCCATCGAGGTTTATCAGCCCAAACTGTATGTAGTTGGCATTTCCCGTTTTTCCTAAACAATACATATTTAAAAATAAACAATACTTATTTTGTATTTACCATCACACATCTCTTTGACAGCCAAGAAAACTTTTCTTACCTGACATAGAATGCCATGCTCATGACTTTGTATTGGTTAAAATACATAACCTCACGCATCAGTATCCTCATTTGGCTATTTTCTTCAGTTATACTCATATATTTTCCTGCTAGATAGATGGTATTGAATTTCCCTGAAAACTAAAAATTAATATGAATAAAATTCATCAGTCAGAGCATATGAGTTTGAATCCACACATGCACATGTTTGTACATAATATCGTGTAACTTCATCTTTGAGAGATATCTTATGGCTTTCTGGTATGACATTCTCACAGTGCACCATGTAGACAACCACCAACAAACATAAAATGATAAAATAAATTTACTAGAAATTTATGATAAATCAATGGTTATAAAAGTAACTTATAGATGTTCAAGTAAAGAAATAGAAAGTATTTATCATTGTGATAAAATATATAAAATGTGCTATCAGCATTATTGTATAATTCTGATTATACCTTATAATTGCTTAGCTTCTTGTTTTAAAACATATATACATATATACATGATAATAGATTTATATCATGAAGAATATGATTAAGAAAAAATTGTAAAAAATGGTTATAGTTTCTGATTAGGAAGCTGAAACAAAAATGTAAAATTAAAATATGTAATAAATATCCACATATTAACTTAATTCAAAGAAAATAAAAGGGAACAAATCATAATTTGATATCAAAAGACTTTGTATGGCAAGTCATTAAGATAAATTTTCGTCTTAAAAATCACTCTAATCATATGAGAAAAGAGTGCAAATTGTACACTTTGTGTGACTTGTCCCTGATTTCTATATTTTTGCTGCAACAGTCTATTCAAAACCTGTAGTCATGGGTATACACCCACATAGACAAATACCTACACACACAAACATACAAAATCAAACTTCAAAAATTAAGTCCCTGCTTTGGAGATATTACTGGATTATAATTAATATCAATATTGTCACAAATAATATCCACAGTACAAGGACTCGAAAAGTGAGAAATCTATTCTTAAAATACAAGATATACAATGTTTTTTGCCCTGCAGATATCAAATTGATTTTGCTTCTATTATGTTAATTAAGAATCATCCCTGAATTAGTATAGAACAGCGAAACATTAATGCAAATGTATAGTGACTTTCAACTATGAAAATAATGTTAATTATGCAAAAGTTTAAAAAGCCATGGCATTAATAAGAGGGTTTTTTTTTTGTTTGTTTGTTTTTTATACACTTTACCCAGGGAAAATAAAATTAGGAAATATAAGAAGTTCAAATGAAATAATTATAACCTTTAATTAAAACAAATAATGTTTAAAGACAGGGAACATATTTCAAAAACAAAACCCAAAAAGGAACCAATATATTCATAGAATCACCCTGTTTGTCAGGTGAAACTGTGATAAATTCACCACAGCCACCTGTCTTCCTGCATAACTCCCAAAGAGCCCAGGCTTTTACCGGTAAGGGTTCCTCAGCAGCAGAAACTATACAGGCTAGAAGAAGGAGAAAAAACATCATCTTGCAGAACACGTTCTTCCTTCGGAAACAGAAGAGTAGAGTTGTTCAGCACAAGTGAAATGATGAACTTAATAGGCTCACAATGCTTTTCAACGTGCACAATGTGAAATGAACTGCTAATTCATGTGTAAAAATTTTTTTTCAGAAGAATTTGGCAGACTGTGTGACAGATTATTTTGTGTCAAACATTGCTTTGTTCTTACCCATGGAATTAGAATTCAGTGGAGTGTAAGATAAATGTTCATGAAGTGTTGACATTTAGAAAAAAAGTCAAGAAGACTAAGCTGTATTGGTGACATTGCTACAACAATACAACAGTGACTAACACAGCCAGTCAACTCCAAAAGATAATAAAACACAAGTTTGAAAACCTCACACAATAAATTGATGAATTTAAAAATTTTTGGTTACAATGCATTTTTCATGGAGGGGTATTATAAATTAAAAAAATTATATAGATGTATACTGTAACTTGGTCCTATACACCCTTGCATTCTCTTTTTAGATTCCAAATATTCTCTCCCAAATATCTCATATCTTCCTCTCAATGTCATTTTTAAGGGGAATTTTGCAATTTTGGTTTCTTTAAAACACACAGAAATATTATAAGAATGTGCTTTTGGTTAATGCCAGGTGTGGGCCTACTTCAGATTGTGCACAGAAACTGACATTCATTTTCCTCATCATCTATCAGGGTCATGATTTGTTTCAGCTGCAAATCGTTTTTACAGATGTGTGATATTTGGGATTCAGGACATTCTCAGGAAGTTTACAAATTTGAGGTTTGTGAAAGACCAGGTTGGGTGATAGCCAAGCTTTGCTCATCTTGTTTCTTGGTTATTCAGTGTGTTTTGCTGTGGTTTGTTAATTGTGTTGCTCAAAGATGAAACAAGACATAAAGAAATTAGATCGAGGTTCTCTAGTTCTCTCTCTCTCTCTCTCTCTCTCTCTCTCTCTCTCTCTCTCTCTCTCTCTCTCTCTCTCTCTCTCTCTCTCTCTCCTCCCTCTATCATTTTACTCTCCTGTTATTGTAAGAGGGTTGTAAGGGTAAAGCAAAAAGGTGGACAAGTGTGGAAGAAAGAAGAACCCATAATCAAAGACCAGCTACACTTTTTTCCCCATGATATCCAGTTACAATTTCCCATATGTGAGCATATGTGATATATTAGTCAGGGTTCTCTAGAGTCACAGAATTTAAGGATAGTCTCTATATAGTAAAGGCATTTATTGATGACTTACAGTCTGCAGCCCAATTCCCAACAATGATTCAGTAGTAGCTGTAAATGAAAGTCCAAGGATCTAGCAGTTACTCAATCCCACACAACGAGCAGATGAAGGAGCAAGGGCGAGACTCCCTTATTCCAATATCCTTATACTGTCTCCAGCGAAGGTGTAGCACAGATTAAAGGTGTGTTCCACCACACCTCTAATCCTAGATGAAAGGTGTGTTCCACCACACCTTTCATCCCAGATGACCTTGATTTTGGAGATTTAATCTTCTGGAATCCATTTCCAATATGCCTCAAAGTTCTCCATACCAAGATCCAGATAAGAAACTTCTATCTCCAAGCCTCTAGATAAGGGTGACTGGTGAGCCTTCCAATTCTGGATTGTAGTTCATTCCAAATATAGTCAAGTTGACAACCAGGAATAGCCACTACAGTACAATAACTTTAAAAAGAGTTGAAACAAAAATACATAATAGATTGTAATAAAATATAACCTTAAATTTGTACAAATATACAAATTATATACCAAAAAATAATTTTGCTTATTGGTGCTCTTTGGCATAAATGTAGAGTGAATAATGTATACTTTAACATACCATTTTTATATCCATCTCTTTTCCTTTCATCCCCAACCACCTTATGTATAGATCAGAGAAAAATAAGGAAAGAGGAAAGAAAAGGGGAGAAAATTTTCCCTGAATATAACCTACTTTACCTTGTTTCTTTTCTGACAAGGACCATTAACAATTCATTAACCAAAAGATCAAAAACGACCCAACTTGCTTTTTGGAAATGAGGAATTGTTCTCTTGAAATTGCTTCATTCTACATGCTATGGATGTGGGAGTAAGCGTGGGATATAGCTTTCTTTTGGTTGTCCAAAGAAAATTAGGATATTGCCCAGTCTTAAGAAAGCTAGCTGTAAAAAGGCAAGAATGCCAAAAAAGAGGAACAGGCCTCCATTCCTGGTGGGATTGCAAACTGGTACAATCATCTGGAAATCAACCTAGGTTTCTCAGAGAACTGGAAATAGATCTAGCTGAAGACCTGACTATACCATTTCTGGCCATATACAAAAATAACACACCATGCCACAAGAGCACATGCTCCACTATATTCATAGCTGGCTTATTTGTGATAGCCAAAAATTGGAAACAACCCAGATGTCCCACACCTGAAGAATGGATACAGAAAATGAAGTTCATATTCACAGTGGAATACAATTTAGCTATTAAGACCCATACATCCTGAGTTTGGCAGGCAAATGGAAGGGATTAGAAAAAACTATACTGAATGAGGTATCTCAGACCCAGTAGTACATGCATGGTATATACTAACTATTAAGTGGATATTAGCCACAAAAGTACAGAATACTCAAGATAAATTCCACAGAACTCAAGGTTAAAAATCCAAAGGGCCCAAGTTAGAATGCTTTGACCCTACTTGCAAGGGGGAGGGTATCAAAGGGCAAATGCAGGAAGGGAACTATGTGGGAGAAGGGAGTAGAAGGGCCATGAGAAAGGTGAACATGATAAGATATTGGGCTTGAAGGGAGCAGGAGTGAAGTCCCAAGGGCCAGAAGAATGAATGGAAATTCACAAACTCTAGAGGTGCGAAGTTTTGGGTTGGGGGACCACTAGAATGTACCAGAAACCTGGGATGTGAGAGAATTGCAAGACTTAAAGGAAGATACCTTTGATGACATACAATAGTGGGAATAGTGGAAAGTACAATCCAATTCCAGCAAAAACACAGGGCATCAAGTGAAGGAATGAGTTTGCCATCCCACAGTCAAAAACTCTGACACAGAATTGTTCATGTCTAAAAAATACCACAAGAGCAAGCCTGGAGAAGAGATTTGGAAAAAGTTATGCAAGTAACAAATTGGCTGAGAAAAAAATAGGGGAAACACCCCTTTATAGTAGTCACAAATAATAGGAAGTATTTTGGTGTAACTTAAACCAAGCCTGTGTCTGATTTGTATGACAAAAACTGAAAGTCTTTGAGGAGAAACATCAGCGAAGACCTCAGAAGATGGAAACATCTTGCATACTTATGAATGAATAGGATTAACCTAGTAAAAATTACCATCCTACTAGAAGAAACCTATAGACTTGATGCAATCCCAATCACATAATACTTCAAATGCATGGGAAGAGAAATTCTCAACTTCAAGTAGAAAAATGAAAATTCAAGGATAGCTTAAATAATTCTCATCATTAAAGGAACTTCTGAAAGAACACAATTCCGGACCCCAATATGTGCTACAGAGGAGAACACATGGTATTGGTACAGAGATAGCCAGATTAATAGAATTAAATTGAAGATCAAGAAATAAAACCACACACCTAGGGACACTTGATGTTTTACAAAGCAGGCAAAATCATAGAGTTAAAAAAATAATCCATTTTATGGAATCCCACTTCTTGAGTTTCTTTTTTTATGTATATTTGATTTTAGTTCCCTATCAGACTTAAGATTGATAAAGATATTTTCCCAATCTGTTGGTGGCCTTTTTTTCTTATTGACAGTGTCCTTTGCCTAACAGACGCTTTGCAATTTTTGGACAATTTGTCCATTCTTTATCTAATGGCACAAGCCATTGCTGTCCTTTACCAATACTAAATCCAATGGGGGTTAATATCCAATATATATATAAAGAACTCAAGAACTTGGATTCCAGAAAACCAAATAACCCTATTAAAAATGGGGTACAGAGCTAAAGAAAGAATTCTCAACTGAGGAACACTTAATGGTTGAGAAGCACCTGAAAGCAATGTTCAACATCCTTAATTATCAGGGAAATGCAAATCAAAACAACACTCACACAATTCAGAATGGCTAAGATCAAAAATTCAGGTGACATTGAAGGAGAAAAATTACCTGAACTCTTCAACTCAGAGTCCTACCCCTCCCATCTGAAGATTGTTCCCGGAACACTCCTGAACTCTTCACCCCAGAGTACACTCGTGAACTCTTCACCCCAGAGTACATTCCTGAACTCTTCGCCCCAGAGTCCTACCCCTCCTAACTGAGGACTGTTCTAAGAACATTTTTGAGATAAGGGCCTCCTGGTACAACCCCAGAATGTTCCAATAGATCGGGTACATTGCCAAAATATAGGACACGACCCCTTGGTTACGTAAAACCCTTGGCAAAGCCCCTCAGTTAAGCAAACTTGTACTTTTCCTACCCTGCTCCCCTTGGCTTTTTCCTATATAAGCCTGTGAAAAATTTGGGTCGTCGTCGATTCTCCTCTACACCATGCCTGGTGTATGACTTTCGACCCCAGAGCTCTGGTTTATGTGCTTTTTATGTGCTTTCTTGTTGTTGCTTTATTAAATCTTACTCTCTACATCTTAAGTTCGGTCTCAGTGTCTTCTTGGGTACGCGGCTGTCCCGAAGCTTGAGTGAGGTTCTGCCCTCCGGGAGTCTTTCAACATCAGATGCTGGCAAGGATGTGCAGAAAGAGGGACACACCTGCATTGCTGGTGGGATTGCAAGTTGGTTCATCCACACTGTATACCAGTTTGGCAGTTCTTCAGAAAACTGGACATAGTACTACCAGAAGATCCAGGAATATCTCTCTCCTGGGCATATACCCAGAAGTTGTTCCAACTTTTAATAAGGACATATGTTCCACTATGTTCATAGCAGACTTATTTATAATAGCCAAAATCAGGAAATAATACAGATGTCCCTCAACAAAGAATGCATACAGAAAATGTGGTACATTTACACAATGGAGTACTACTCAGCTATTAAAAATTGAATTTATGAAATTCTTAGGCAAACGGATGTATCTGGAGGATATCACCCTTAATGAGGTAACCCAATCACAAAAGAACACACTTGATATGCACTCTCTGATAAGTGGAAATTAGCCCACAAACTTAGAATATTCAAGGTACAATTTTCAAAATTCATGAAACTTAAGATGAAGGAAGATCAAAGTGTGGATACTTTGTTCCTTCTTATAAGGTGGAACAAAATACCCATGTGTCTTAGTTAGGATTTTATTGCTGTGAACAGACACCATGACCAAGGCAAGTCTTAATAAAACAACATTTAATTGGGGCTGGCTTACAGATTCAGAGGTTCAGTCCATTATCATCAAGGTGGTAGCATGGCAGTGTCTAGGCAGGAATGGCACAGGTAGAGCTGAGAGTTCCATGTCTTCATCCAAAGGCTGCTAGTGGAAGACTCACTGCCAGGCAACTAGGGTGAGGATCTTATACACACACAGTGACACACCCATTCCAACTAGTCACACATATTCCATCAAGGCCACACCTTCAGATGGTGTCACTCCTTCAGATCGTGCCAGTCCCTGGTCCAAGAATATACAAACCATCACACCATGGAAGGAGTTACAGAGACAAAGTTTGGAGCTGAGACTGAAGGAAAGACCATTCAGAGACTGCCATACCCAGGGATCCATCCCAGAAACAACCAGCAAACCCAATCACTATTGTATATACGAACAAGATTTTGCTCACAGGACCCTGATGTTACTGTCTCCTTTGAGCCTATGCCAGTGCCTGGCAAATACAGAAGTGGATGCTCACATTTGTCTATTGGATGAAAAACAGGATACCCAATGAAGGAGCTAGAGAATGTACCCAAGGATCTGAAGGGGTCTGCAGGAGGAACAGCAATACAAACTAACCAGTACCCTGAGTGCTCCTTTCTCTACCTGCATATGTAGCAGAGGATGGCCTAGTCAGCCATCAATAGGAGAGGCTCTTTGTCTTATGAAAATTGTATGACCCAGTATAGGGAAATGCCAGGGCTAGAAAGTAGGAGTGGGTGGGTTGGGGTGCAGGGAGATGGGGGAGGGTATAGGTGATTGTCTGAGAGGAAACTAGGAAAGGGTCTAGCATTTGAAATGTAAATAAACAAAACATCTAAATAAAAAATGAAAAAGAAGTGCAAAACTAGTAGTTAAGTACATGTAATTACATTATTAAGTCTAATGACTTAATAGATGTGTTCCTCCTCTTACAATAATAAAAATGTGGAACAAACTTAATACACATGACATTAGAATAGAGCTGAGATTGAAGAATAACCAACTATCCCAAGACCAAGGGAGACCTGTGCTATAAGAGAAAGGCAGCAGTAAGCACTGGTGTACCTGGAATACCTGGGTTATAGCTAAAGTATGTGGGAGATTGCTGAAGTCCAAATGTGGACAGATAAAGAGTAGGATACCCCGGGACAGCAAATAAAGGGGAAACTTTTGTTCGTAGGTTCTACTGGGCAAGAAATTAATTTCTCTTGGAGCAGTGTTGCAGGGCGACCTACACTTGCCATGAAGATGATGCGGAGGTTCTCTATCTTTGTTTGGTAAAACGAAACAAATTTTCAGCAAAAGGATATATTATTCTTTTTTTTTTTTTTAAACATGGTTTCTGTGTATAACAATGGCTGTCCTGGAAACTCACTTTGTAGACCAAGCTGGCCTCAAACTCACAAATCTGCCTGCCTCTGCCTCCTGAGTCCCAACATTCAGTGTGCCAAATACAACAGTATTTCATTGGGCCATATGCTGAATCTTACATCCCTTTGGATGCCAAGTAAGTGTAGGACATTAGTACACCTGCCTACCTGATTTTAGCTCTCAAGTAAGGACACAAATGACCTGT
The DNA here is from genome assembly GCF_978045245.1 of Mus caroli. Taxonomy (NCBI): domain Eukaryota; kingdom Metazoa; phylum Chordata; class Mammalia; order Rodentia; family Muridae; genus Mus; species Mus caroli. Next base: position 88,806,737 of record NW_028227262.1, read on the forward strand.
TATTTTTTTTAACACACTACAAGCATAATATTGGCAGGTTATGAAATTTTCTAATCAAACTAGGCTTCTAATACCCAGAAATGTGTACCATTACTTGCCATTTAGGATTCTCCTGTCTTGTTCAGGTCATGTGTGTCCTCAAGGCTCCTCTCTCATTGTAACCCTCATGGTGAAGTCTGTTTACTCCATGTTGTTTCTCCAAACCTTATTCTCCTAGTGGCCCTTATCTACTCTTCATTTCACCATCTGGGACCCCTAAGTAGCATAAGATATCCAGCATTATTCATTTCTGCCTGGCTAATTTACTCATCAGACTTGTATTAACCAATCAGAGTTGATAAAAAACAATGATTCCATGCTATAGAGAACATAGATAGTTGACCGTGCTGTTATCCAGACTACAACCAGATATCTGGATATACAAATCAGCATCTAAATGCACAGTGTACAAAACGGCTCCCCAACAGTCATATTTGTGTTTGTTCATATTTGTAAGTTTCTAAAAGAGTGTTACATCTGTCATTCTATGCCATATGTTTGAGACAGGGTATCGTTTTTACACATGATTGACAAATGGTATCTGAGATGTTGTCATGGTTAAAACACAGTTTCCACCCTACTTTTCAATTGCAATGACTGATGTTACAAAAATGATACTTGACGTCTTTCATTCTTTACCTTGAAGAACACCGTTTGTATTTCTTTTATTTTTTGTATTACACTACAATTATATCACTGTTATTTTTCTCCCTCTAAATTCTCCTGTATTCCCTCGCTTGCTATTTTTCAATAAATTGCTCTACTGTATATATATATATATATATATATATATATATATACACACACACACATATATTCCTAAGAGTTCATGGAACAAGTCTACTATAAAGTTTAATACAACAAGATTTCAATATTTGCTGTTAAATATCCATATATACACTCATTATATATATATATATATATATATATATACATATTTTTTTATTTACTTACATTTTAATGAAACAACTATACTACTAAAAACAAATTGGGTTATATGTATGTGATACTGGCATCATGGGGTCATTGTGTGTTCTGTGTACTTGCAGAGGTCCATTTGAGAGGAATAACAATTGCTTTAGATCACATGGATTGAAGCCCACCCACACACCCATTGGCAAGCCACAGAGAAGAATATCCCTGATGCCTAAGTGTCCTGAGGACTTCATGCCTTTATGGAGCATGGGTCTACCTGTTGTATTCTCAGTCACCACGTCTTTCAAAATCGAAGTGTTGTGTGAAAACCCAGAATGGGCTTCCAGCTCCTTACTGAGCAGTATTATTAGCACTCACAATAATTTTGATTGAACTCTTTTAAGCATTGCTGCTGGAACAGATTTATGTTTCAAGCCCTGCATTTGGCAAGAATGTAGAGATAAAAATTATCATCAATGACCAAAAGTTCTCGAACTTGGAGATGTAGCTTGTTCGTAAAGTTAGATTAACATATTTTTTATCAGTGGTTCTACTGTACAAAGTTGCAGGAAATAGTTTGAAGTTCAAAAAGGAGCACTCTTCATATTTGAATTGGGGATTACTCATGGTAAGTGAACAAGAACAATGGTATATATATCTGCTCTACCTGACTTAAATCTTTTTAAAACTGGGCAGGTGGTCAAGGTCATGATTAAGTTCATTCATATATATATATATATATATATATATATATATATACATATATATATGTGTGTGTGTGTGTGTGTGTGTGTTTGTCCTCATCTTCCAGATATGATTTAATAAAAACTTGATGATATGTAGATGTGTACCTTTAGGATGGAAAGTAGAAATGATTGATAGATTTGTATTTAAAAGTGTCGAGTCCAACTCGGCCAGCAAGAAAGATGCAGCCACTGGATCTTCTTAAAGCAGTTTACTCAGGCAGCTTCTCTTTTCAAATCCCCTAGCCTCTCTGGTTACAAGTGTTTTTCTCCACTCCAGCCACAACCACGTTCCCACCAATCACCACAGGTCACATCACCTCACCAGGCAGGCTTGCTCAGCCAATCACGGATGAGGGGCCGACCATCCACCAAACATGGGCTTGTTTACAGCCTGGAGCAGATTTCAGTCTGTCTGGCCTGTTTACAGCCTGGAATGGCTTCCCACAATTCCCCCTTTTATATTTTTTTGAAGCAAGCTCCGTGGGTGAAGATAGAGGGCTGATCCCCAGTGTACAGAAATAGGGGCCATGTACAGGATTGACTCTTAGGCTCACAGGTTTTTACCCAGAGCAACCTTGACCTGCTCCCATGCCATTTTTCCTGGGGGAAGGACACTATGACACTCAACCCTCATGCAATCAGACATACCTCCCAGAGATCGTCAAACAGCTTCCAGACTAACCTCTGTGCAGTGCTTAGCCTTACAACCCTACGGTGCGATGGCTTCATTGTTCACTCTTCATGGTAGAAAGCCAAATCTGAGATGACTGCCCTGCTTCCACTGTGGCAAAAGCTTGCACCACCATGGCGGCATTGTGGACCTGGGCATTCTGCAACCAACACATACACCATACACACAACATGCATGCCAAAACAAGGGCCACAGCGAGGGCACCTATACCAGTCCATTCTTTCCTGCAGCCAAGCCAGGTTCCACTTGGGTAGAATTCATGGTGACAATCGCTGAGAGAAGCTCATTCAACTTGCCATCAAATTTTGCAGTCCAATTTCTTAAACCAAGAGTATCCCCCATCTGTGTTCTGCACCCATGAGGGGCAGACACATGCTCATCACCAGCAAGATCAGCTTCTTTATTTTGGCAGCATCGCATTAGCCGCTCTGGAACCCACACTGGCTCTGCGCGATTCTGAGGAAACATGCAAACAGACACTCTCCCCCAGGCTAACATGGGATCCGGACCATTCCATGATCCTGTAAACACATCTTTCCATTTAGCATACCCCAGTTTACTGGAGCTGGTATTAGCATGTCGTTAAACAGCAGAGTGACCTTCCTTATCCAATTGCAAAAAAAAATTAAGGTAAAAAAGCTAATGAGATTCTTATCTTTGTGGTATGGCCATAGCCTATCCCCCCTTTTTGTTTTATTAATAATTCTTTTAAGGTTCTATGTGCTCGTTCAATGATTCCTTGGCCTTGAGGATTATATGGCAGGCCGTGTTTAACTTGTACTTCCATCTGTTGACAAAAAGACACCAGGGTTTTGGCAGTATATGCAGGGCTATTATCTGTTTTAAGTTGTTGGGGCTTACCCCAAGCTTCCCAGGCCTCCAAACAATGCTGTATAACATGGGAGGCCTTTTCTCTTGCCATGGGAGATGCATAAACTATTCCTGAACATGTGTCAATGGATACATGAACCTATTTCAATTTGTCAAATTCTGAAAAATGTGTCACATCCATCTGCCACACCTATAGAGGGAGCAAACATCTAGGATTCACTCCATAAGGTGTGTGTTGAAACTCAAGGCAACATCCACAGGTAGTGACTATATCCCGAGCTTGTGCTCCAGAGATTCCAAATTTTCTCTGCAGAGTTTTAGCATTAACATGAAATTTAGAATGAAATTGTGAGGCTAACTCCATAGGGGATGCTAAAAATATGAACTCCATACGAGTACAATTATCCAAAATATCATTTCCCCTACTTAAGTGTCCTGGAAGCCCACTATGGGCACGGAAATATCCAATATATAATGGTTGGCTTCTTTCCCACAGCAACTTCTGTAATTGTAAGGCCAAGGCTTGGATGGTACTACAAGCTTTTATTTGGCCTGCCACTTCTAGGGATAAAACTAAATTAACTACATATTGTGAATCTGAAATTAGATTAAAAGGAAAATCACAATCCTTAATGACCTCAATAAATATTTGTAATTCCACCATCTGTGTAGTACAGGGATAATACTGCCTGACCACAGGATCTTTCCCCTCTACCATATATACTCCACATCCGGTTTTTGATCCATCAGTAAACACGTTAACTGCATCCTTAATGGGTGTTTTCCTCACCACTTGAGGGAAAATGTCTGGATATTCCTTAAAAAAGGTCATTAATGGATGTTTGGGATAATGATTATCAAATGGGCCCTCATTAATACAAGCTAAAATAGCCCACTCATCAATATTTGCTGTTAAGATCTTTTGCTGATACCCATCATAAGGGATTACAATAGAGCTGGGTTTTATACCAAAAAAATTGTAAACAATGCTAAATTCCCAACAAGGCTAAAGAAGCCACTATTGTAGGGTAATGATCTAATGTCCTCCCAGCGGATATTTTGGAATAGATCCATAACAATGGGCCTTCTTGCCACAATAACCCTGTGGGTTACATCTCAGTAGGTAATATTATCAAAATGATGGGTAACCCTTCTCTACAACGCTGAAGCTGGGTTTTAATCAATTCTTCTTCCACTAGGGTACTGGCCTTTCTAGCTTCAGGTGTTAATTCCCTTTAGGAACTTAACTCCGAGTCTCCTTCTAAAATTTGAAACAGAGGTTTTAATTTAACATTTGGGATCTTCAAATAGGGCCAAATCCAATTGATATCGCCTAACAATTCCTGAAAATCATTTAAAGTATGCAAGGAATCAACCCTCAACTGTATCTTTTGAGGCCAAATGGACATAGGGGCGATCCTTGTTCCTAAATAGGACACTATTTTATCATGATTACAGGAATGCAAAGTAAAAGCAAATCTAACAATGTCTTTCGAATCCAACAGAATGGAAAAAAAAAGAATCTTTAATATTAATTACTATTAGAGGCCACTTATCTGGCAGGGCAGATAAAAGAGGCAGACCCCTCTGAATGGAGCCCATCACCTGTATCTGTGCATTAATAGCTCGCAGATCATGTAATAACCTCCATTTGCCAGATTTCTTTCTGATAACAAAAATTGGGGTATTCCATGGAGATACAGAAGGTTGAATATGACCCAAAAGATATTGTTCTTCAACTAATTCCTTAGCAGCTTGTAATTTTTCTGAGGATAATGGCCACTGAGGCACCCACACCAGTTCCTCAGTTTTCCAGGTTATGGGAATGCATCCCCCAGTGGCCCCTAGGAAAAACCCATTCCTTCCCGAGGCTTTCTTTTAATTGGGAGAATTGGGGACTTACTTCCTTGCAACCCTTTTCCCAACCCGAAGGGTGGGTGCCATCCCATATCTTTCATCATCTACTGGGAGGCATCAGAATATTCATTAGTAAGTCTTAATTGTAGATCCTTCAACAAATCCCTGCCCCATAAGGTAATGGGCATCTCAAGCACATATGGCTTAAACATCCCATCATGCCCTTCCTTATCTTTCCAAGGGAGCATCCTGGCACTTATGTCTGGACTCTTTGCACAGCTCAGGCCTTGTAATATTTGTTCTGACTCCTGAATCGGTCATCCTTTTGGCCAGTCCTTAATCCAAAAGGCAGTATGAAAAATTTTTGCATCCTTCACTCTTAGCAGCTCATCGAGTGCTGAAAAAATTGGGTGTGACTGTGACGATCCCATACCTAGTCTTTCACGCCCCATACAGTCGCCACAGCATCAAAAAGGGCTCAGAAAAATTACTCAAATGGCTAGAAAAAGAAAGTAACCCATAGACTGTCTCTATTATCCTCTTAGTTTCACTACCCTCTTACTTTCACTTTCTCTCTTACTTTCACTTTCTCATCTCCAGAGCTGGAGAGCCTTATTGTCTCTTTACCGAGAGCTTAATCCCAATCCCGGGATAGTGAGTACTCATCCTGTCGACAGACACTGACTGCAGAAAGTTCTGAACCTCTTCGGTGGGGGAATCGGGTCCCGGGTTTTGGCACCACTTGTCGTGTCCAACTGGGCCAGCAAGAAAGACACAACCACTGGTTCTTCTTAAAGCAGTTTACTCAGGCAGATTCTCTCTTCAAATCCCCCAGCCTCTCTGGTTACAAGTGTTTTTCTCCACTCAAGCCACAACCATGCACCCACCAATCACCACAGGTCATATCACCTCACCAGGTAGGCTTGCTCAGCCAATGGATTTCCATCCGGCTGGCCTGTTTACAGCCTGGAGCAGATTTCCGTCCAGCTGGCCTGTTTACAGCATGGAATGGTTTCCCACATAAAAGTTTATATTTGTGATTAAAATTTATACAATATTAATTTTCAAGATAAATAATTAAATAAATAATTGATCTTTTCTTTATTAACTACAAATTGCAGCATTTCAGTAAAAAGAAAATGACAGAAAATTACATGACCTTCTTATACCTTTCTAATCTATAACAAGTTGTTAGTTATGAATATATATTTGTTCTTGGGAATGAAATATTTTCTTCTTAGCATATAATATATAAGCTGTTTTTTAATTAAATGTATTTGAAAATATAATCTTAAAAATAATCATTCATTAAAAGAAAAATAGAATGTAATCACATCTTAATGTTATGCTACTTGAAAAAAATTGGCTGGGATATCTAAGCAGTGAGAAAAACTTAAGTTTCTTAGGAGCTTGTCCTGTTTCATTCACTGAGTGTGTGTGTGTGTGTGTGTGTGTGTGTGTGTGTGTGTGTATGTGTGTGTGTGTATGTGTGTGTGTGTGTGAGAGAGAGAGAGACAGAGAGAAGAGAGAGACAGAGAGAGAGAGAGAGACAGAGAGAAGAGAGAGAGAGAGAGAGAGAGAGAGAGAGAGAGAGAGAGAGAGAGAGAGAGAATTGTGTGACTATTTAATTCTTTTCCCTGATTATTTTTCTTTTTACCTTCTCTCCAGGCACCAAGTGGTCCTGTGGATTCTTGTAGGTCAAGGGATGTGCTGGCTCTACTGAATCAGGCTTTACCCCGCTCCGAGAATAGTTGATGGATGAATTGCCAACTCGGTGCCCTCACCTCAGTTTACCCTAACCTGACTAGGCTATTCTTCAACATGTCCCCTTAAGATATTTTTGGAAATTTCCTGGCAGAAACCATACAACAACAGAAAAGCAATTGAAATACCTAATATCCTTAGATATTTTATATAATTGTAACACCTACATTTTGATATGCATGAAATATTACCATTCATGATAGGGTGATGAATGAGTGTTTGATGTTGGCTCCTGTTAAATTCTATTGCAAGATGTGCAATGAGTGTCTTATTGAAAAATCTTTTGCTATATAAATGCAATTAATCCTGCATAAAGCCAGTAATGACTTTAATAACAGTAGGGATTACATAAATTCTTGAGTGACAATTGTGAATACTTTGTGTTTACAGTCTTGAATCGACCTCAGACTTTAATTACAGTGACTCAAGATTAGTGACTAATACAATGGGAGAAGAGGCCCTTGGTCCCATGAAGGCTTGATGCCCCAGTGTAGCAGAATGTAAGAGTAGGAATGTGGGAGTGAAGAAGAGAGGATGAGTTGGGGGGTACATGATTCTAGGGGAGAAATCAGATAAGGGGATAACACTTGAAATGCAAATAAAGAAAATATCCAATGAAAAACTGAAATGCCCAAAATGTAATCATTCATATTAGGGTGATGCGTTTTTAATGACAACTCCTGATAAATTCCACTGCAGGATGTGCACTCGATACTTTATTGAAAAATCTTTTGCATTATTAAAATCAATGCAATTGATCATGATTAAAGCCAGTAATGATTTTTAATAATGGTAGTGTTTACAGAAATTATTTAGTGACAATTTTGAATACATTTTTACAATCTTGAATCCACCACAAATTTTAATTCCAGAGAACCAACAATAGTGATTAATATGTTTCTGCTTATGAGATCAAGGCTCCCACTTAGCGCATGAATTTCTGAGGAGAGACAAAGAGGGGGACAGTTTTAAAAACTACTGGATTTTGGTAATAATTTCTTGTAAGGATTTTATATTACTGATGTGGAAAACAAGAATATTTATTATTTGCTCTAATTTGAAGTTGTCATTGATCTAATTTTATAAGAATCAACTTAACATCTTTCATAGACTTCTTCAATATTTTTAGTAGGAATTCTGAGTTGCTGTGTCAGCTTCACATATTCATTATGCATTTTTTTCAGTGATGTTTGTTCTACTTTTTACATTGCATGGAAGAAACTTCAGAAGAGACAGCCAATATAATCACAGGAACAAATCTAAGTTCATCAAATCTTCTCGTTAGTTAGTAAAACCTGCTACTTCAATAATCCTCCCTACCAGAAAGGTGATGCCAGTCAGGGAAACATTCTGAAGTCAGGTAAGTCATTCTTACTTGGAATAAGTTAATATCTATCTGTCCAATCATATCTAAATCACTAAATTAAAATGAGGAATATTAAAATCATTGTTAAATTATTATTCAAATTACCCTGCACAATTCAACTTAGATTTCACATAATCATGACTATACTTGAAATAAGTAAGTAAACATATTCCTGCACCAGTGTGTCATGAAAATAAATCCAGGGGACACAGTTATATTGCAACAAACAACAAGAAAAAAAAAACAGTTTTCTAACGAATAACATTTACATACTTATAGTTCCTGGAAGTAATTCCCATCCTTAAGAAACTGGGCTTCAAAGAAGTTGGTGGAATTGGAGAAAAAAAATATATCACAATATATAAATCATTTGGGGCTGGAATAAATACACTTTCCTTCAAAGAACATGATATAAACATTCCTATATATTTATTTACTTACTTATAGTTTAGTTTTGAGAATTAAAATAATTAAATTGTTTTGAAACTTTCCTTTCCCCTACAAAAATCTGAGTGTGTGCCCATCTACAATCTCCTTCAAATTCAGGCCATCTTTTTTCATTGATTACCATAATATGGTTATATTTGTTTTATTATAATAGTTTTGTTTTATCTTATATCATACAAATTATGTATTATTTTATATAAAGAATTAATTTATGAAATATGAAATATTCATTCATAAACATAACACTTTTCCTCTATAAATTGAAAGTTTGATGTGTCTCATATCTGTTTTTAATTATATTTTTCTTAAAACAATGTTGAACTTTCTTTCATGATAATCCCATTTTCTAGCATACTTCAAAATAGTTTTTCTACATTAAATCATTGAGTCTGGGAAACATTTCCTTATTACTTAACACAAAGTAGAAAATCATGTTTACGCCTGTATGGGAACAATTTTAGCAAAACCTATATTTAAATATTTATTTGATTTTTGTTTGTTTTGTGTCACATAGCAGGATTCATTCATAAGTGCATTTCCCCACCATACCGCTGGGGAGCAGATTTTACTCACTTCCATATAAGCCTCCCTCAACTACTGGATAAAAGTAGATGTTTGGAAAAAGAAGAACAGTATCAAGCAACCTCCACATCCCAGGGATGGAATCAGTCCTGTTTGTCCCGGGACATTCTCTTAGGAAGAAACCCCCTGTAACATTAAACACAATGGACCATTTATCCACTGAAGACACTGTTAGAAAAGATCACATTCCTTACAGAACACGTAAATAATGCAATCTATCCTGAATCATTGCTACTCACAGGAATTTGAGCAATAAAACCACTTAATTTTAGGAGACCAAACTGTGTGTAGTTGGCACTTCTCATTTTCCTTCAACAATGCATATTAAGCAATAAACCATCCCTATTTCATATTTACCATGAAACACCTATTTGTCCCTAAAGAAAACACATATTGTTGAAAGTGAGACACATTGCTGGTCTGGATCCTGTCTTCTATGATGTTATTCCTTGGTTCATAAATGTCTTCATTTATCATCTTTTCAGTCTACTATTCATGTAGGGAATGGACTGACTTACTGTTTGCACCAAGATTTGTGGATAGGATTATGGCTTAGAATCATAATTGACACCATTTCTCAAGTCAACAAAATGAAGAAAGTGAATTCACTGATTCCCATTTCAACAAATTGTTTCTTCTACCCAAATAACTTTTCTTACCTGACATAAAATTCCATGCTCATTAATCTGTATTGGTTAAAATACTTAACCTCACACATCAGCATCCTCACTGCCATTGTACTTACAGATTTGCCTGCTAGGTAGATGGCATTAAACTTCCCTAAAGGCTAATAATAGTGAAGAATTAAATTCATCAGTCATGGCATATGAGTTTGAGCCCCACACACACACTAGTTGATCCATAATCTTCTGTAACTTCATTTCTGAGGAATATCATATTGTATTGGTGGGTACTCCATATATATATTGTACATGGGACCAAAAACCTATACACATAAAATGATAAAATGAAATTACTGAAAATTTAAAGGTAGGAAATGTATGATATAAATGTATAAGTAAAGTAATAAAATATTTAATATTGTAAAAGAAAAGAATTATATATAATGAGCTAACAGGATTTTTGTGGTTTTCTGTTTAAATATCATAATTGCCTAATATCTTATTTGAAAACATATATTCATATATACATGGCAATAGTTTCATATCATGTAAAATACGATTAAGAAAAAAACAGTGTAAAAGAATATATTATAGGTTCCTGTTAGGAAACTGCACTAACAAAAGTAATCTTAAATAATTTTAATAAAAATCTGCATACATATGTGTTCAAATTAAATTAAAAAAAATCAATCATACATTGATACATTGGTATCAAAAGTCTTTATGTGGAAAGGCATTAGGACCAGTTTTCCTTTTAGAAATCACTCGGATCCTAGGATGAAAGAGTTAAAATTGTATACATAGTGTTGCTTTGTTCCTGATTTCTACATGTTTGCTGCATTATTTCTTTCAAAACTGGACACACACACACATACATACATACACACACACATGCACACGCACACGCACACACACAGACACAGACACATATGTACAAAATCAACTTTTCAAAATGTCTCTCTTTTGGCGATATTACTGGATTAACATATTATCCCATATATTGTCCATAGTTGAATGACTCTAAAGGAGAGAAATCTATTCCTCAATATGTGATATATAATGTGTTTGTCTTGCAAATATCAACTTGACTTTAGGTTTCTATTTTATTGATAATGAGTCATCCCTTAATTCATATAAAATAATGAAACAGTTTTTGCAAATGGATATTGCCTTTCAACTACTTAAGTAAAATTATGCAAATATTAAAAACTATGGCATTAATAAGAGATTAATTTTCATACTGTTCATGCAGTTAAAATAAAATTAGGGAATATAAGTAGCTCAAATGAGTTTAACTTTAAATTAAAACAAACAATGTTTTAAGGCATGAGGCATATTCCAAATAGAAAAGCCATAAATGAACCAATATGTTCATAAATCACACTGCTTGCCAGTTCAATCTGTGATAAATTCACCACATCCACCTTTCTTCCTACGTAACTTCCTGAAATCCCCACATTGTGCCTGTAAGGGTTCCTCAGCTTTAGAAACCAAAGGGGCTACAGCAATGAGAGAAATATTCTCTTTCTTCTGAAGTAGAAAAATATAGGTGCTCAGCTGCTGATGAAATGATGAACAGAAGAGAATTCCAAAGCATTTCAGTGTGCACAATGTGCTAATTCACTATTTTGTTTACTATCAGACCAGGTTGGCACACTGATTGGAAACATTTGTGAGTGTTTGGCATTGCTTTGTTTTAATCCACTGTATTAGAATTCAGTGGTGTGTAAGATAAATGTTCCAGAACTGTTGACATTCAGAAAAATAAGTTAAGAAGGGCAAGCTGGTTTGGTGAATTGGTCACAATACAACAGTGACTAAGAAAGCCAGTGAACATCAAGAGATAATTAAGAACAAGCTGAAAAATCTCAAACAGTAAATTGATGATGTTGCAAATTTGTTGGTTATAACATATTTTGGATTGAGGGGTATTATATAATTTCAAAATTTTTATATAAATATATAGTATATCTTTATGTTAGCTATCCTCACATACTTCTTTCAGATTTCAAAGATTTTCTCTGAAATATCTCATATTTTTCTCGTAGTGACAATGTTGGAATTTTAATTTATTTAAAACACAGAGAAATATTATGAAAATATCCTTAAAGTTAATGACAGTTGTGAGGCTGCTTCAAATTGTCCACAGCAACTATTTTTTTCCTCATCATCTAGCAGTATTGTGGTTTTGCCAGCATTAGATAGTACTTATTGTTGTGTGATATTTGAATTCAGAGACCCTTACAGGGGGTAAAAAAAATTTAGATCATTGAGAGTCTTGGTTGGCTGTTGTCTATTCATTGTTGGTCCTGAGTCCTGGTCATTCAGTGTGACAGATTATGGTTTGTTAATTGTATTTTCTTTATTAGATATTTTCTTCATTTACATTTCAATTGCTATCCTGAAAGTCCCCTATACTCTCCCCCAACCCTACTCCCCTACCCACTCACACTTCTTGGCCCTGGCATTCCCATGTACTGGGGATTATAAAGTTTGCAAGACCAAGGGGCCTCTCTTCCCAATGATGGATGACTAGGCCATCTTCTGCTACATATGCAGCTGAGACCCAAGCTCTGTGAGTACTGGTTAGTTCATATTGTTGTTCACTATAGGGTTGCAGTCCCCTTCAGCTCCTTGATTACTTTCTCTAGCTCCTCCTTTTGGGGCCCTGTGTTCCATCCCAGAAATTTAGAATACCCAAAATACAATTTGCAAAACACAAGAAAATCAAGAAGGAAGACCAACACATGGGTACTTTATTCCTTCTTAGAATAGGGAACAAAATACCCATGGAAGGAGTTACAGAGACAAAGATTGGGGCTGAGACCAAAGGATTGACCATCCAGAGACGGCCCCATCCGGGGAATCATCCCATAATCAGGCACCAAACACAGACACTATGGCATATGGCAGCATGATTTTGTGGAAAGGACCCTGATATAGCTGTCTTGAGTGAGGCTAGGCCAGTGCCTGGCAAAAACAGAAGTGGATAGTCACAGTCATCTATTGTTATTTGTATTGCTCAAAGATGAAACAAAGAAAAGACACAAGTCTCTCTCTCTCTCTCTCTCTCTCTCTCTCTCTCTCTCTCTCTCTCTCTCTCTCTCTCTCTCTCTCTCTCATTTTTCTCTCCTATCTTTTGATAGAAGTCTGAAAGTGTAAAAAAAGGGGACAAGTTAAGAAGATAGAATGGTAGAAGATAGAAGCAATTATGAAGCATCACAGATCAGCAACACTTTGTTTTTTCTTCCCGATGATACTCAATTACTTTTGCCCATATGTGTTCATTCACCTGGATATGGGTTCCTTACAACAGTGCCTGTTGTCCTCAGGAAGATTTAGGATTAATCACTCACTAAGTAATCTTGAATTATATTCATGTTTGAATAGCTCAAAATCTGCCTAAGATGGGCTTGCAGTATATTAATTAAAATTCCTGGTCTCTGTTTTTTTTTTTTTTTTCATAAACAAAAATGGGCTAGAACAGACAGAAAATTCCTGTTTTTTTTTTTGTTGTTGTTTGTTTTGTTTTGTTTTGTTTCCTTCAGATGGACTGAAGCTATACAAAGAATTAACTGCTGTGAGTGGGAGACTGGGATTTTAAAAGTACTAAGGTTATTTACTTCTCTATTTCTGTAATGTCATTCTGCGTCCTTATTTCCTTTTGTAGGATTTAAGGATCTGAGCCACGTGTTGATTATCAGTGGTAGATTTATCTTCTCTGATAGCTGAAATGGATGCAAAGACAAGGGCTGCTGTTGCTGAAAAACAGGAAAGGGGATTGCCTCCAATATTTCTGAAGGAATGTTTCTTTCACACAGTATTTTCAATGAGATACATGAAAAATGGTTAGGTAACAAGATTCCAAACAATATCACAAAAATTTAGGGTGAATATTAAGTCTGGATATTTATGCATGATATCAAGTATACTGAGCTGTACTCGTAAATATAGCATCCACATTCTATAAAAGTCTGGAAAATTGAAAGCCTTTATGGTCACAATTGATATCAGAAATATGTTTTTACTCATGTTGATTTTGTAATATGACTCATGTCATATTGTAACTTTTTAAATTCTCATTTTCAGATTAATCCTCTTTGACAACTTCCTTAAAGAACAAAACCTACTAAAGAACAACAAAAAACGAAACAAAACAAAACAAATAACCCAAGACAACAAATGTTTTTTTTTTATTTGTATTTTCTTTATTACATATTTTCCTCAATTACATTTCCAATGCTATCCCAAAAGTCCCCCATAACCTCCCCCTCACTGCCCTACCCACCCATTCCCCCCCCCCTTTTTTTGGCACTGGTGTTCCCCTGTACTGGGGCATATAAAGTTTGTGTCCAATGGGCCTCTCTTTCAGGTGATGGCCGACTAGGCCATCTTTTGATACATATGCAGCTAGAGTCAAGAGCTCCGGGATACTGGTTAGTTCATAATGTTGTTCCACCGATTGGGTTGCAGATCCCTTTAGCTCCTTGGGTACTTTCTCTAGCTCCTCCATTGGGAGCCCTGTGATCCATCCAATAGCTGACTGTGAGCATCCACTTTTGTGTTTACAAGGCCCCAGGATAGTCTCAAAAGAGACAGTCATATCTGGGTCCGTTCAGCAATATCTTGCTAGTGTAAGCAATGGTGTCAGCGATTTGAAGCTGATTATGGGATGGATCCCTGAATATGGCAGTCTCTAGATGGTCCATCCTTTCTTCACAGCTCCAAACTTTTTCTCTGTAACTCCTTCCATGGGTGTTTTGTTCCCAATTCTAAGAAGGGGCACAATGTCCACACTTTGGTGTTCATTCTTCTTGAGTTTTATGTGTTTATCAAATTTTATCTTATATCTTGGTTATCCTAAATTTTGGGCTAATATCTACTTATCAGTGAGTACATATTGTGTGAGTTCCTTTGCGATTGTGTTACCTCACTCAGGATGATGCCCTCCAGGTCCATCCATTTGCCTAGGAATTTCATAAATTCATTCTTTTTAATAGCTGAGTAGTATTCCATTGTGTAAATATACCACATTTTCTGTATCCATTTCTCTGTTGAGGGACATCTGGGTTATTTCCAGCTTCTGGCTATTATAAATAAGGCTGCTATGAACCTAGTGGAGCATGTGTCCTTCTTACCAGTTGGAACATCTTCTGGATATATGCCCAGGAGAGGTATTGCTGGATCCTCCAGTAGTATTATGTCCAATTTTCTAAGGAACCACCAGACTGATTTCTAGAGTGGTTGTACAAGCTTGCAATCCCACAAACAATGGAGGAGTGTTCCTCTTTCTCAACATGCTCGCCAGCATCTGCTTTCACCTGAATTTTTGATCTTAGCCATTCTGACTGGTGTGAGGTGGAATCTCAGGGTTCTTTTGATTTGCATTTCCCTGATTATTAAGGATGTTGAACATTTTTTCAGGGTCTTCTCTGCCATTCGGTATTCCTCAGGTGAGAATTCTTTGTTCAGTTCTGAGCCCCATTTTTTAATGGGGTTATTTGACTTTCTGGACTCTACCTTCTTGAGTTCTTTATATATATTGGATATTAGTCCCCTATGAGGTTTAGGATAGGTAAAGATCCTTTCCCAATCTGTTGGTGGTCTTTTTTTCTTAGTGAAGGTGTCTTTTGCCTTGCAGAAGCTTTGCCGTTTCATTAGGTCCCATTGGTCAATTCTCAATCTTACAGCACAAGCCATTGCTGTTCTATTCAGGAAATTTTCCCCTGTGCCCATATCTTCAAGGCTTTTCCCCAGTTTCTACTCTATAAGTATCAGTGTCTCTGGTTTTATGTGAAGTTCCTTGATCCACTTAGATTTGACCTTAGTACAAGGAGATAAGAATGGATCGATTCAAATTCTTCTACATGATAACAAAAGTTGTGCCAGCACCATTTGTTGAAAATGCTGTCTTTCTTCCACTGAATGGTTTAAGCTCCCTTGTCGAAGATCAAGTGGCCATAGGTGTGTGGGTTTATTTCTGGGTTTTCAATGCTATTCCATTGGACTACTTGTCTGTTACTATACCAGTACCATGCAGTTTTATCACAATTGCCTTGTAATAAAGCTTTAGGTTAGACATGGTGATTCCACCAGAGGTTATTTTATCCTTGAGAAGATTTTTTGCTATCCTAGTTTTTTGTTATTCCAGATGAATTTGCAGATTGCTCTTTCTAATTCTTTGAAGAATTGAGTTGGGATTTTGATGGGGACTGCATTGAATCTGTAGTTTGCTTTTGGCGAGATAGCCATTTTTACAAAGTTGATCCTGCCAATCCATGAGCATGGGAGATCTTTCCTTCTTCTGTGATCTTTAATTTCTTTCTTCAGAGACTTGAAGTTTTTATTATACAGATCTTTCACTTCCTTAGTTAGAGTCACACCAAGATATTTTATATTATTTGCGACTATTGAGAAGGGTGTTGTTTCTCTAATTTCTTTCTCAGCCTGTTTATTCTTTGTGGAGAGAAAGGCTATTGACTTGTTTGAGTTAATTTTATATCCAGCTAATTCACCGAAGCTGTTTATCAGGTTTAGGAGTTCTCTGGTGGAATTTTTAGGGTCACTTATATATACCATATTATCATCTGCAAAGAGTGCTATTTTGACTTCATCGTTTCCAATTTGTATCCCCTTGATCTCCTTTTGTTGTCTAATTGCTCTGGCTAGGACTTCAAGTACAATGTTGAATAGGTATTGAGAGAGTGGACAGCCTTGTCTTGTCCTTGAATTTAGTGGGATTGCTTCAAGCTTCTCACCATTTACTTTGATGTTGGCTAATGGTTTGCTGTAGATTGCTTTTATCATTTTTAGGTATGGGCCTTGAATTCCTGGTCTTTCCAAGACTTTTATCATGAATTGGTGTTGGATCTTGTTTAATGCTTTTTCCACATCTAACGAGATGATCATGTGGTTTTTGTCTT
Source organism: Mus caroli (assembly GCF_978045245.1). NCBI lineage: Eukaryota > Metazoa > Chordata > Mammalia > Rodentia > Muridae > Mus > Mus caroli. The sequence continues at coordinate 88,823,521 of NW_028227262.1, forward strand.
TGAGTTTGTTTATATAATGGATTATGTTGATTGATATCCCTATATTAAACCATCCCTGCATCCCTGGAATAAATCCTACTTGGTCAGGATGGATGATTGCTTTAATGTATTCTTGGATTCGGTTAGCGAGAATTTTATTGAGGATTTTTGCATCTATATTCATAACGGAAATTGGTCTGAATTTCTCTCTCTTTGTTGGATCTTTCAGTGGTTTAGGTATCAGAGTAATTGTGGCTTCAGAGAATTAGTTGGGTACAGTTCCTTCTACTTCAATTTTGTGGAATAGTTTGTGCAGAATTGGAATTTGATCTTCTTTGAAGGTCTGGTAGAACTCTACACTAAACCCATCTGTTCCTGGGCTCTTTTTTGGCTGGGAGACTATTAATGACTGCTTCTATTTCTTTAGGGGATATGGGACTGTTTAGATCGTTAAATTGATCATGATTTAAGTTTGGTACCTGGTATCTGTCTAGAAATTTGTCCATTTTGTCCAGGTTTTCCAGTTTTGTTGAGTACAGCCTTTTGTAGAAGGATCTGATTGTGTTTAGGATTTCTTCAGGATGTGTTGTTATGTCTCCCTTTTCATTTCTGATTTTGTTAATTAGGATGTTGTCCCTGTGCCCTCTAGTATGTCTAGCTAAGGGTTTGTCTATCTTGTTGATTTTCTCAAAGAACCAACTCCGCAATTGGTTAATTCTTTGAATAGTTCTTCTTGTTTCCACTTGGTTGCTTTCACCCCTGAGTTTGATTATTTCCTGCCATCTACTCCTCTTGGGTGAATTTTCTTCCTTTTTTTCTAGAGCTTTTAGATGTGTTGTCAAGATGCTAGTGTGTGCTCTCTCTAGTTTCTTTCTGGTGGCACTCATTTCATTGTGTCCCATAGGTTTGGGTATGTTGTGGCTTCATTTTCAATAAACTCTAAAAAGTCTTTCATTTCTTTGTTTATTCTTTCCTTGACCAAGGTATAGTTGAGAAGAGTGTTGTTCAGTTTCCAGGTGAATGTTGGCTTTCCATTATTTATGTTGTTATTGAAGATCAGCCTTAGTCCATGGTGATCTGATAGGATGCATGGGACAATTTCAGTATTTTTGTATCTGTTTAGGCTTGTTTTGTGACCAATTATGTGGTTAATTATGAAGAAGGTACCATGAGGTGCTGAGAAAAATGTATATCCTTTTGGTTTAGGATAAAATGTTCTGTAGATATCTGTCAGATCCATTTATTTCATAACTTCTGTTAGTTTCACTGTGTCCCTGTTTAGTTTCTGTTTCCATGATCTGTCCACTGGTGAAAGTTGTGTGTTGAAGTCTCCCACTATTATTGTGTGAGGTACAATATGTGCTTTGAGCTTTACTAAAGTTTATTTAATGAATATGGCTGCCCTTGTATTTGGAGCATAGATATTCAGAATTGATAGTTTGTCTTGGAAGATTTTACCTTTGATGAGTATGAAGTGCCCCTCCCTGTTTTTTTGATGACTTTGGGTTGGAAGTCAATCTTATCAGATATTAGAATGGCTACTCCAGCTTTTTCTTCATACCATTTGCTTGGAAAATTGTTTTGCAGCCTTTCATTCTGAGGTAGTGTCTATCTTTTTCCCTGAGATGAGTTTCCTGTAAGCAGCAAAATGTTGGGTCTTGTTTGTGTAGCCAGTTTGTTAGTCTATGTCCTTTTTTGGGGGAGTTGAATCCATTGATATTAAGAGATATTAAGGAAAAGTAATTGTTGGTTCCTGTTATTTTTGTTGTAAAAGTTGGCATTCTGTTCTTGTGGCTGTCTTCTTTGAGGTTTGTTGAGGGATTACCTTCTTGCTTTTTCTAGGGCATGATTCCCATCCTTTTATTGTTTTTTTTTTTCTGTTATTTTCCTTTGAAGGGCTGGATTTGTGGAAAGATAATGTGATAATTTGCATTTGTGTTGAATACTTTGGTTTCTCCATTTATGCTAATTGAGAGTTTGGCTGGGTATAGTAGCCTGGGCTGGAATTTGTGTTCTCTTAGTGTCTGTATAACCTGTGTCCAGGCTCTTCTGGCTTTCATAGTCTCTGTTAAAAAAATCTGGTGTAATTCTGATGGGCTTGCCTTTCTATGTCCTTGACATTTTTCCCTTACTGCTTTTAGTATTCTATCTTTATTTAGTGCATTTGTTGTTCTGATTATTAAGTGTCTGGAGGAATTTCTTCTCTGGTCCAGTCTATTTGGAGTTCTGTACGCTTCTTGTATGTTCATGAGCATCTCTTTCTTTAGATTTGGGAAGTTTTCTTCTATAATTTTATTGAAGATATTTGCTGTTCCTTTGAATTGAAAATCTTCATTCTCATCCACTCCTATTATCCGTAGGTTTGGTCTTCTCATTGTGTCCTGAAGTTCCTGGATGTTTTGAGTTAGGATCTATTTGCATCTTCCATTTTCTTTGATTGTTGTGCCTATGTTCTCTATGGACTCTTCTGCACCTGAGATTCTCTCTTCCATCTCTTGTATTCTCTTGCTGATGCTCGTATCTATGGTTCTAGACTTCTTTCCTTGGGTTTCTATCTCCAGCATTGCCTCACTTTGGGTTTTCTTTATTGTGTCTACTTCCCTTTTTAGGTCTAGTATGGTTTTGTTTATTTCCATCACCTGTTTGGATATGTTTTCCTGTTTTTCTTTAAGGACTTCTACCTGTTTGGTTGTGTTTTCCTGTTTTTCTTTAAGGAATTGTAACTGTTTAGCAGTGTTCTCCTGTATTTCTTTAAGTGAGTTATTGAAGTCCTTCTTGATGTCCTCTACCATCATCATGAGGCATGCTTTTAAATCCGGGTCTGGCTTTTCGGGTGCATTGGGTTGCACTGGACTGGGCGAAGTGGGAGTGCTGGGTTCTGATGATGGTGGGTGGTCTTGGTGTCTGTTAGTAAGATTCTTACTTTTACCTTTTGCCATCTGGTAATCTCTGGAGTTAGTTGTTTTAGTTGTCTATGTTTAGAGATTGTTCCTCTGGTAATTCTGTTACCCTCTTTCAGCAGACCGGGGAGACTAGCTCTCTCCTCTGAGTTTCAGTGTTCAGAGCAGTCTCTGCAGGCAAGCTCACCTCTTACAGCGAAGGTGCACAATTATCTGGCATTCTGACCTTCTCCTGGCCAGAAATAAAGGGCCAAACCAGGACCTTTCCCAGAAGCTGTGTTGTTTTGGCCTTTCCCAGAAGTTGTTAATTTCAGTAGTCCACACTCTCACCTGTACAGACTACTTTCTGAGGAGTCCCGGATCCCAAATGGCTGCTGCAGATCCTAATGCTAGGGCCTCCTAGGCCGGGCAGGCACCTGACCTCTGGCCAGGAATGTGGCCGGATGTCTGAAGCCTGAAAATGGTGCTATCGCAGAAGCTCTGTGTCTCTCGCCTGTCCCAAAAGCTGTTAGCTACTATAGTCCACACTCTCAGCTGTGCAGGCTACTTTCTGAGGAGTCCGGGAACCAAGGTGGCTCCCTCTAATCCTGAGGCAGAAGCCTCTGGGGTCAGGCAGACACCTGTGCTCTGGCTGGGAAGTTGGCTTTATGTCTGGAGCCCAATAATGTCACTGCCTCAGAAGTTTTGTGGCTCTTGCCTGTCTCAGAAGCTGTTTGCTTCTGTGTTCCACGCTCTCGCCTGTGCAGACAACTTTCTGCAGAGTCCCGGAGACAAGATGGCTCCATAGATCCTGAGGCAAAAACCTCCCAGGCTGGGCAGACCCCTGTCCTCTGGCTGAGATGGTGGCCGGATATCTGAAGCCTGAAAATGGCGCTGCCTCAGAAGCTCTGTGGCTCTCGCCTGTCCCAGAAGTTGTTAGCTTCTGTAGTCCACACTCTCACCTGTGCAGGCTTCTTTCTGCCTAGTCCAGGAACCTCTTTATTTGGATTTTTTTCTTTTAATTTCAAGGAGAAACAATTATGGTACATGTCTTACAAAATGTTCTGTTTCTGATAAAACACATCATTAAGACTGCAACTCTTATAAAGTAAAGCTTAAAGTTTTAGAGGTTTAGTCATAATCAGCATGGTGGTTGGCATGGGCATTGTCAGTGCTAGGGAAGGAATTGAGAGTTCCAAATTCTAATCATCATGAAACAGGAAGAGACACTGGACATGCCTTTAGCATTAGAAACCTCAAACCTCACTCCAAGTGGCACTTCCTCCAAGAAGATCACATCTACTGCCACAAGGCCAACCTTCAAGTCTCTCGAAAGCACCAACTCTCTCTACTGACCAAGTATTCAAATGTAAGAGCCTGTATGTGTGTGTGTTAAAACATGCATGACGTTTCATGGATGTGTATAACAGTATTTGAGGAGGGATTCTACTGTCGCTTTTGCCACCGTTTAAATAGCAAGCATTTTCTGACAACCTTAGGGCATTTTAATTTCTAAAAATGAGACACAGAGACCTGGCATTTTTATTAACACACTGCAAGCCAAAGTTAGGCAGGTTTTGAGTCATTCAAACATGACTACACAGGTAAAACCCAGAACAATGCCCTGTTACTTGCCATCTTGAACAGGTCACCTTGGTCCATGTGTTTCCTCGTGGCTGCTCACTCATAGCAACCTCATGGTGAAAACCTCCTGTTATCTACATGTGTTTTCCCTATGCCTTCTTTCTGCTGTAATTCTTCTCTACTCTCTGCCCACTCCTTCTTGGACATTCTGACTAGTATCAGAAGTTCCTCCCTGATGCCCAAGTAATTGACTGATCAGCTTTATTTTTAATAATAAGAAGGGATGGAAAACAGTTTGTTATATATCATAGAGACAAAAGATGGATGACAACAGTGTAGTTCTGACTGCAACCAGATATTTATGGACAGAAATCATCATCTCCATACATAGCACAAAAAAGCCACCCCCAACAACTCACCCTTTTATTTTAATAAAAGGATAATCTCTATTATTAATACATAAAAATAACAAATATGAAAATGTACCAAGTAAAATTTACATTTAAATGTCCACTCCTTTTTTATTAGGCAATCTGGGAAAAGGCACTTCCTTGATGAGTTTAGAGTTCTTAAATCCTTTTCTATTAATAGTTTTATTTATAACTGAGAAATATCTTCTTAGATCTAAAATCATTTTCTGAATCTTAAAAACTTTAGTCTTAATTTTGAGGCTATAACCATCTAGTTTTCAACCCCATCAGAGGTATGAGAGGAACTAAATATTACCTGAGTATGCAGGAAGTGCAGAGCAATACCTCTCAAAACTACAGAAATGACATAGAGCACTGACTGCCTGGACAAACAATAACCCTAAATTTTTCTGAGTCATGAAAGCATCCATCAGGGTTCTTTTTTGTTGTTGTTGTTGTTTTTGTTTTTTTTTGTTTTTTTTTTGTTGTTGTTGTTTTGTTTGTAGGTTCCACATTGGATTTTGTGAAGACTCTTTATTGTGACTTAAAGAATCCTCCAATTTCTCTTCTTTGGCCTTTGATCTAGCATTTAATATTTTAGTCTTCTCTTTCTCTAAGTCTCTTTTATTCTTCTCTCTCTTCAAAGAGGATATATACAATTATAATTGCTACTGAACATATAATTTTTTCATGTGGACAGTAAACTTAAAACTAGATGGAGTCCTAATGCCTTCTTTTGCAGTGTTTTCTACTTTTTAATATGGAAAATATTTTCTTTTTTAGTATCTAACTCTCTTCTTGTGGAAATTTTATTTTTCTTTCTCTTTCCTTCCTTTGGAGAATGCATATGTTAATATTTTACATCAGCATTTCTATTGCTATGTATGTTGTGTTTCATTAGCCTGTATGCACCATTTAAAACACTCATCTATTTTTCTCTTACTTTGAAAACATTATATGACTATATTTATATGCCATTGCTTTCAAACTTGATGTCTTATTTGTGTTCCATTTTCTAAATATTTTTTCCATTCCTGTGTGACTTATTCCTTTTAATTTATTTAATTTTATCTTAAGGAATTTATTTTATTAATTTCAAAATATTTGGTTTTGTCTTGGAGCTTTTATACCCCTTTCTCTATTTTCTTTTGAATTGATGCATAATTATAAACATCTTATCTCACCACTTTATTTGAACTCGGATTATTTCTGAGTCTCTCTGTGTTCCTTTGTCGTTTAGTTCAAACATCTCAATGTGACTAGTCCCAGTCCATTCCATCAGCTCACAGAGGAGCAGCTGTTCTCCTTCACTATGAGTTGTTTGCCAGCTGGAAACGTGGTACCAGCAGCTGTATAAGACTGGAGACACTATTTTTCCTAATGTGAGCATGGTGCCTCATGTTAGAGTGCCGTGACTGGCAATGTGAATATTTGCCCCATGTAGGATACGATACAGATTTTTTCAATGATTTTTTGGGCACTGCGTATCCATCCTGCATGTTCTTAAAAGGTAAAGACAGCACTGTGATGTCACAGAGTTATGCCACCTCCAAATTGACCATTATGTGCTATAGCAAAGCCATGCCCCAGGAAAAGTCTGGTCAGAAATATAGTTGTACCTTGAGTGAGGGTTGGCATTCAGGACACAGAATCACCTGTGCCAAGATTTGCCATATATTTCAGACAATGTCTCCTACCACCTGAATGCAAGTGTCCACTGAGATACTACAATGGTTATAAGCCTTGTATCTGCCCTTCTCTATCCAATGCTATGGTTGACGATACAGAAATAATACTTCCTGCTATTTTTTTGAAGGACACTTGGTTTTTTAATTTCTTTCATTTTCTGTATTTTACTCTAGTTATATCATTTTTTTCTTTTTCCCTCTAAGTTCCCATATGTTTAAATTGCTTTTTTTTTCAATTTCACTTATTTATTTATTTATTTTAGTTTTGACTTTTTTGTTACTTTTTGTTTGTTTGTTTGTTTGTTTTGTTTGAGATAGTGTTTCTCTATGTAGCCCTGGGATCCTGTAACTCACTCTGTAGACCAGGCTTTCCTTGAACTCAGAAACCCCACCTCCCTCTGCCTCCCAAGGGCTGGGAGTAAAGGCATGTGCATCCACTGTCCAGTCCCAGTGCCCCTTTTCAACTAATTGGTGTCAAAGCCCTATATGAATGTACATACCCAATTTCTGTTTTTGAAACAATCCTACTATGAAGTGTAATGTAAAATATTTTATTAGTTGCTGTTACATGCATATACATACAAATATAAGTTACTTATGAATTTACTTGCTTCTTATGAAATAACTATATCATGATTTGTAATAAACCCAGGTCACACACATATACCTATGAAGAAATGCCATCAAGGAGACAATTTATGATCCATATCCATGTAGTAGGCCACTTGGAAGGAACAACAAACTACTTTAGAACTCATGTACTTTGTCCCATGAAAACAACTACCATGGGCATGCCCCAGAGAGGCAGAATTCTGAAGACTAAGTATCCTGAGGAATTCATGCCATCATGGAGCATAGTTCTGCTTGTTGTATTCTCTATTTTCACAATCTTCCTTTTCTAATTGTGTGAAAACTCACACGGGGCTTCCAGCCCCTCACTGGGCAGTATTGTTAGCACTCATAGTGATAATTCTTGATCTTTGTTAAGAAATGCTCCTAGAACAGATTAATGATTCAATCACTAACCTTGAAAAGAATTTAGAGATGTAGATTTCCAGCAAAGATTACCAACTTTAGAAATAATTTGGAGTTTTAGCTTGCTAGTTAAATTAGGATAAGGTTTTTTTTTTTTTTTTTTTTTTTTTTTTTTTTTGTCTACGGCTCTACTTACAAAATTTTAACTATTAATTTGAAGTTCAGAAAGGCATGTTCTTAATTGGTGAGCTAGGGATTTTTGTGTACAGTGAAAAAGAACAATGGAAACCCTACCAGCACTACCTGGCATGACTCTCTGTCCAGAACTAGGCAAATGATCAAGGTGATGATTAAATTCTTTTTTTTTTTAATTTATTTTTTTTTATTTTCCTAAATATTTCTTTCTTTTTTTAAATTTTTAATATTTTTATTACATATTTTCCTCAGTTACATTTCCAATGCTATCCCAAGAGTCCCCCATAGCGCCCCCCACTTCCCTACCCACCTATTCCCATTCTTTTGGCCCTGGCATTCCCCTATATTGGGGCATATAAAGTTTGCAAGTCCAATGGGCCTCTCTTTCCAGTGATGGCCGACTAGGCCATCTCTCGATACATATGCAGCTAGAGACAAGAGCTCCGGGGTCTGGTTAGTACATCATGTTGTTCCAACAATAGGGTTGCAGATCCCTTTAGCTCCTTGGGTACTTTCTCTAGCTTCTCCATTGGGAGCCCTGTGATACATCCAATTCTTAAACCTTATAATGCCAACAGCTTCAACACAGTATAATAAAAACATTGGTGATCAGTAAAAGTGCACCCTGAGTATTTTATGTAGAAATGTCTTAAATTCAAAATATAACTTAATATGTTATTCTTTTAAGATTCATAAACATTCCATTTTAAGATTGATCATGAAATAATTGATCATCTTTTTATTAACCACAAATTGAAGCCACTCAATAAAAAAAAATTGGGTGAGAAAATTACGTGGCTTTCTTAATATATAACAAGTTGCTTGGTTTTGAAAGTTTGTGGGTTCTTGGGAATAATTTCTGCTTCATATACAATACATAAGTTATTTTTTAAAGAAAAATAAGATTTTTGGTAACAAAATTTTATAAAAATAATCATTCTTTCAAAAAACTGTAATGTAATCACGTTGTAACCTTTATGCTACTTGAAAGTCTATGCTGGAATATATAAGGAGTGAAAGACAAAAAAATAAAAATGTTGGCATTTTCCATGCTTCATTCACTGACGATTTGTGTGGATATGTGTGTTTGTGTGTGTGAATGAGATACTTTTCCAAGATTCATTTCTTTTTATTTATCTCTACATTCCCCCAAAGAGTTCCTGTAGACTCTTGTAGGCCAAAGAAATGGCTGGCCAAACAGAATCATTCATCCTTTGCTCCCGCAGAGATATTCTGCTGAGTGATAAATTGCCAACTCAATGTCCTCACCTCAGTTTACCCTAACCTGACTAGGCTGACCTTCAACATGACCCTTTAAGATATATATTTTTTTGTAAATTTCCCAAAATTAACTATACAACAGAAATGTAATTGAAATACCTGATATCCTTAGGAGTTTTGTATAATCATTATGAAATGCACAAAATATTCTAGTTCATGATAGGGTGATAATGTGACTTTGATATCAGGTCCTGATAAATTCCACTTCATGTTGTGCATTGGGTACTAAATTGAGACATCTTTTGCAATATTGGAATTAATGCAATTAATCCTACATAAAGCCAGTAATAATTATCAATATGTACCTAAATTCCCTAGTGAAAATTGTGAATACTTTTGGTTTACAAGCATGAATCGACCTCAAAATTTAATTCCAGAGAACCAACAATAGTGATTAATATGTTTCTGCTTTTGAGATCATGGCTCCCACTTAGGGCATGTATCTGTGAGGTGAGACAAAGAAGGAGACATTGTAAAATACTATTAGATAGGCTTCATATTTTTTTTTTTGTTTGTTTTTACTGCTGAGATGCAAAACAAGAATTTTTTTTTATTTGCTCTAATTTCAAGTCACTTTTACACAACCCAACTTACCTGTTTCATAGACATTTTCAATATTTTCAGTGGGGATTTTAGATTGCTGAGACAGCTTCTTGAATTTTCCCACATCTCTTCAGTGATATTTGTTCCAGTTGCTGCATTTCATGGAAGATAATTCAGAAGAGACAGCCACTATAATTACACCTAATAGTTTACTTTTATACACTTGTCACCAGTTTTTAAATCAAACTACTTTACCCTACCCTCCCTACTAGAATGGTGATATCAGTCAGAGACACATTCTGAAGTCAGACAGCCTTTCTAGGGGTTAGATAATATCTCTCCTTACAATCAAATCTATGTTACTGATCTATAATCATAAATATTAATATTATTATCATAATATTGTGTAAATTATCCTATACTACTCACCTTGAATAAAGATTATACTTGAAATATATCAGCAAACACATTCATGCAACAGTATTTCATGAAACTAATTATAGGGGACACAACTATGTTGCAATTAATACAAAATCTTTTCTTCCATATAAATTTACATACCCAATGATTCTATCATCTTCAGGAAGTTACTATTTTGATCAAAAAACTGAGCTTCCAATAGTATCGTGGTATTTGAGGCAATATGTATCAAAATATAAAATCCACTTGGGACTGTAATAAATAAATTTTCCAACATAAAAACGTGTTATAGATTATCCTATTCAGTTACTTACTCAAGCACAATTTACTTTTGAGGTTTTAATATAGTTACACCATTTTGAAGCTTCCCTTTCCCCATAAAAAATATGAGTGTATGCACTTCCACACTATCCATCTAATCCTTGGCATATTTTTGTCACTTATTATAATCATATGCTTATATTTATCATAATATTATAATATATATTATATTTTATAATATAATTTCTGTATTTTATATGAAGTAATAATTTATGAAATATGATATATTCATTCATAAATATAACACTTTCCATCTATAAACTGTAACTTAGTAGTATATCATATATGGTTTATTTTTAATATCTTTTAAACATTAAAAACTCTTTCATAATGATCCCATTATTCCTAGCATAAGACAACATATAGTTTCCGCATTAAATTAATGAGTCAGGGAAACATTTTCTTATCTTCTAAATTAAAAATAAAGTGTATATGTTTGCCTATATTTGACCATCTTTAGTATACCTATATTTATTTATTTATTTATTTATTTATTTATTTATTTCATTTGATTTTAGAATTTTTTGTGCCACCTAAAAGAACTTATTCATTAATGCATTTCCCACTTCTACAGTGCAGGGGAACAGATAATGGTGATTTACTCACTTTGATATAATCCTCCCTCAGATGCTGCATAAACGTAGATATTTGGAAAATGGTGAACTGCATCATGCAATCTCAAGATCCCAGGAATTGAATCAGTCCCGTTTCTTTTGGGACATTCTGTTAGGTAGAAATACCCTGTAAAATGAGACACAATGGACCATTTATTGACTAAAGACACTCTTGATAAAGATCACATTCCTGACAGAACATGTAAATAATGCAGCCAACCAATCCTGAACCAGTGATACTCAAATTTCTATCCCCTTGATCTCCTTTTGTTGTCTAATTGCTCTGGCTAGGACTTCAAGTACAATGTTGAATAGGTAGGGAGAAAGTGCGTAGCCTTGCCTAGTCCCTGATTTTAGTGGGATTGCTTCCAGCTTCTCACCATTTACTTTGATGTTGGCTACTGGTTTGCTTTAGATTGCTTTTATCATGTTTAGTTATTGGCCTTGAATTCCTGGTCTTTCCAAGACTTTTATGATGAATGGGTGTTGGATTATGTCGAATGCTTTCTCCCCATCTAACGAGATGATCACATGGTTTTTGTCTTTGAGTTTGTTTATATAGTGGATTATGTTGATGGATTTTTGTATATTGAACCATCCCTGCATCCCTGGGATGAAACCTACTTGGTCAGGATGGATGATGTTTTTGATGTGTTCTTGGATTTGATTAGCAAGAACTTTCCAGATGCTCAAAGAACCCAGATGCCCCTCAACAGAGGAATGGATACAGAAAATGTGGTACATTTACACAATGGAGTACTACTCAGCTATTAAAAACAATGAATTAATGAAATTCCTAGGCAAATGGATGGACCTGGAGGGCATCATACTCAGTGAGGTTACCCAATCACAAAAGAACTCACACAATATGTACTCAGTGATAAGTGGATATTATCCCAGAAGCTTAGAATACCCAAGATATAAAATACAATTTGCTAAACACATGAAACTCAAGAACACTTTGCCCCTTCATGGAATTGGGAACAAAACACCCATGAAAAGAGTTACAGAGACAAAGTTTGGAGCTGTAACGAAAGGATGGACCATCTAGAGCCTGCCATATCCAGGGATCCATCCCATAATCAGCTTCCAAACGCTGACTCCATTGCATACACTAGCAAGATTTTGCTGAAAGGACCCAGATATAGCTGTCTCTTGTGAGACTATGCGGGGCATAACAAACATAGAAGTGGATGCTCACAGTCAGCTATTGGATGAATCACAGGGCCCTCAATGGAGGAGCTAGAGAAAGTAACCAAAGAGCAAAAGGGGTCTGCAACCCTATAGGTGGAACAACAATATGAACTACCCAATACCCCCCAAAGCTCGTGTCTCTAGCTTCATATGAATCAGAAGATGGCCTAGTCAGCCATCAGTTGAAAGAGAGGCCCAATGATCGTGCAAACTTTATATGCCTCAGTACAGGGGAATGCCAAGGCCAACATGTGGGAGTGGGTGGTTGGGGGAGTGGGTGGGGAAGCATGTGGGGGACTTTTGGGATAGTATTGGAAATGTAAATGAAATAAATATCTAATAAAAAAGTACTTTAAGTCTCAAGAAATAAATTAAAGAAGACCCCAGAACATGGAAAGATCTCCCATGCTCAAGGATTAGCAGGATCAATAGAGTAAAAATGGCTATCCTGCTGAAAGCAATCTACAGATTCAATGCAATCCCCATTAAAATTCCAACTCAATTCTTCACTGAGATAGAAAGGGCAAATTGCAAATTCATCTGAAAAAAAAAAAAACCTAGGATAGCAAAAACTATTCTACACAATAAAAGAACCTCTGGTGGAATCACCAAGCCTGCATTAAGCTGTACTACAGAGCAATTGTGATTAAAAAAAAAAAAAAAAAAAAAAAAAAACTGCATGATAATGGTACAATGACAGACAGGTAGATCAATGGAGTAAAATTTAAGACCAAGAAATGTACCCACACAGTTAAAGTCACTTGATCTTTGACAAGGGAGCTAAAACCATCCAGTGGAAAAAAGACAGCATTTGCAAGTAATGGTGCTGGCACAACTGGCGGTTATCATGTAGAAGAATGTGAATTGATCCATTCTTACCTCCTTGTACAAAGCTCAAGTCTAAGTGGATCAAAGACCTCAAATAAGACCAGAGACACTAAAATTAGGAGAGGAGTAAGTAGGAAAAAGCCTCGAAGTTATGGGCACAGGGGGAAAGATTCCTAAACAGAACAGCAGTGGCTTGTGCTGTAAGATCAAGAATGGTCAAATGGGACCTCATAAAATTGGAGAGCTTCTATAAGGCAAAAGACACTGTCAATACAATAAAAAGGCCACCAACAGATAGGGAAAGGATTGTTACCAATCTTAAATCTGATAGGGGGATTGATATCCAATATATGCAAAGAGTTCAAGAACCTGGACTCCAGTAATTCAAATAACCCCATTAAAATGGGGTTCAGAGCTAAACAAAGAATTCCCACCTAAGGAATCCTGAATGGCAGAGAAGCACCTGAAAAAATGTTCAACATCCTTAATCATCAGGGAAATGCAAATCAAAACAACCCTGAGATTCCACCTCACACCAGTCAGAATGGCTAATATCAAATATTCAGGTGACAGCAGATGCTGGCAGGGATGTAAAGAAAGATGCAACACTCCTCCACTGCTGGTGGGATTGCAAGCTTGTACAATGACTCTGGAAATCAGTCTGGCGGTTCATCAGAAAATTTGGCCATAATACTACCAGAAGATCCAGCAGTACCTCTCCTGGGTATATACCCAGAAGAAATTCCAACTGGGAATAAGAACACATGCTCCACTATGTTCATAGCAGCCAGATTTATAATAGCCAGGGGTTGGAAAGAACCCAGATGTCCCTCAACAGAAGAATGGATACAGAAAATGTGGTACATTTACACAATGGAGTACTACTAAGCTATTAACAACAATGGATTTATGGAATTCTTCGACAAATGGATGTATCTGGAGGATATCATCCTTAGTGAGGTAACCCAGTCACAAAAGTAGTCATTAGATATGCACTGACTGATAAGTGGACATTAGCCCATAAACATAGAACACCCAAGATACAGTTTCCAAAACACAAGAAATTCAAGAAGAGGGAAGACCAATGGTTGGATACTTCATTCCTTCTTAGAATAGGGAACAAAATACCCATGAAAGGAGTTACAGAGACAAAGTTTGGAGCTAAGACAAAAAGATGGACTGTCCAGAGACTACCCTATCTGGGGATACATCCCATTATCTACCACCAAACACAGATACTATTGCATATGCCAGAAAGATGTTCCTGAAGCAACCCTGTTATAGCTATCTCGTATGAGGTTATGCCAGTGCCTGGCAAACACAGAAGTAGATGCCCACAGTCATCTATAAGATGGAACACAGGACCCCCAATGGAGAAACTAGAGAAAGCACCCAAGGAACTGAAGGGGTCTGCAACTATATAGGTAGAACAACAATATGAACTAACCAGCACCCCCAGAGCTCATGTCTCTAGCTGCATATGTAGCAGAAGATGGCGTATTTGGCCATCACTGGGAAGAGAGGCCCTTCGGTATTGCAAACTTTATATGCCCCAGTACAGGGGAATGCCAAGGCCAAAAAACGGGAGTGGGTGGATAGGGGAGCAGGACCAAGGGAGTGTATAGGGAACTATCGGGATAGCATTTGAAATGTATATAAAGAAAATATATATTAAAAAATAAATTTAAAAAAAAAGAAAAAGAAAAAAAACTTGGTATACTATAATAAAAGTTGCTTTACCACTGCATACAAGGCCTTCATAATATGCTGCTGCATTCTACATGCAAATGCTTTATTGAGGAATTTTTATAAGTATTGATTAAAGATGCTAATCTACAATTTTTAACATTGATTTGCCTTATTTCATTCTATTTTCAATAATATTTTGCCATTTTAACACTCTTCTTAGTTTTCCTCATTTGATCACTTTTTTCTTTGTTTCATTAAGTTTTGTTTTTGTTTGATTTTGTTTGTGTATTTTCTAGCTATGCTCAGAAACCAAGTTCTGAACATCCATTTCTTTAAAAGGGTATATTTTCTTTAGTTTTGACTAGTTATGAAAGTAATTTCTTGTATTTTCTCTCTTTTTTCCTTACTTACTAACACAGTTGTGTACCAAAAAAGTAAGATTAGAAGACTTTTTGAATGTAGAAATTTCTATTAGTAAGTTTTAATTTTCACATTGATATTCCTGTTTATCAGACTTCTGCTGTGTTATATTTACATTTTCATTAGGTTAAAGAAAGAAACCCTTATAATAATTTAATTAATCATTTGACATTGGAGTAAATTCAGTGGGATGATTTCAAATTTTCACAGACAGGGGCATTATCTGATCTTGTAAGTACTCTCAGTACATGGTTTTTCTTTCTGCCTTAGCTCTGAACTTAGTCTCTGTAACTCCTTCCAAGGCTATTTTGTTCCCCATTCTAAGAAGGAATGAAGTATCCACATTTTGGTCTTCTTTCTTCTTGTGTTTTATGTGTTTTGCAAATGGTATCTTGGATATTCTAAGTTTCTGGGCTAATAACTGCTTATTAGTGAGTGAACACCCATATGCAACCACCAAACCCAGATACTATTGCATATTCCAGAAAGACTTTGCTGACAGGACCCTGATATAGCGCTCACTTGTGAGGCTATGTCAGTGCCTGGCAAATAAAGAAGTGGATGCTCATAGTCATCTATTGGATGGAACACAGGGCCCCGAATGGAGGAGCTAGAGCAAGTACCCAAGGAACTGAAGGGGTCTACAACAAAATATAGGTGGAAAAATTAATAGGTGGAACAAAAATATGAACTATTCAGTACCCCCAGAGCTTGTGTCTCTAGCTGCATATGTAGCAAAAGATGGCCAAGTAGGCCATCAATGGGAAGAGGGGGCCCTTTGTCTTGCAAACTTTATATGCTCCAGTACAGGGCCAAGAGTTGGAAGTGGGTGGGTAGGAGAGCAGGGCGGGAGGTGGGTATAGGGGACTTTTGGGATAGCATTTAATGTGTAAATTAAAAAAAAATTCTAATAAAAAATTTTAAAAAAATTCTCAGTGCATCCACTTTTGTACTTGTCTGATACTGTCAGAGCCTCTTAGGAGGCAACTATATCATACTCCTCATCAGCAAGCCCTTGTTGTCATCCACAATAATGTCTGGGTTTGGTGGTTGTATATGGAATGAGTCCCCAGGTGGGGCAGTCCTTGGATAGTCATTCCTTCAGTTTTTGCTTCACACTTTGTCTCTATGTCTACTTCCATGAGTATTTTGTCACCCTTCTAAGAAAATGCATGGTGGGACTCATGGCTCTAGCTGCATATGTAACAGAGGATGGCCTAGCTGGTCACCAATGGGAGCAGAGGCCCTTGGTCTTCTGAAGGCTCTGTGTCCTTTTGTGAGGGAATGCCAGGGCCAGGGAGTGGGAGTGGGTGGGTTCATGAGCAGGGGGATGGGGGAAGTGATAGGGGTTTTTGGAGGGGAAACTAGGAAAGGGGATAACATTCAAAATGTAAATAAAAAATATCAAAAAAGAAATTCTCAGTGCATAAGGAAGTGTAGATGAAAATATCAGGACCATAATAAGAAGAGTATATATTAAACATATAGATTCATACATGATGTCTAGCACAGTCTACTGTATAATTGAACTCACTACTTTGGGGATAGATGTTCTCTATGTCTAAAACTTGGAATCCCCATAATTAGTATCTTAAAACCTAGAATGTCTTTTCATTTGCAATAAAACAAATTGGCATATGGAATTTTATAAACTCTATAACTCAGATTAATTACAAATAAAATCTTCTGTGTGACTTATAGCCTGCCAAAAACACCCAACAAGACACTCTGTTGAGCTGTTCAAAGGTGTTTACTCCTTTATTCAATATTGGTAGCAGGCTGCGTGATATTTACTTATATAATGCGGCATACCTACTAAACTAGAATCATGAGTCTGATGCAGGAAGCCTGTATTTTGATCTATGTCAGTGTGTTACATGATTACATGTTTGTGTAAGTGTGGATGAACATTTATTTGTATATATCAGGAGGCCATAGGTGGATATTAGGCACTTTTTGAAATCTACCACAGTTTATTTTGTTTGTCTTTCATTTAAAATTTCTTTTGAGATTATCTTTCTTTATTATATTGTATATGCATTATACTAACTACATTGTATATAATATAAATAATATTTGTATAATAAATATATTTAGGGTTAATCATGTGTACCACCATATCAAGACTTATAAGTGAATGGTGATCCTCAAGTAGGTCTTTATTCTTGCTCAGAAAACAATTTTACTCACTAGCCACCTCCTGAAGAAGCCCACCACTTAAACATGCTTCTATTAATTCTAATAAATTTAAACATTGTGTTCTGACAACATTCACAAATCTCTTCTTTTCCTTACCATTCACAGCATTCCAAATTTGTGACAAATTTTCTGAAACGTTTACCTGCTTATTGGTACTTATGCAGTCTTATTTGGATGGCCATACATGAAAGCATAGTAGATGCACTATCGACCACACCCTTGATGAATACTAACTCTCCATCTCTCAACCAAAGCAAAGGACACCATCTTTTTGTGAACAAAACATGAAGTAAAGAGTAAGAAAAAAATAGTCTCCTCATCACCTAAGTATCTTACATAAGATTAGTTTGTAGATTAAATGAAAAATTCAGAAACTAAGTAAATATCAGGAAAAAAATGAACTTTAGGCTTAGTCTTTTTTTTTTTTTCCAAATGGTTCTTTCTTGCTTCAACCTACCTTCTAGTCCTTAACCCAGTAAATGTAGAGGAAAAGAAATATTAAGAGGAAATGGATTGTGGACCTGTTTAGAAATATTTCTTTGGGGTAATTTGAGTCTTCTTTGTCAGCAGTGCAGTCCACCAGTAAAATACCAAACATGAATCACCTGTAGCAGTCCAGTTAACTCAGCAAACCCCAAATATGAACCAGTAGTAGCAGCTTCATCCAGAAGAAACCACAAGGATCTGCCAATATGCAAGAGTCCTCAGTAGCAGTAAGAAGCAGATGGTATAGCACCAGAAGATCTTTGGTGAATTTCTCGCTACAGAGTCACAACAAGCGATATCAGTGAAGAATGAAGAATGCAAGGTAAATCAATGCAAGAGTGTCATCAGCAAAGAATAGCCTCGTGGAAACCCAACAAAGACCAGCAAAGAGTAGAAAGGCTAACCAATGCAATAACATGGTCAATTGTTGGGTAATACTTGTACTCTTTAGAAGATAATAAGAAACTCCATACAAGGAGCATCAGAGGAACTCAATCCCTAAGGTTCTGAACTGAGGCATTTTGGCTGAGGCTCTTAAGCACATCTTCAGAAAAAAACATCATGTTTGTTTTCCCCAAATACACACACACACACACACACAAACACACACATATATGTTTTTTTTTAATCATATCCCAGGATTTCTAATATAAGAGTTTATCAACTTTAGTCTGTTCTATGTTTCTGTTTTCCTGTATTCTAAAATGTAATTGAATTCTTGCCCCTGCATTTTTGTTTTTTTTATCTCACCTAAGACAAATTAGATCAACACTAGTGTCAGGTGAGATGAAAGGCAATGTGACCCTTATGAAAATGTCAGGCCTTTGGATGTCACGTATATACCCTCTCACTATCCATTTTCTGTGATCCACACTATTTTTCTACCCACCCTGTATCTACTACAAATATTCAGACTGAATACTGAATATATATATATATATACTATTTTTTTTGTTAAATCGAATTTAAAGATAAACAGCACTGAGATCAAATTTAAGGCATTATATAAGGCATTAGGATTAAATTTAAGGCATATCAGATTTACATGCATTTCTGTACTTACATTAGTAAGCAGAAAAACAATTTAAAATTAGCAATAGTGGGCTAGAGAGATGGGTCAGTGATTAAGAGCACTGGCTGCTCTTCCAGTTGTCCTGATTTCAATCCTCAGGAAACAAATTGTGACTTATAACCATTTGTAATGTTACACAATTCCCACTTCTGGTGAGTCTGAAAAGAACAACAGTGTACTCATGTACACAAAATAAGTAAAATTAGCAATTAACCTTTCTCTGCAATACAAACCTATCATAAATATTAACTTTCCCCCTTTCCTATTGGCAAATCTTCCCCATTGCTTGTTTCCTGAAGATATTCTGTTTTAAACATTCAGGTTATATATAGGCATTTAAGAACTTTTACGTATATAAGCCCATCACTGGAAAGAGAGGCCCACTGGACACACAAACTTTATATGCCCCAGTAGAGGGGAACGCCAGGGCCAAAAAATGGGAATGGGTGCGTAGTGAAGTTGGAGGGAGGGTATGGGGAACTTTTGGGATAGCATTGGAAATGGAATTGAGGAAAATACGTAATAAAAAATATTTAAAAATAAAGAATGCATATATGTGTGTAACTGTGGGGATGTGGGTATAGGGAAAGAGGGGAGTGGGAGAGAGTGCCTGCATCCCACCAGAGTTCCAGTGTTCTGTGTGGGAGGACATGGGAGGACTGTCAGTCACTTTCCTCGTGGTCCCGGGTGGGCATCTGGGTGATTCCACTGACCTCCACACAGTAGGGGGGGGGCGGGCACAAGGCGCAGCCCTTGGTACCAAGTTCTCAGTCTCTGATATCCCATGCTGTATACAGCAGAGAAGCTGAGAACAGAATAGGGGTCCCGGGGTGGAACATGGCACCCGAGATATGGAAAAATTGGGCAGAAGGAAAGAAAGGGAGCACTGGGTGGTTCCCACACAGGCAAGAGTCTTTAGTCTGGTCCATTGCTGGGGCACAGGATGACCATCTGACATGAGGTTAGATGCTGCTCATTAGAAAAAAGCCTATCCAATTGTCCATGCCTTGATGAACAGACAGGCTATGGTTTTAGAGTTTTATTGCAGAAAGGCAGGTGAAAATAGAAAAGGTAGAAAGAGAGAAAGACTGGCTATGCCCATGTAGAGGGACAGGGGAAGAGAAAGAGAAGAAAGGCTAGAGAGTAAGAAAGCTTAAAGAGAGAGGTAAAAATTTATAGAGTAAGGGAGTGAAGAGGGGCCAAACAGCCCCTCTTATACTGGGATTGTTATCTTGCTATTGCTAGATAACTGTGAGGAGGATTCTATCCTGAAGACCAGAAGCTTGAGACATTGGCTACATGACTGATAGCCACATGCTTCTCTTGTGGGGGCTGTAGGGGCTGTAATTTTGACAGGAACCAGGGGTCCAGGAGACATGAGGGAATGCCTTCCATCCCATGTAGGTGAAAATTACCACCACTGGGTCCAACTGGGATTCAAGTCATTAACTCCACTGGAGATCAAGCTATCTGTGCATAGCCCAGGGACCCACATGTAACAACAACTAATTGAGAAAAAAGAACATACATATATATTAAAGAAAACAAGAAGAGTATGTAGGAGAGTTTTGAGAATGAATAGGGAAGGGGGAAATGATGTAATTATTTTATAATTTCAAGAAATAAAGAAATAATTAGAACAGAAATAAGGGACAAAGCCATAAAATTTTAAGTTTGTAAACTTTTGTCAACCTGTATAGAGCCTGTCTGTTTAACCTGGGGTTTAAGGACCTGAAAGAATAGAGGTGATTATATTCTAATACTGTAGAAAAACTTACTTCAGTTTAAATGCACATTGATACATGACTGTAACAAAGAAACCAACGATCCAAGGAAGGTTACTTGGGTTAAGTAAAACATGTAAATAAACATTTGTAAGAACATACAAAATATTGAAATTGCAGCCCTTACCCTGAGCTTTTTCAGGAGAGACTGATTTAAACACAATTGCCTGACAAGTAATATAGATTGTATCTGGTAAAGGATAAAATCAAGGCAGAAGGTGACAAGCAGATACAAGATACACAGACCAGACTGGTTTCTATAGCTATGATCTGACCGCCAATTAGAATACATAAAACTTATAAGTTGAATATAAATATTTTTTACAGGAAACACAAATCACATCCAAGAACAATCCAAGAAACAAAATGCAATTGAGGTAAAAGCTTTTTTTTTTTTTTTTTTTCCTGGAGCATCACTCACAGTTGCCCAAGGCATTGTTAAACATGCGTCATTCCTTTGACCATGTTCTAACAGATGTTCATTTTGTTTTTGAAATATTTACTCTCAACATCAGATCCTCTGCAACTAGAGTTACAAGTTATTGTGAAACACCACATTATTGCTGGGGTTTGAACGTTGGTTTTGTGTTAGAACAGTAACTACTATTAACATCTGAGCCATCTCTTTATTCTCTTTCTATTTATTTTTTTAGTCTATATTAATGAATTTTTGACGTCTTTACTTTCAACTGCCTTAATGTATATAACACACCGAGGACAATTAATTTCTTAAACATAAATGTGATATGGTATCAATTTAATATAGAAGTGAGAAATGTCATGTATGTAATACATGCAAGTGGAAAAAGAAGTATTGAATCAGAGATTATGACTTCATAGAATGGAAGGAAAAACACAATTAGAAAAAGACCAATAGGGGCTGGTGAGATGGCTCAGTGGGTAAGAGCACCCGACTGCTCTTCCGAAGGTCTGGAGTTCAAATCCCAGCAACCACATGGTGGCTCACAACCATCTGTAACAAGATCTGACGCCCTCTTCTGGAGTGTCTGAAGACAGCTACAGTGTACTTACATGTAATAATAAATAAATCTTTAAAAAAAAACTCAAAAAGCAGAAAAAAAAAGAAAAAGACCAATATTTTTTCATCACACGAATAGATGAATTGCCATAGAGAAGTTACTATTACACATATTTTTGATCTTATCATTATTTGTAGAGATAAAAAAATAAAAAGTTTATTGTAGATGAGTTGTTCTTAACATCATAATGTAATTAACTTTTCAAATGAGGGAACCTGGGCCAGACTGGACCATTCACCAGTTAATGGTGGAATGGATGGGAGTTATGAGACCTCTACTCCTTCTGAACATTTATAGTCAGTAAAGATTGCTGGGCGTTTGGGGGGATTCACACCAGACCTGACACATTTTTTACAATCTACAGGATGTAATGGATGCTGGAGGATGGGATAAAGATGAATTTTCAGCTGATGAAGAGGTGCCCGTGTTCCTATAAATAAGTATGCAAACATGCTTATACAATCAGCCCTAATTAAACTTATTGATAACCAGATAGTTAACATATGTATACATATATACATGTGTGTATATAATGTATATATTTGTGCATATATTATAATGTAAGATTTAGTTTATATACTACACACTATGATAAAGCTATATAAATCTATATAGTACATTCATGTACACATTATATATGTATGTCTAAAAATAGACTCATCAGTTGGTATGAGGAAAAAGACAATGGGAGTGAGAGAGAGAATATGATCAAAATATATTATATATATACATGAAAATTATGACTGTGAAAATCATTTCTATACCTAAATAATACATACAGTTAAGCAATTTTAAAATTTATTCCACTGATGAGCAATGGAATAAAAGGAAACTTAAGTCTAAATCACTTCACAGGATTCCATCCCTTACAGTAAACAGGAGATGTTATTTTTAAAATTTTTATAGAAAATTATCTTAACTTTATAAAAGTCTGCATAACTCCTGAAGTTAATATTACAAGTAAAATACCGAGGTTTACATGACAAAGAAAAGTGCATAAGTAATTGCATCACTTAAAGCTCCAAAATATTTAGCTGCTCATAATTCACCCAAAAATTAGGATTTCATCATTCAGGAATTTCTTTGACTCCAAAGTTAAAAGTATTTTCCTGTTAATCTTGAAGTCTTAAGAGAACAAAACAAGTGGAGAAGGTTAGTATAAGTGTTAACAGGAGAGGGTCCAAAGGATAAGAGTGATGCCCTCATCTGATGCTTCTCTCAGCATCTAGTGACTCTGTGTGAGCTTCTCCCATCTACTATCTGCCAAAAGTATTGCATACACACTGTGCCCACACCTTCCCACAGCACTCACATCAATTTTTATAAAAGTAAAATAACCAAAAAACATTTTCTTTTGCTTTCTTCAGAGAGGGTTTCTCTTTATAGACTTGGCTGTCCTGGAACTTACTTTGTAGACCTGGCTGGCCTCGAACTCAGAAATCTGCCTGCCTCTATTACCCAAATACTGTGATTAAATGTACGAGCCACCACTGTCTGGCAACAAAAAACATTTTTATAATAGTAAAAAAAAAAATCTGTTTCTACTCACCCAATATATGTATGTCTTATTTTAGGACAAATATCTGCAGAATAGGGGGAAAAAATCAAACAAGAAAAACACATGCTCTTTAATCATTTTCAATAGTTCTAAGCTTGAAAAATAATCTGTGAATAGTAAATTAGCATCACAAATGTTGCTTTCTAATATTGAATTGTATATAGAGTCCCAGAGCATAGTTGCTCTCTATGACCTTTCCTTTTTACAAGCAGGTGTCTTATGCTTTACTTTGGAATGAGCATGTGATCACACAGTTTCACAAACTTCTGCTGCACTTCACCACCCACACTGTCTGTTTTCCTTCGTTTTGTGGGAGGAGAGGAGAGAGGAGAAATAGCGGAAGAGATTGAGAGAGTTTGGTGGAAGGAGGGAGGGAGGGAGGGAGGGAGGGAGGGAGGGAGGGAGAGAGAGAGAGAGACAGAGAGAGAGAGAGAGAGAGAGAGAGAGAGAGAGAGAGAGAGAGAGAGAGAGAGATGTTTGATTTTCTTCAATGGGGAACACCCTCCCCCCGCCCTCAGCAGGTGTGCTGTCACACTGTGGCCCCTTTCTGTCCATCTTCTCATTGCTGCCTCTGGTTAGTACTATCCACCTCTGTCTTTCGTGGGGACTTGAGAAGGACTCAAAACATGGGACATTATACATTTCAAATGGTAGACTAATGTTCACATTTGTAAACCTACTAAGTACATTACAATTTGAGCATCTGACTTGGAATTTCACATTCTCCAAAATTAACAACCTTAGGCTCCAAATTAGTGGCATCTAAGAGTTAGTAAGGTTTCCATCTATGGAATATTTTTTCTAATTCAACTCCAACTTATATTATTATCTTCATTGTTAGTTCTTTGTTCTGTAAGCTGCTAATGAAATGAGGTGGGGAAATAATGTAATATTTCTACAAATAAGATGATTGTGACAAAGAAACCTAGATCTCCTCTTTTACATTTTACAAACATAAATTTTATCCATGTTTTCTTTTCAAGCATCTGAATTTAAATTTTATTCTTGGACTATAAGTTGAAATAAGCCAGGAGTTTGAAGGAGTGTCATTGAATAGTGAACCTTCTATGTGTATGCATCTATGAATCAATGAATGCTATGTACATAGAATTTTAATTAAAAGCAGACATTATGTAGCTCTGTTCTATATTATAGTAAAATGAATGATGGCCTGGAAAGATGGCTAAGTTATTAGGAACACCAGCTCCCCTTTGGAGGAACTTGGTTCAATTCCCAACAACCACATTTGACTCTATTGTTCAGACACTGTGGGCACTATGTGTCCTGGGCTATTCCTGTCCCGCAGGAACGCACACAGAACACAAGTCAAGACCTTTCGTGGTTACACTTTATTCATAATCATGAGGTAGAACAAAGAAGGATAGAAACGTGTTGCTATATATACCCACAGGTGTGATATGTTAATACTACTGGCGGTTCCACCCACAGTCTCAAATGTCCCGGGGGACGGACTAGTGACTTGGCTGGCATTTGCTCCGGCACAAGCGCACAATGGAGCTTTGCGCCATCTAGTGAAGGCACGTATTATCACGCCTTCTTACATCTCCCCCTTTTCAGTTATAACACAGCAATGCTAGTCTAGTCAATGCAGTTATGTCCATCTACTGTGGCTCCTGTTTTAGGTCGTTCCTCTAATGTCACAACCTTACCTGTCGGTGGAAAACCCTATCACCACCTGGCCCCTTGTCTTAGGTTGGTCTGTGCATGAGGAAAGTTGCCCGTCTTTGGATACCGCAGTACTGTGTAACAGTAACTGCTAAATGACCTAGGGCGAACTCTACAAAAGAGGCCAGCCAAAAAATGAATTAGTGGGGAAATCATGCTTACCCCATCGCGTGCAATGAGGAAACCTCAGCGATGTAAAAGGCTGATCAATGATCAATGAATCTCTCTCATTCCAGTGCAATGGATCCACAGATCCTTGGAATGTAATAGCAGAGAACTCAGATGCCAATCAAGTTCTGAGAATGGATAGCCAAATATCAGAAGAGGTGCCTTGCTCTATGGCAGCAAGTGCTTGAGCAATTACCACCTTGTCATGTCTCTGTTGAGATCTGAGTTTGCAAACCAGCCACAGTAAAAACACTAATCCACAACACAGGGCTGCCCCAAACAGGCCTACTCCCACCCATTCCTTAAAATATGAGAATGCAGAAGACATCCAGGAAGTAAGTCCTTTGATTCCATCAACCAATGATGGGTCCACGTGTGTGGAATTAATCGCCATCACTGCTACACGTAGCACCTCAAGCTTTTCATCAAATCCTTCAGACCAGTTTCCTGTAAGAAACAAAGATAATTCTTTAGATAAATTAGCTGCATGCGTCCAACTTTCATATTGGACACTAGTAATACATAAGGCTCCTGATTTCTTATCACAGCCAAGCTGTGCCATTTGGAGCAGAATTTCCAGCCTTTCCTCCACCAGATCAATGCGCTGGTTCACTATCATTAGCCCACCTTTTAATTGGGCACTGAGCACTGAATGTTGATCAATCGCATCTGCCACAGAGGAGGACAACTGCTCGATAGTTGTGCTTGAGTGGACTGATGTTGTCATAGCAATTCCAGCAGCCGTAGCTGCCACCACACTGACAGCTACTGCCACCACAACAGCTGCAGTGATGCCAAAGTCTCGCTTTTGCCTGAGCAAAGATACGGTGGAAGGAGTCTCCACTGGGACAGGAATCCATCATGGAATCTTGGCAAGCATTGCACGGCTGGCCCACTTAAGGTTCCAGCATTGTGACATCCAGCAGGTTTCATTAGTATAGGATTCAAAGGATCCGTTAGAAAGAATAAACAAGAAAGGGGTGTACACACAAACTGGAGTAGATGGATAATCAATTTGTTTTACCAGGGTATTATTAAGTCCAGTGATTTCAGTAGTAGAATTTTGATAAATGGTTCTATCAGGTAACAGAACTTGATGAAACTGAGCAAATTTTGAAATACCAGTAAAAATTGCTTTTCCAGCAGCTCCTCCTTGGAGGAAAAGCAAGGGATTAAGATCTGTACAGCCACCATTAATCCCACAAAGTACCCATTTATGAAAAGGATGCATGTTAAAGTCTTGTATGAAAAGTCCCTTTTTCATAACATATTTCTTCTCTGGGTTACCTATCATGTTGGGAGAAAGGGAAAAGGTTTTACTCTTATCTGCCCAAGGAGTGACGGAGGATTGACAATCAGACCAAGGCAGGATCAGCCCTTCATCTTCCAAGTCACAATGAGGAGCCAGTTTTGGTTGATAGGGGTGTTCTTTGTCTGAAAACTTAGGTGGTAGAAATGTACCATTAACCCAAATTGCCTCCTGCCAGAAAATTCGATTTGTAAGGGTTATATCTCTGTTGGAGGTGTCTTGGGTTGTATTTACCCAACCTCCTCGGTTTTTAATAAACATTCCCAAAGCTCGTCTGGTGAGTCTGATACAATCTCCCAATTCATTAATTTGGAAACAGAGAGAACCTCGTTCCTTAAAGGAGCGTTTTTCTCCCAGTGGTGCCCAGATAGGGTCATATGGTAGGTATGGTAGTCCTAAAGTTTTGTTGGTAGTAAAAAACTTGGGAAAAACAGCTGTATCATGATGGACAGGCATGGGCTTAGGGAAAGCAGACAGAATTGCCCATCTATATTCTCCAAATATACTAGGAACCCAAATCCACAGAGGCAGCACGAGGGCTAGAGGTAGTTTCCAAGGGATCCATTCGGGAGTCATCTTCAGGTGTCAGGATTCTTCGTGTCAGTCATTCTGGCAGCCAGAATGGGTTGTCTTCTTCCTTCCACCACGTTATGGTCTTCCTCCAATGTTGTGGGAGGGGTTCTCCTCTGGCCGCTGCACGTTGGTCAAGTGTCTTTTTCCCAGGATTTCGGCACCAATATGTCCTGGGCTATTTCTGTCCCGCAGGAACGCACACAGAACACAAGTCAAGACCTTTCGTGGTTACACTTTATTCATAATCGTGAGGTAGAACAAAGAAGGATAGAAACGTGTTGCTATATATACCCACAGGTGTGACGTGTTAATACTACTGGCGGTTCCACCCACAGTCTCAAATGTCCCGGGAGACGGACTAGTGACTTGGCGGGCATTTGCTCCGGCACAAGCGCACAATGGAGCTTTGTGCCATCTAGTGAAGGCACATATTATCACGGCTTCCTACAACTATGCACACCATGGTGTGGAGACATATATACAGCAACACAAGTAAACTAAAAAGATAATAATGATGACAGTAATGATGAGTCACCATACTCACCAGTCAAAAATAACACATAGCTCAAACCTTATCATCAATGAAATCACAATTATGAATGCATTTTTTTTTTGCACATTTTCTCCACAAAGTGAATTCCTGAAGCATCTGGTCATTATTTCTGTAAGAGTGATTATTGCAAATGATTGCCAATTATTAAAAATCACAAACAAAAACTTGCACACTTTGTTATCATTAGAATTGAAGATTAAATTAATAGGTTTTAATATGAATCTTTTCATTGGTTATTTTAATATCTGACATTTTTATATTTTATATTTCAGCTAATTAAAATATATTCATTAAATACTTTATTAAATGTCTGTTAAACAGAACATTTTATACTTTTTTGTTTGTTTGTTTTGTTTTGTTTTGTTTTGTTTTGTTTTGTTTTTCGAGACAGGGTTTCTCTGTATAGCCCTGGCTGTCCTGGAACTCACTTTGTAGACCAGGCTGGCCTCGAACTCAGAAATCCGCCTGCCTCTGCCTCCCAAGTGCTGGGATTAAAGGCGTGTGCCACCACCGCCCGGGTATACTTTTTAAAGATTGATTTTATTTTGTTTTATTTATGAATATAAGTGTGTCTCTATGTTTATTCATATGATGGTGTGCTCTCAGATTCCAGAAGAAATCACTGGATTCCCCCAAAGACATTTAGATGGTTATGCATAAAGTCATGTGGGTACTGTTATTAAAGCTAGAGTCTCTTGAAAGAACATCAAGCTCTCTTAAGTACTGATCATCTCTCTTGCTCATGAACAATTATTTTTATTGACAAATTTGACAATATGCCCAATAGTCAAAATAATATTTATAATGTAAAATTAGTTTTAAATTATTCTACATAAAATATATTCTTAGCTATTTATCATGTGAATATATTACATTGAAACTTGGGAATTTTTATATTCTTTTTTTTTTAATTATTTGGTCTTTTTTCCAATTTAATGTGATGTGTGTGATCAGATCATGTTGCTTCTTTAGACAAGTGTGTAAAGCCTTAGGAGAAACCAGGAAATATTATTTTAGGCTCTAGTTATGGGATGATGTCAGCACCAAGGAATTTACTTCATTCTCCAGTATTGGTCATAAACCTTGCAAATAGTTCACATACACACACAACTTAGTAAAATAAAGTAGATGAGTCTTCACTTGTGC
Organism: Mus caroli; assembly: GCF_978045245.1. Taxonomy (NCBI): domain Eukaryota; kingdom Metazoa; phylum Chordata; class Mammalia; order Rodentia; family Muridae; genus Mus; species Mus caroli. The sequence goes on from NW_028227262.1 coordinate 88,852,115, forward strand.
GTGAATATCAGACATTTACATTGTTCATCCATCCTAAAAGACAAAGAGAAAGGCTTAAATAATACAAGTTTCAGATCACAGGAAATTGGTACATGGTTGCTATAGAAACCATGAAGACTGACTTGATTGTTATGGGTGGATCACCTCCAACTGTTTAAGAAAAAGACATCAAAAACGTGTATCTTGTAGGTATGGCATATTCCTATGTTGGTATGAAAATCCTTAATCTTTTCCTTGCTTTGGGTAATCTTTTTTTCAGAGTATTTATTTTTTTATTTGATATTTTCTCTTCAATAAATACATCTGATTTTATGGATACTGAATTTATTGTTGTTTAACTCATACTTTGATTTTCTGATTCAGATTGCATTCACTCAAAATAATATCATATAAACATCAATGATGGACATACAGACCCACATGGGGAACATAGAAACAGATAATTGTATTCAAATATCAGATGTAAATCTGAAAAATACAAAATCATCAGCCATATTAGACAACTACAATCCAATGAAATCTCAGTTGTTATTGGTGTATTTTTAAGTTAGCTTTCTACTCATATCTTTAGTATTGATAAAGCAAGGGCTGAGTTATTAAAGTCTTCATCTAGACTCTGTTTACATTAACAAAATGGGAAACTTATTCATATATTATATAATTTAAGGATTAATATTTCCAGAAAATTCTTTCTATTCAATTTCGAATACACTGCTATCTGAGAACCAGTCAGTGATTGTACAGAACATGAATATAATTCCTTCCTCTTCACACCAAATTCATGCTGATTTCTCTGATTATGAACATGAAAGTACATTTATTACATGTAAAAATTTTAGAACTAATTGTTTATTTATATTTCTAGTTTCCTTTAAGTCACAATTTTCTTTAACATAAGTTTATATTTTCTTATCCTAATCCTAATTTTATTCTTATATATAAATTTATTCTATTTATTTTATATTTCACTTTAACATTATAAAAGGGGAGAGAATGAGTTAATCAGAGCACTCATTTATCTTCATGCCCCAACTGTGAGTAGAGTGTGACCACACACTCATGACAACACAGCTAGTAACATAGCCACTGCTTGTAGACCATACCATAGTGGATCATATTTTCAATCTATGAGACAGAAGAAACTCTCTAAGTTTAATCTCGTTAAGTATTTATTTTTAACAGTAAAACAATACCAAGACAATAATTAACACAGAAATCAAGTGGCACAATCCAATATGTCCTGTGCCTTTAAAACTGTAAAGGAATATGCTAAGTATTCTCAAAATATTTCTAAAAAAGCAGTTCTTTGCAAAGTGCTCTGTACTAACATGCATTCATTCTTCAATAATATTTCACTTTAAGACATCAGATCTAATGAAAAAATAAGTGAAGTACATCAAAATAATAGTTTTAAGTATTCTGAAAATGTGAATTCTTATGAACGCACGCATAATCTACATAGTGGATGCCACCTCCCAGCACCAGACTCCTCAACTCAGCTGTTTGGCTGCACATTCAAGCTTACATGGGCTCATGCTACAATGTGTGCTCTTTCCTCATCTCAAGATTTGCAAGCTGCTCTTCCATCTGTTCATTTCCTTTAAATCAGTTTCTGTTTCACATGATCAACACTCCAATCTGTGCCCACCTCTACCGTTACTTGATTCCATCACTCCTTTTTTGTGTGTATTAACATTTTTCTTGTTATTTAAATTTAATATGCTTCTGATTCCTTCTGAAAAATTTTTTCAGTTTTGCATAAAAACATTTCCCCAAACTATTGAGGCACTTTTTTTTACCCCTATTTCATATTAAGCCATCCAACTACTGTGTGCTTATTTATTCATTCAATAGAACAGTGTTAAAACGCAATGACAAAGAAAACACATAAAGCCTCTGCAGCCTTATTACATTGAGAATTATGTCTTTGTGAGAAGACAGAATTCAGGATAATTTCAGCTAAACACATCATACAAGCAAAACATATGAAAGACTTATTTATAAAATCATATCAACAACATTAGTTAATCTGCTTGGAGACTGTGTCCTGGGAGCTCAGTGGTTAGAAACAGCAGTACCCTGGAGCAGGGTGAGGCAAGGAATGAGGAGCTAGCACAAAGGGGGGGGGGGAAGGGAGGGGCTTCTTGATGTATCTTCAGATTGTTCCTTTTGGTGTGGTCATTTTCACCCTGACCCTTCTCATTCCCTACTAAAGAGATACTTTTCCCTAGCAATACAGTGGTATGATATATTACAGTATGCTTAGTCTATAAGACAAGGTACAGAATGCTCAGTTTGAGCAGTTCATTTCTCTTTATAGTTGGGGGAAATTATTGCATTTCCATAATATGTGATTTTTGAAGACCTGCCATTATTTTATTTATTACAGCAAAGAAATATCTTTAAGTGAGCTATGACATCAGGCTTTGATATAATGTAAATAAACTTTCACTTATATTGGAAGGTTGCATTTAACATGATTTACATATTACAATTTTGATTTCAGTTTTGTCTATATGGAATAAAATTTAATTTTAAGACTGGGATATAAAATAATCTTAATAAATATATTCAAATCAGAAAAATGAGTTTGTATGTTATTAAAATTAGACAGAATTCAATTAAAATAGACTTAAAATATGTAGAGACCCCCCATATTTATGAAGTCAAATCAATAGCAACCTACTTTAGCTACCCTCTAGACAACAATGGTGGGAGAAATCACCATTTAAGGGATACATCTGACTTTAGTGCTGTTAAAATAAAACTAGGATGTATCTGTTATAACTGATGACAGACACAGTAAGAGTGAGACAATACCTTCATAAATAGAGCTGAAAATATGAGTAGGGTTGGATCTCTTTACACTCTCTTCCTCCATCTAAAATTTATCTTCCAAACAACCAAAAGTATTAGTTTACGACAAATGAAACCTACTTGTACACTAGGTACATATATGATATTCCATACCTAACACCCAAGTCTTTATATACATCCATCGTAGAAATATATTATACATCATATATATCATACAACTCAAGCACAGAACATCACAGAAATCTACTATATATCACACAGATAAACATACACCATTAATCACTCACTATACAACATACATATAATTTACATCCAATACACATACTATATATCATTATTGCACACTATACATCAGATACACATCATGCATCATATATACACTAAATATCAAACATATACTTAACTCTATACACACTCTAGACATCACATAGTTACACTGTACATTTTATGCTATAAGCTCTGAAAACATGAACCAAATTTAGTCTTTCTTTATTAAATTGTCTTCAATATTTTCTTTTTATTGGGTATTTTATTTATTCCCATTTGAAATGTTGTATTCTTTCCTGATCTCCCCCCAGAAACCTCTATCCCATCGTCCCTCCTTCTAATACTATGAGGGTTTGCCCCCACTTCTGCCTCCACACTTTCACATTCCCCTCTACTGGGGCATTGAGTCTTCATAGGACCATGAGTCTCTTCTCCCATTGATGCCTTACAAGGCCATCCTCTGCTACATATATGGTGTTTCTTGTCCATTGGATAATCCTCCATTCAAAATTCTTTGTTTAGCTCTGTATGCCATTTTAAATAGGGTTATTTGATTATCTAGAGTCTAATTTTTTGAGTTCTTTGATTATTTTGGATAGTAGCCCTCTATCAGATGTAGGATTGTAAAGATCTTTTCCTACTCTGTTGGTTGCTATTTTGTCCTATTGGCATTGTCCTTTGCCTTAGAGAAGCTTTGCAATTTTATGAGGTTCCATTTGTCTAGTGTTGGTCTTAGAGCATTAGCCTCAGGCTTTGTGTTTAGAAAATTTTCCACTGTACTCACATTATCGAGGCTCATCATGACTTTCTCTTCTATTAGTTTCAGTGTATTTTGTTTACTGAAGAGGTCCTTTACAATTTTAATTTAGTTTGTACAAGGAAATAAGAGTGGATTAACTGCATTCTTCTACATACTGACTGCCAGTTGAAATAGCACCATTTGTTGAAAATGTTGTGTTTTTTCCTCTGGATGGTTTTAGCTCCTTTGTCAAAGATCAAGTGAACATAGGTGTATGAGTTAAATTTTGTGTCTTCAATTCAATTCCATTGATTTACATGCCTGTCACTCTACAAATACCATGCAGTTTTTATTACTATTGCTCTGTAGTACAGCTTGTGGTCATTGATGGTGATCTACACAGAAGTTGTTTTATTGTCGAGAGTAGTTTGTGCTATACTATTTTTTATTGTTTATTTTTCTTTTGTTATTCCATATGAATTTGCAACTTGCTTTTTCTAACTCTAGGAAGAATTGAGTTGGAGTTTTGGTGGGAATTGCATTGGATATGTAAATTACTTTTGACAAGATGGCCATTTTTACAATACTAATCATACCAATCCATGTGCATGAAAGATCTTCCATCTTCTGAGATATTCTTCAATTTCTTTCTTCAGAGACTTGAAGTTCTTGTCATACAGATTTTTCACTTATAGGTTAAAGTCAAACCAAGGTATTTTATATTCTTTTTGACTATTATGAAGGATGTCATTTCCTTAATTTCTTTCTCAGCCTGTTTATCCTTTCAGTTTTGGAAGGCTATTTATTTGTTTGAATTAATTTTATATTCATCCTTTTGATGATGATGTTTACAAGTATTGGGATTTCTATGGTGAAATTTTGGGGGTCACTTAAGTATACCAACATCGTTTGCAAATAATATTATTTTGAAATCTTCCTTCCCGATTTGTATGGGAATTGGAAAACAATGAGAGTTAAAAGAGAGATACTGAAGTGAGAAAGTTTAAATTTTGATAGAAGAAAGGAGGATAAGGTAAACAAGGGAAAATAGGGAGTAATAAATAAAACAAAATACCTGCTGAAAAGGTCAAATAGAAGCTGTTATATATGGCAGGAGAACGATGTCCCTACTAGATCAAAGAATAACAAATGAAAAATACAAGTCAGTGCCAGGAATGAGTTCCTTCTTTTGGAAATGTAGGTAACTGCTGTTCTTTAGTTCCAAATAATACAAGTTACTTCCAGCATTTTCGGTTAACCTCCAAACCTTTATGATAATGTCCTATTGAGAAAGACACCACATAGAACATGGTAAAATTAAGAGGATAGTGAACTGGAAGCTTCATCTGTACTGGTTTGCTTTATTTATTTATTTATTTATTTATTTATTTATTTATTTATTAAGTATTTTCTTCATTGACATTTCCAATGCTATCCCAAAAGTCCCCCATACCCTCCTGCCCCACTAACCTACCCACCCACTTCTTGGCCCTGGCTTTCCCTGTGTTGAGGCATATAAAATTTGCAAGACCAAGGGGGACTCTCTTTCCAATGATGGCCGACTAGGTCATCTTCTGATATATATGCAGATAGAGACATGAGCTCTGGGGGTAATAGTTCATATTGTTATTCCATCTATAGGGTTGTAGACGCCTTTAGCTCCTTGGGTACTTTCTCTAGCTCCTCCATTGGGAGCCATGTGATCCATACAATAGCTGACTGTGAGCATCCACTTCTGTGTTTGCAAGGCCCAGGCATATCCTCACAAGAGACAGCCATATCAGGGTTCTTTCAGCAAAATCTTGCTAGTGTATGCAATGGTGTCAGCGTTTGGAGGCTGATTATGGGAAGGATCCCCAGGTATGGCAGTCTCTAGATGGTCCATCCTTTTGTCTCAGCTCTAAACTTTGTCTCTGTAACTCCTTCCATGGATGTTTCGTTCCCAAATCTAAGAAGGGGCAAAGTGTCCACAATTTGGTCTTCGTTCTTCTTGACTTTCATGTGTTTTGCAAATTGTATCGTATATCTTGTGTATTCTAAGATTCTGAGCTAATATGCACTTATCAGTGAGTACATATCATGTGAGTTCTTTTGTGATTGGGTTAACTCACTCAGGACGATGCCCTCCAAGTCCATCCAGTTGCCTAGGAATTTCATAAATTCATTCTTTTTAATAGCTGTGTAGTACTCCATTGTGTAAATGTACCACATTTTCTGTATCCATTTCTCCCTTGAGGGGCATTTGGGTTCTTTACATCTTCTGGCATTTATAAAAAAGGCTGTAATGAACATAGTGGAGTTAATGTGCTTCTTACCAGTTGGAACATCTTCTAGATATATGCCCAGGAGACATATTGTGGGATCCTCCATAAAGGCACCATCAATATGACAAAAAGGCCACCATCAGATAGGGAAAGAATCTTTACCTATCCTAAATCAGATAGGGGACTAATATCCAATATATAGAAAGAACTCAAGAAGGTAGATTCCAGAAAATTAAATAACCCCATTAAAAATTGGGCTCAGAGCTAAACAAAGATTTCTCACCTGAGGAATACCGAATGGCTGAGAAGCACCTGAAAAAAAAATGTTCAGCATTCATAATCATCAGGGAACTGCAAATCAAAACAACACTGAGATTCCATCTCATACCAGTCAAAATGGCTAAGATCAAAAATTCAGGTGACAGCAGATGCTGGCGAGGATGTGTAGAAAGAGGAACACTCCTCCCTTGTTGGTGGGATTGCAAGCTTGTACAACCACTCTGGAAATCAGTCTGGTGGATCCTCAGAAAACCGGACATACTGGTTTGCTTTTATATTACTATAAAATTGTACTCTAGGTGATGCCAAAAGAGAAAATTTTCATCAGTGAAGTCTGCAAATTAAAGCAATACTGTACAGGGAAAACCTACCCAATGATACAATAGTGGCATGTCATCATGGGAGAAACCAATCACTTTTGAACAATTGGATTCAAGACTCATTCTACATGAAGAAACCTTCACCACGTACCATTTTCTGATTAAGAGCCTGTGGCTTGATAATTTTCAGACTCTAGCACAGAACCTAACAATACTGGGTTATTAAATGGACATAGTACTAAACCTATTTATCATTATATCTATAGATTAACATATTTCTCAACCTGTGTCACCACAAAAACAAGTATCATAAATGCAAATTATAAAAATATTTTAAAGTGATTTTAAGATTTAATAAGACATCTGTTACTTTAACACAAAATTTACAAAAATTAAAACAGCATCATTTATAATGTAGGAATTTTTAAAAGAAATAAACATGGCCAAGAGATGGGAAATGAGGAAAATGACAGACTCTGTTGGTTACCTGTCTCCTTCACCATGACAGAATGTTTGAGATGAACAACTTAAGGTATGGAGGATTACTTTCCCTTGTATTTTTAAAGTTTACAATTCATTATGAATGGCAGTGCATTGCAGAGTTAAAAACTCACTACATGCCAGACAGAAAATAGAATTAAAGCAGCAATTGTCTTTCTTGTCTCATTTTATTATACCTAGTCCCCAGCCTAAAAGATGTCCAATTCCATGAAGTCTTTCCCCCCACCCCCAGCCACTATCCCTTTAGAAGGTCCCTCACAGACACATCCAAAAATGTACTCTACTAATTTCTTCAGTTAAGCTGGAAGTCTCAACCAACTGTCATAATCTTCCAATAAACCAAGAGAGTATTGTCGTCATTTCAACCACTCTCTGCATTTACTCCTAGTTACTCTATGGAAAAACTTCTACTGTTTCATTATCACAACATCATAAATGCTTTGGTGCTAAGGTAGGAAGAAGTATCAAAAATGAAAAAGAATGTATTGCACATTTCTTGCAGAGGTCTAAAACCAAAGCTTTCTCATAGTGACATACAGCATTATGGACAGAAATTTTTGAAGTTGTCTGAGTTAATGAAAAATTGTGGGTAACCAAATTAATGGTAAATTTATTAAGTGATGACTGGGAAGGTGTTCAATTATTTTCACTAGAGAACACAGTGCAACTTTGTTCCTAATGTATGTCATATGATTATAAAAATGATACATTTGTATACAAACATGCTATGAATAACTGTACTAGCAGAATGACCACTAAGAGCTAAGAGGAAAAGAAGTGCAGAAGGCATTAACATATATTAATTTGTTTATGTCAATTACATTGATTTAAAGATATAACTTATAGTATTTTAAATATATAAAAATCCAATATATACAAAAATCCAATACATGTATATGTATATGTATATGTATATGTATATGTATATGTATATGTATATGTATATGTATATGTATATGTATATGTATATGTATATGTATATGTATATGTATATGTATATGTATATAGTTCATGACAACATCATTATTTTGGTTTCATTATTATTACTTTGATAAAATATTTTGACATAAAGCAATGTCAAAGAGAAAGGACATAAGTGTGGAAAGTTCACTAAAGCAGGAATTAATCACATACACCCACACTTAAGAATACAGAAATGATTAGTTCACTAGAAAGAGAGGCCCATTGAACATGCAAACTTTATGTGCTCCAGTACAGGGGAACACCAGGGCCAAAAAGTCAGAGTGGGTGGGTAGGGTATGGAGGACTTTTGGGATAGCATTGGAAATGTAAATGAGGAAAGTACCCAAGGAGCTAAAGGAATCTGCAACCCTATTGTTGGAACAACATGATGTACTAACCAGAGCCCTGGAGCTCTTGTCTCTAGCTGCATATGTATCGAAAGATGGCCTAGTCGGCCATCAATGGAAAGAGAGGCCCATTGGACTTGCAAACTTTATATGCCCCAATATAGGGGAATGCCAGGGCCAAAAGAATGGGAATGGGTGGGTAGGGAAGTGGGGGGCGCTATGGGGGACTTTTGGGATAGTATTGGAAATGTAATTGAGGAAAATATGTAATAAAAATATTAAAAAAAAAAAGAAAATACCTAATAAAATATTTAAAAAGGGAAAAAAAAGAACAGAGAAATGAATAGACACATGATCACTTGCCTGTTTGTACTCAGCTCAGAAAGTTAAGGAACCCCTTAATTAATAAGTCCATCATAGACATTCCCACAGATAAATCCAGTGTATACATTCTCTCATTGACAATCTCTGACTGTGGTCTGAGTTATATGGGTGATTTAAAAAAGGAACTCACTCCAGAGTGTAATTGAGGTTCTGAGGTAGCAGAGAAGAACAGTTTTCATGAACTGAACCTTAAACACCTTCACACAATCATATTTATCAATTCTTACACCAATGTTACTTTTTTTTGGTAAAAGACGTTGTTTATACTGAAGCCCCTAATCTAATCTATATGTTTGGTGACAGAAAGCATCACACCTCTGCCTCTTTCATGCTTATTGTGGACTGTTTGCTGTATTCAATAATGCAAGACATTCCATGTGTGCTAGGACCATTTTTTATAACAAAACCATAAAAATGTTTTAAAGCTCCTTAAGAAAAACAACTCTCTAAATAACAGATATTAATCACTGTTTTCTACAATGATTCCTTCAAAGTCAAAGTACTTCTACAAAAGAAACATTTATTATGATTTCTGCCCTAGGTACAGTGAAAATTCATTCTAGTGTTCAGCTAAAATAATGATTATATTAGAAATTCACTAAATTTCTCTTTCTAGGTGATTTTAGATTGTGTCAGGTTTACAATAAAATTGAACCATCACATTGACAAATGTATTTCAATACCCACATACACATGAGAGCATTCACATGTGAAAAATACATACTGTGCACCTTCTTAGAATTGGGAACAAAACACCCAGGGAAGGAGTTACAAAGTTCGTAGCTGTGATGAAAGGATGGACAATTTAGAGACTGCCGTATCCAGGGATCCATCCCATAATCAGCTTCTAAACGCTGACACCATTGCATACACTAGCAAGATTTTGCTGAAAGGACCCAAATATAGCTGTCTCTTGTGAGACGATGCCGGGGCCTAGCAAACACAGGAGTGCATGTTCACAGTCAGCTATTGGATGTATCACAGGGCTCCCAATGGAGAAGCTAGAGAAAGTACCCAAGGAGCTAAAGGGATCTGCAACCCTATTGTTGGAACAACATGATGTACTAACCAGAACCCCGGAGCTCTTGTCTCTAGCTGCATATGTATCGAAAGATGGCCTAGTCGGCCATCAATGGAAAGAGAGGCCCATTGGACTTGCAAACTTTATATGCCCCAATATAGGGGAATGCCAGGGCCAAAAGAATGGGAATGGGTGGGTAGGGAAGTGGGGGGCGCTATGGGGGACTTTTGGGATAGCATTGGAAATGTAATTGAGGAAAATATGTAATAAAAATAAAAAAAAGAGAAAAATACATATGAATCATATCAATTTTGCTGGAGATGTCCTATCTAAGAGGATGACAAGGCATATACCTAAATTGTGTTCCTATATTGCATGACTTTTTATTATTTGTGACTTTGAATTATTTTATATTTAGAAAATAAAATATTGAAAAATAAATTTCATGCTATGATTAATTCTAATAGATAAAACATAGCATTTCATTTTCCTTTTGAAAAATATTATTAAAGGAAATTCTTACTTTTATTTGACCTCAGGGGTTCCATTATAGACTACATATTTTTCTTACAGAGCATTAGCATAGCCAATGAGTATATGCTTTAAGACAAAATAGATAATTTCTATTTTTAAAGTTATTTTCTTCTCTTTTAATGTATTGCATAAATTACTTCTAATCTCTCATACCCATCTTAGTATAAGGAAGTATTTCATAACATAGCTTTACCTTTGCAGAGACTGTCATGGTTGGACTTTGGGACCAGAAAGTCTGACTATAGGTCTACTTTTTGGCAAGGCTCTCAAAGAGGGTGATGGGATGATGGTTGGTAGAGAACAAGACCTTACACATGGAAGTTTAACAAGGAAATATTTACTAAAAAAGGAATATCATGGGTTTTAAGATCACTTATATTCCTAAGTAGTTGACATGTTTTTGTTTTTGTTTTTTTTTACCAAGAATTAAAAAATGTCTCCATATCTGAATGTTATAATGCTTATTCAAAATTAATGGAGACTTAAACATGGGACTTATTTTTACCTTGAAGCTGTGTTATTCATATGCAATTTATACATTATAGAACCAAGAACTTAACCTTTATTGATGGGTAAAATAATCTCAATATGATCCATGTATAGAATTTTAATAGTAAGTTGGAGTTAGAAGTTAACACTTAGATCTTGGTCCTATATAAATCTGAATATAATACTGGTCAATATTAATGTCCTTGGAACATTTTATAAGGATGATCCCCTTTTGTGGGTACAGTTTCACTAAAGCAGCTTGTTCTTATTGACTCTTCCTGAATGTCAACAATTCAGGGACATTTATATTACACTCCACTGAATTCTAATCCCGTGAATTAAAATGAAGCAATTCTAGATGCAAATACTGCCACCCAGTCTTCCAAAGTTAAAGAAAAAAAAAAGTGAATTAACGGGTTCATTGCACACTGTGCAAACTTAAATGCTTCAGTCTATCATATTACCAGCACGTTAACAACTCTACTCTTCTGTTCCATTAGAAAGAGAAGATTCTGGAAGATGATGTTTCTTCTTCTTGCTCTAGCCTTTTTAGTTTCTGGCAACAAGCAACCTTTACAGGTACAGGGTTGGGCTATCAGGGAGTTATGGAGAAATAAACTTTGCTGTGGTCAATTTATCACAGTTGGAACTGACAATCAATGTAATTCTATGAATATATTCATTCCCTTTTGGTTTCTGTACTTAGAATATATTCTATGTCTTAAAACATGGTTTGTTTTAGTTTGAGGTTATAATTACTTCATTTCAACTTCATATATTGCTTTAACTTGGATAAAGGGTATAAAAATGAACCTCATTATTGGCATGTTTTTAACTTTTATATTCTATACTAATACAGAGAGGACTCATAGTCAGTATAATATAAACAACATCAATTTGATATCTGAAGGGCTAACACATTATGTATCACATATTTGAAGAATAGATATTTCTCCTTTAGAGTCACTGCACTATGGTCATTGGGTGAGATAATATTAATATTAATCATAATGCAGAAATAGTTCCAAAACAGGAACTGATTTTTTGAAGTTCAATTTTGCATGTTTGTGTATGTGATTTACCTTAAATTTTCACAAAATGTATTTTTTTGTTTTATGTATGTTGGTGATTGGTCTGCATTTTGCACTGCATATGTGCAGTACCTACCAAGGCCATAAGATATCCCTCGTAAGTGAAGTTACAGGAGATTATATGCAAACATATGGGTGTGGAAACTCAAAAATTTATGATCTGATCGATGACTTTAATTCGTATTATTTTTTACTCTTCAGGGAAATTCAATACTATCTACCTAGCAAGTAAATCTATGGGAGCAACAGCTGAAAATAGTCCAGAGCATATTCAGATGTGTGAGGTCAAGTATTTTAAGAAAAACAGTGTCATGAGCATGATGTTCTATGTCACGTGAGAAAATGCATTTCATTAGAAGAAATAATTTGTTAAAATAGAAATCAGGGCATTACAATGTTTCTGGAATGAGAAGATGATTGGGATTTAATAGTAATTTGAGAAATCTGGAGTTGCAAGTGACTGCAGCTAAAATATATTAAACTTGATTGTTCACATATTGATGTTTGAATCTTTCTCTATATTAAAATGGTAAAATATGAAAACAGTAAAAATGTATCATGTATTGGAAACTATGTTAGTAAAAGTAAAATATTAATAAATGTCAATATGAGTAGAGGAACTCCTGATATCAAATATTACAAAAGCAGTGTTTGGAAGCTCACTTTGAAGAATTTTTCTCTTCTTGAAAAAGATCCGGATACCTCTATATCTAGCAATGCATACATGAGGTCACTTGCTTTATGTTGGTGACTTGGAAAATTCTGTCAATAAAGGGTCTATGCCCCATTCCAATCCATAAATCTTGGCACACACAGGAAGTTGGTCTATTTCTGACAGGAATCACAGACTGAAAATATGATTAATGAAAATATTTCCAAACCAAAGCATAACATCATAGAATATAGGATCAAGGCCAGGAATGTGTTCCACTTTCATCAAGATATGTTTTCTTAGGGGACAAATATACACATTATGATAAAAGTGAAATAAGGAGAGTTTACTGTTTTATATGTATGTTTAGGAAAAATGGGAATTGCCAGCTACATACAGTTTGGGCTGATGAACCTTGGTGGAAGTATTGCTCAATCAAATGTGAGTTCAGGTTTGACTGCATTAGTAACACTTTTTGTTTTTTAAGGGATATGATCTTAATCAAGAGTGTCTTTCATGGATAAATGGTCCATTGTGACTCATTTTACAGGTAATCCATGCAGCAAACAATGTCCCAAAAGAAATGGGACTCATTACCTGCCTACCATATATATATTGCGTGATGCTATTCATCATTTTCCAAATATCTACTTTTATCCACAATATAAGGGAGACCTAAGTAGAAGTGAGTAAAATAGCCATTATATACTCTCAATCAATATTGGAGGGGCTAATACACTTTTGAATGAATCTTCCTAGGTGGTAGAAAACAAAAATGAAACAAATAAATAAATACATGTTTTGCTGAAATTGGTCAATTATAAATATTCACTTGATTTTTTTTTTAATTTTATGTTAGAAGAGGATAAATTGTTTAACTGACTCAATAATTTAATGCAGAAATGATAACAAATTTGTAGTATGCAAGGAATAATATTACTTGGAAAGAATTTACAGTGTTTTAAAAATAATATAATTAACAAATTATAATATATATATAGAAAATACTACATTGCATAAAAAGTTCTGTTTATGAGTAAATATTTCTTATTACATAAATTAAAATTTAATATGGGATAACACATAATTTGTATAATATAAAACATAGACAAGTTATTATTATAAGATGATAAATATAATCATATGATGATAATCAGTAAAAACTGAGGTCATGAATTTGAAGGAATATGTTGATAGTTACACACTCAGTTGCTTATGAAGAAAGGGAAATTTTAAATGGTATAATGATATTAAAATCTCAAAAGTGAACAGAAAATAAATAAATAAATATGAAGCTCTACACCATGTTGTTAAGAAGTAAAATTTTCTTTTTTCAGCCCCAAGTGATTTTCCTATTGTGATACATTTTGGCTCAAACACCACCATCCTATTCGAAGCACAATTTATTAATGATGGGAATTATTACCGGAAACTGTCAGGAGTTCTGGGTATGTAAATCTTTTATGGGAGAAAACTATTTTTTCTTGTAGTTAATTGCAACCCAACTGTGTCCCCTGAATTTAGTTTAATAGCACACTGGTGCAGGAATGTGTTTGTTAACATATTGTAAATTTATTCAATGTTGGGTGAAATTCAAGTTGAATTGCAAATGATAATAAATTTAATTAATACTCACTGATAATTTTAATATTCCTGAATTTAAATCAGTATTTTAGATATCATGAGATGGAGAGTTTTTACCTTATCCACAGTAAGAATGTCTAACCTGACTTCAGAAAGATTTTTGACTGGTATCTAAATTTTGGTTGGGAGGATGAGGTGAGGTAGCAAGATTTACCAACTGATGAGAACACTTGATGAATTTAGACTATTACATGCAACTATAGTGTCTGTGTCTTCTGACTTTTATTCCACGAAATGCAGCAACTGGAACAAATGTCACTGAAGAAATGTGGGATATATAAGTGAAGCTAAATGAGTACTTCAAAATTCCCACTGAAAATATTGAAAATGTCTATGAAACAGGTAATGTGAATCCTGTAAATGTGACCTGAAATTAGAGCAAATGTTAAAGATTCTTGATTTGCATCTCAGCAACATAAAATCCTTACGTGAAAATATGAAAGAAATTCAGTAATATATCTAAATGTCTTCCTCTTTGTATCACCTGACAGATGTGTGCCCTAAATAGGAGCCTTGATATCATGAGCAGAAATATTGTATTGGTCACCATTTTCAATTCACTGGAATTAAATTTTGAGGTCAATTCAAGACTGTAACACGACGTATTTACAATTGTCACTCAGGAGTTCAAGGTCAGCATGTGCTACAGAGTGAGTTCTAGGAGAGCCAAGGTTACAAAGTGGAGCCCTCTCTCAAAAAAACAGAATAAGGAAAAAAATGAAAAAATAAAATAAAAATACAAAATAAAGAAACATGCCTAAGATTATCTACCATGATCAAATTTACATCACACCAATACATGTAATACTTTACATATATGGACTCAAAAATAGGAACATGTGATCATCTCATTAGATGCAAGGATGACCTTTCACAAATTCCAATGTATTTTCATGATAAAAGTCCTAAAGAGATGAATGATATAAATGACTTGTCAACATTATGACGGTAAAATATAAACCCATAGCTAACACTGCTAAACAGGGAGTAACTGAAACATCTTCACAAAAATCCAAAACAATACAGTGATATCCTCTCATTGCTCTTCTATTCAAACTGGTGCCTAAAGTAGTAAAAAAAAAAAAAAAAAAAAAAAAAAAAAAAAAAAAAATTAGGAGAGGGACTAGAAAGAAAGCAGCCATATTTGTAGAAAATCGGAGTGTGTATATAAAACACCCTAAACACTTTGGTAGAAGACACCTGTAAATGATAAATACATCCAGTAATATAGCAAAATATAAACTTTAAATAAAAATCAATAGTATTTATATCCAAATGACAGAGAGAAAGAAATAAGGAATACAATACCATTCACAATAGCCTCAAAATTAATCTTGGAATAAATGGAAGGAAGTGGAAAATTTTCACTGAGGTTGTGAAATTCTGGTATAATATGAGCTTGTAAGGCATTGAATAAAGATCCCAAAGATGATTTATAAGATGGAAAGGCCTCCCATATTCACATGTCTTAAGGATTAATATTTTAAACTGGATAGAAAAGCAAAAGAAATACACAGATTCAACACAACCCCCCTCAAAATTCCAATGCAGTTCTGACCATAACTCTGCTAAATGGATACAGTATTAAAGTGATCTCTGGAACTTACCTCTACTTTCAAAGATTCTTGCTTCGCTAAGCCTTCTTAAGAGACGTTTCTATTTGCAGTCAATGACAGTTAACTCAGACCTCCACTACTGTTCAGCGTGCAGAAACTTAGAGAGGTAAAGAATGATGACCCTTTAATGGAACATAAGAAGCATTTGAAACTTAAATGAAGGAAATATCTAATAAGAAAGTGTTTTAAAAAACAATTATATATATATATATATATATATATATATATATATATATATATAGAGAGAGAGAGAGAGAGAGAGAGAGAGAGAGAGGGAGGAGGTAATCTGGTATCAACGGGAGAAGATACCCTGGGTCCCATGAAGACACCATGTTGCAGAGTTGAGTGGGAGGGTGGAGTAGCACCCCCATAGAAGCAGGAGGAATTAGAAAGGGATAGTGCTTTTGCAGTGAGGAAACAAGGAATGAGGATTACATTTGAAATGTAAACAAATAAAATATCCAATAAAAGAAAAGAAAGGTAATTAGAGTCCAAGTCCTAGCTGAAGAGTAATGTATAGCTGCTAGCAGAGGGAGAGCCCATTTAGTTTTAGTACTTAGTCTCTGGTGTGACAACGACTGCCTACCATGATGGCTATACACTCAACAGTATATGCACAGATCAAATTGGTCTCAATAGATAATTTTAAAAGTGAGGATGCAAAGTTGGGTGTCTTGGGAAAGATGTCAGGAGCTAGGGAAGGACTTTAATATGTTCAGAATACATTGTATGAAATTCCCAAAGACAATAAAACATTGTTTTTCAAAGTAACAGTTTACGAAGATAATCAATGTATCATTTAGCCATTCATCTATATTTTCTCTTATTCATTATTCAAACTTAATAAAATACTTAGTCAAAAGCACTATGATTTTCAAAGGAGTACAACAAATGATTCTTTGGAACAAATTAAATGTTAATTTTTGTTTCATATTTCCTTGTAGAGTATATCAAAATTGCAGTCTAAATTAGTTTCTAGTCACTAATGGGAATAAACAATCCAATTTCAGAAAAGCAAAAATTAAAAATAAAAAAGATTCATTTGTCTAGTTTGAGATGGCACAGATGTCAACTCCATGCAGCATTGCCATTTGTCTACTTCCATATTGTTTGAAACAGCATCCCACATCCAGACATTAGTAGCCCACACTACCATCCCAAGAAGCAAAGAAGCAAAGAAACTCCCTCAGGGAGGGGAGGAGTGAGGAGAAAATGCAGTTGCAACATGTATTCTATCACCCTCACTCAGATTCTATTGTTTTATTTCCATGACCAACTGTAACAAAACCAGGAAATGAGGTTTTGAAAAATCAATGAGAAGTATAAACAGATCATCTGGACTCTGGTTGACTCTGTACTGTGTTATGTTTATTTTACAGATTTAACCTTTCCAATCATTGGCCAACTCTGGCAGGATAAGTAAGATTATCTTTGAAATTAGATTATGATGTCACCACAAACAGTGCACAGAGGACAAAAGATACGCCCAATGCCCATTTATTCAGAATGGTGAGGAAACAGACATTAAAATAAGGACACCAAGAACCGTTGTACACAGATTACCAATTTTTCATGAATTTGACTAAAAAGACGACATGCTGAAGCTATAGTAAGTACATGTTAACCCATTAAATTTAGCAAAGTCTCCGTGCCTACTAAAAAACATCAGCATCAACTGTGCTATCTTACAAGTGTGAGGTAACACTGGATGCTAACTAGAACCTACTCCTGGTTTTAATTTGACCTGATAAGTAGAGATTTAAATAATTTTTTGCTATATGACAGACTTACATAATAATTATTAGTTGTTCCTTTATCAGAAAAGACATGTAGTAACACACTTTTCTGTATATCATATTATTCAAACATTTACATATTGTTTATGAAAAATAAAAGAATCACTGAAGTGGTGATTCTCATATGTAAAAAACAAACAAACAAACAAAAAAAGTGGCACATGTCTTCTCCAAGTCACTTCTAATTACTAATTATATACTATAAGTAAGAATCGTGATTTAACCAAAATGTATGTTTGAAATTGTAAGAAAGGTTTTAAGCTAAAAATTCATGTCATACATTTACACAATACCTAAAAGCTTCTGAGCAACATTAGTCTGTGAGAATATTCAATTTGGAAGGAAAAGATTCTATAAGTATTCCATCTGGTTTGTGAATACTAATCAGGGAAATCTTATAATTATTAACAAAAAATTCAGTGTTGGAAACTACAGATGCAGAATTACTTGGTGAGTACTCTAGGTACACTACAAGAACAGCACCTATGTATAAGCATTCTTCCAGCCTTATTACTGTTCATTTGATGATTGGAGAAATGATATTTAGGGGCTGGAGAGATGGTTCAACAGTGAAATCACTTGCTGTATATGCAGATGACATGGGTTCTGTGACATAGATATGTGCCCAAAACCCACAGCACACATATATACATCTGTAACTTCAGTACCAGTAGATCTTATGATGTCATCTTCTGGTTTACACAGTCACTAAATATTCACATGGTACAGGAAAATGTACCCAGGCAAAATACTCATACACATGAAATGAAAACTTTGAAATTTTAATACAAAGAATTGAGCTTTAAATTCAGCTAGATATTTAGTTTTATTATGTATATTATTAAAGAAATAAAATAAAATTTTTGAAGTAAATATATACTTCAATTTATCTGAGAATTTTAAGCTCACAATTTTTTTTTGAATACAGCATTAGAAATGTGATTTAGAATTTCTCTAAAAATTCTACCTGTCACTGTGTCTTTTCTGTGGAGTGTTCCATAGATTTCCATATCATCCTTGTTCAGACTCCACCAACTTTGTCCTGAATTATTTCTATTTTGATATACATGCTGCTGAGGAATATACTAAGTATTTTTAATATATTTGATTATAAATATCAGCTTCTTGGAAAACTCATTGAATTAAGTCGTTTGGCTTGCATGCATGAAAACAAAACTAGTTATACTTTAGTAAGCTTTCTGTGCTATAAATACACAACAGTTAGGAAGATTGGTTCTATAGTACTTCAGAAGCTAAATCAGTGCCATTGGTTATGGTTAATTCAAATACCAGATACTGCTTTGAAATGCTTCCTTCTATTGCATTGCAGAAGATGCATTCTCCTTCTAAAGGGCAATAGTAAAGACAGTCCATACAACATGTAATAGATAGACTGACTCTATTTTGTTTTGCAATGGTTAACTTCTATGTCTTAATGAAGTCTAATACAACAACTTTCCTTAAACTGAGGTTATTAACATCTATTCAAATTTTCTTAACAAAATGGGAATCCTGATATCTTTCTGACTCATCAGGTTTAATCTTAATCCATATTTGGAAAGTAGCAATATACTGAAATAATACAATTCATGAAAACTGTACAATGTTCAAAACTACTAGTTAATTCTCAGAGTTTCTCTCTTTTACCACATCAGGGGATCAGTAAAGTCTTTTGTTAAAGCTCTTTCCAGAGACCTCCCAGTTTTTCCTGTATATCATGGTGGCTTGTATGTGGAGGCCAGTGAATAATTTTGTGGAGTTGTTTCTCTCATTTTACATTGATTTGAGGGATTAAGTTCAGTTTTCCAGACTTGTAGAGTAATGGCCTTCACTCACTAAATTATCTAACTATCTCCAAATTTTCCTAGTGCATTAGGCTATAGGGGTTCTATCACTACAATATCTTTTATTTCCAGAATCATCTATGGAATAGCCTATGATCCTTTCCTGTTCCACATATAGATACCTGCTGTAATTACTGGTGCTATTATATCCTCTCCGCACTACTCCATAACTCTTTCCTCCTCATCGTACAGTGACTCTGTGTTTGTACAATTCTTGGTTTGGTTCAGGAACACTACCTTGAATACGCAACCTCTCCATTAAATTTCTTTTGACCCATCAAAACTTTCTTCAAAATTTTTTTATTTATTTTTTATTATTATTTATTTATTATTATTTATTATTATTTATTTATTATTATTTATTATATATTTATTATTTTTTATTATATATTTATTATTATATTATTATTATATTATATTATATTATATTATATATTATATAAAATATATAATATATATAATATTATAATATATATATTATAATATATATATAATTATATATTATATATATATATATATTATTATATATATAATATATAATATTATAATATATATAATATATATAAATTATATAATAATATATAATATAATATAATATATAATATATATAATATATTATATATATTATATATTATATTATATTATATATTATTATATATATTATATATATATTATTTATTATTATATATTTATTATTATTTATTATTATTATTATTTTATTATTTTTTATTTATTTATTTTATTTATTTATTACTTTGTCATCTTTAAGATGTCTAACTATAACTGAGTACACATTTGTTTTGTAATCATCTCTACCATCAGGAATGAGTGTTATTCAATTTTAACTTGACTTTCTTATGATTAAAAGAATATATGCCACAAGAAAGAGTACTAATTAAGATTTCTGAGTTCAAAAATTTTATTAACCATCTTTCTTTTTAAAATACTGGAAACTATGATTTGTTATAGTCTGTACAATCTTCTCTAAATCTACAGACTGATGTAAAATTTAACATTGACATTCAATTTATTAGAATATCCCATTTACTCCCAGTCATCTGTTCAAGTCACTCAAACATATTCTTAGCAGATGACTAAGACACTGAGTATTACAATGTATGTAGAACTGATTAGTAGCCTGTAGTTTGCAAAGGCTGTAGTATATATAATTCAGTAATAATTGTTCACAATGGAAGGATACACTGTCTTAATGAGAATGATAATGTGGACCAAAGGAAGGAAGGAAGGAAGGAAGGAAGGAAGGAAGGAAGGAAGGAAGGAAGGAAGGAAGGAAGCAAGGAAGGAAGGAAGCAAGGAAGCAAGGAAGCAAGGAAGGAAGGGAGGGAGGAAGGGAGGGAGGAAGGGAGGAAGGAAAAAAAAACAGATCCTGATACTGAAGAAACTGTGTCATGATTTAAGATTACCCTGGGTAATCATACAAAAATCCTCTGCATTTGTAATTTGTGTGTGTGTGTCTGTGTGTCTGTGTGTGTGTGTGTGTTTGTGTGTATCTGTGTGTGTCTGTATGTGTGTGTGTGACAGAGAGAGAGAAAGAGAGAGAGAAGTGGGTAATAATCAATTTGGGGACGAAGAAGAAGAAAATGAAATAAAGAAATGAACATACTTATAATCTTTATCTTATTTGACTTTAAGTCCTCAGTATCTGGAGACATAACTTATTTTTTTCTTTTTTTTAACTTTTTAATATTATTATTACATATTTTCCTCAACTACATTTCCAGTGCTATCCCAAGAGTCCCCAATACCCCTCCCCAATTCGCTACCGACCCATTCCCATTGTTTTGGCCCTGGCATTCCCTATATTGGGGCATATAAAGTTTGCAAGTCCAATGGGCCTCTCTTTCCAGTGATGGCCGACAAGGCCATCTTTCGATACATATGCAGCTAGAGACAAGAGCTCCGGGGTACTGGTTAGTTCATCATGTTGTTCCAACTATAGGGATGCAGATCCCTTTAGCTCCTTGGGTACTTTCTCTAGCTTCTCCATTGGGAGCATTGTGATACATCCAATAGATGACTGTGAGCATACATTTCTGTGTTTGCTAGGCCCTGGCATAGTCTCACAAGAGACAGCTATATTTGGGTCCTTTCAGCAAAATCTTGCTCGTGTATGCAGTGGTGTCAGCGTTTGGAAGCTGATTATGGGATGGATCCCTGGATGTGGCAGCCTCTACATGGTCCATCCTTTCATCACAGCTCAAAACTTTGTCTCTGTAACTCCTTCCATGGGTGTTTTGTTCCCAATTCTTAGAAGGGGCATATTGTCCACACATTGGTCTTCATTCTTCTTGACTTTCATGCGTTTAGCAAATTGTATCTTATATCTTGTGTATCCTAAGTTTTGGGCTAATATCCACTTATCAGTGAATATATATTGTTTGAGTTCCTTTGTGATTGTGTTACCTCACTCAAGATGATGCCCTCCAGGTCCATCGATTTGGCTAGGAATTTCATAAATTCATTCTTTTTAATAGCTGAGTAGTACTCCATTGTGTAAATGTACCATAATTTCTGTATCCATTCCTCTGTTGAGGGGCATCTGGGTTCTTTCCAGCTTCTGGCTATTATAAACAGGGCTGCTATGAACATAGTGGAGCATGTGTCCTTCTTACCGGTTGGGACATCTTCTGGATATATGCCCAGGAGAGGTATTGCTGGATCCTCCGGTAGTACTATGTCCAATTTTCTGAGGAACCGCCAGACTGATTTCCAGAGTGGTTGTACAAGCTTGCAATCCCACCAACAATGGAGGAGTGTTCCTCTTTCTCCACATCCTTGCCAGCATCTGCTGTCACCTAAATTTTTGATCTTAGCCATTCTGACTGGTGTGAGGTGGAATCTCAGGGTTGTTTTGATTTGCATTTCCCTGATGATTAAGGATGTTGAACATTTTTTCAGGTGCTTCTGTGCCATTCGGTATTCCTCAGGTGAGAATTCTTTGTTCGGTTCTGAGCCCCATTTTTTCATGGGGTTATTTGATTTTCTGGAGTCCACCTTCTTGAGTTCTTTATATATATTGGATATTAGTCCCTTATCTGATTTAGGATAGGTAAAGATCCTTTCCCAATCTGTTGGTGGTTGTTTTGTCTTATTGATGGTGTCTTTTGCCTTGCAGAAGCTTTGCAGTTTCATGAGGTCCCACTTGTCAATTCTCTCTTACAGCACAAGTCATTGCTGTTCTATTCAAGAATTTTCCCCTGTGCCCATATCTTCTAGGCTTTTCCCCACTTTCTCCTCTATAAGTTTCATTGTCTCTGGTTTTATGTGAAGTTCCTTGATCAACTTAGACTTGACCTTAGTACAAGGAGATAGGAATGGATCGATTAGCATTCTTCTATATGTTAACAACCAGTTGTGCCAGCACCATTTGTTGAAAATGCTGTATTTCTTTCACTGGATGGTTTTAGCTCCCTTGTTGAAGATCAAGTGACCCTAGGTGTGTGGGTTCATTTCTGGGTCTTCAATTCTATTCCATTGGTCTACTTGTCTGTCACTATACCAGTACCACGCAGTTTTTATCACAATTGCTCTGTAGTAAAGCTTTAGGTCCGGCATGGTGATTCCACCAGAGGTTCTTTTATCCTTGAGAAGAGTTTTTGCTATCCTAGGTTTTTTGTTATTCCAGATGAATTTGCACATTGCACTTTCTAATTCATTGAAGAACTGAGTTGGAATTTTGATGGGGATTGCATTGAATCTGTAGATTGCTTTTGGCAAGATAGCCATTTTTACAATGTTGATCCTGCCAATCCATGAGCATGGGAGATCTTTCCATCTTCTGAGATCTTCTATAATTTCTTTCTTCAGAGACTTGAAGTTTTTATTATACAGATCTTTCACTTCCTTAGTTAGAGTCAAGCCAAGATATTTTATATTATTTGTGCCTATTTAGAAGGGTGTTGTTTCCCTAATTTCTTTCTCCGCCTGTTTATGCTTTGGGTAGAGAAAGGCCATTGATTTGTTTGAGTTAATTTTATATCCAGCTACTTCCCCAAAGATGTTTATCAGGTTTAGGAGTTCCCTGGTGGAGTTTTAAGGGTCAGTTATATATACTATCATATCATCTGCAAAAAGTGATATTTTGACTTCATCTTTTTCAATTTGTATCCCTTTGATCTCCTTTTGTTGTCGAATTGCTCTGGCTAGGACTTCAAGTACAATGTTGAATAGGTATGGAGAAAGTGGACAGCCTTGTCTAGTCCCTGATTTTAGAGGGATTGCTTCAAGCTTCTCACCATTTACTTTGATGTTGGCTACTGGTTTGCTGTAGATTGTTTTTATCATGTTTAGGTATGGGCCTTGAATTCCTAATCTTTCCAAGACTTTTATCATGAATGGGTGTTGGATCTTGTCAAATGCTTTTTCCACATATAACGAGATGATCATATGGTTTTTGTCTTTGAGTTTGTTTATATACTGGATTACGTTGATGGATTTCCATATATTGAACCATCCCTGCATCCCTGGGTTGAAACCTATTTGGTCAGGATGGATGATTGTTTTGATGTGTTCTTGGATTCAGTTAGAAAGAACTTTATTGAGGATTTTTGCATCAATATTCATAAGGGATATTGATCTGAAGTTTTCTATCTTTGTTGGTCTTTTTATGGTTTAGGTATCAGAGTAATTGTGGCTTCATAGAATGAGTTGGGTAGAGTACCTTCTGTTTCTATTTTGTGGAACAGTTTGTGAAGAACTCGGATTAGATCTTCTTTGAAGGTCTGATAGAACTCTGCACTAAACCAATCTGGTCCTGGGCTTTTTTTGGTTGGGAAACTATTAATGACTGCTTCTATTTCTTTGGGGGATATAGGGCTGTTTAGATCACTAACCTGATATTGATTCAACTTTGGTACCTGGTATCTGTCTAGGAACTTCTCCATTTCATCCAGGTTCTCCAGTTTTGTTGAGTATAGCCTTTGTTAGAAGGATCTGATGGTGTTTTGGATGTCTTCACAATCCGTTGTTATGTCTCCTTTTACATTTCTGATTTTGTTAATTAGAATGCTTTCCCTGTGCCCTCTAGTGAGTCTGGCTAAGGGTTTATCTATCTTGTTGATTTTCTCAAAGAACCAGCTCCTTGATTGGTTGATTCTTTGAATAGTTCTTCTGGTTTCCACTTGGTTGATTTCGCCCCTGAGTTTGATTATTTCCTACCTTCTACTCCTCTTGGGTGAATTTGTTTCCTTTTGTTCTAGTGCTTTTATGTGTGTTGTCAAGCTGCTAATGTGTACTCTCTCTAGTTTCTTTTTGGAGGCACTCAGAGGTATAAGTTTTCCTCTTAGAAATGCTTTCATTGCGTCCCATAAGTTTGGGTATGATGTGGCTTCATTTTCATTGAACTCTAAAAAGTCCTTAATTTCTTTCTTTATTCCTTCCTTGACCACGCTATCATTGAGAAGAGTGTTGTTCAGTTTCCACGTGAATGTTGGCTTTCTATTATTTATTTTGTTATTGAAGATCAGCCATAGTCCATGGTGATCTGATAGGATGCATGGGACAATTTCAATATTTTTGTATCTGTTGAGGCCTGTTTTGTGACCAATTATGTGGTCAATTTTGGAGAAGGTACCATGAGGTCCTGAGAAGAAGGTATATCCTTTTGTTTTAGGATAGAATGTTCTGTAGATATCTGCCAGATCCATTTGATTCATAATTTCTGTTAGTTTCACTGTGTCCCTGTTTAGTTTCTGTTTCCATGATCTGCCCATTGGTGAAAGTGGTGTGTTGAAGTCTCCCACTATTATTGTATGAGGTGCAATGTGTGCTTTAAGATTTATTAAAGTTTCTTTAATGAATGTGGCTGCCTTTGTATTTGGAGCATAGATATTCAGAATTGATAGTTCCTCTGGAGGATTTTACCTTTGATGAGTATGAAGTGTCCCTCCCTGTCTTTTTTGATGACTTTGGGTTGGAAGTCAATCTTATCAGATATTAGAATGGCTACTCCAGCTTGTTTCTTCATACCATTTGCTTGGAAAACTGTTTTCCAGCCTTTCATTCTGAGGTAGTGTCTACCTTTTTCTCTGAGATGAGTTTCCTGTAAGCAGCAAAATGTTGGGTCTTGTTTGTGTAGCCAGTTTGTTAGTCTATGTCTTTTTATCGGGGAGTTGAGTCCATTGATATTAAGAGATATTAAGGAAAAGTAATTGTTGTTTCCTGTTATTTTTGTTGTTAAAGTTGGCATTCTGTTATTGTGGCTGTCTTCTTTTAGGTTTGTTGAGGGATTACCTTCTTGTTGTTTCTAGGGCGTGGTTCCTGTCCTTGTATTGTTTTTTTTTCTGTTATTATCTTTTGAAGGGCTGGATTCGTGGAGAAATAATGTGTGAATTTGGTTTTTGTCGTGGAATACTTTGGTTTCTCCATCTATGTTAATTGAGAGTTTGGCTAGGTATAGTAGCCTGGGCTGGAATTTGTGTTCTTTTAGTGTCTGTATAACATCTGTCCAGGATCTTCTGGCTTTCATAGTCTCTGATGAAAAAATCTGGTGTAATACTGATAGGCTTGCCTTTATATGATACTTGGCCTTTTTCTCTTACTGCTTTTAGTATTCTATCTTAGTTTAGTGCACTTGTTATTCTGATTATTATGTGTCAGGAGGTATTTCTTTTCTGGTCCAGTCTATTTGGAGTTCTGTAGGCTTCTTGTATGTTCATGGGCATCTCTTTCTTTAGATTTGGGAACTTTTCTTCTATAATTTTGTTGAAGATGTTTGCTGGTCCTTCGAGTCGAAAAGCTTCATTCTCATCTACTCCTATTATCCGTAGGTTTGGTCTCCTCATTGTGTCCTGTATTTCCTGGATATTTTGAGTTAGGATGTTTTTGCATTTTCCATTTTCCTTGATTGTTGTGTCGATGTTCTCTATGGAATCTTCTGCACCTGAGATTCTATCTTCCATTTCTTGTATTCTGTTCCTGATGCTAGCATCTATGGTTCCAGATTTCTTTCCTTGGGTTTCTATTTCCAGCATTGCCTCACTTTGGGTTTTCTTTATTGTGTCTACTTCCCTTTTTAGGTCTAGTATGGTTTTGTTCATTTCAATCATCTGTTTGGATATGTTTTCCTGTTTTTCTTTAAGGACTTCTACCTGTTTGATTGTGTTATCTTGTTTTTCTTTAAGGACTTGTAACTCTTTAGCAATGTTCTCCTGTAATTCTTTAAGTGAGTTATTAAAGTCCTTCTTGATGTCCTCTACCATCATCATGAGATATGCTTTTAAATCCAGTTCTAGCTTTTCAGGTGTGTTGGGCTGACCTGGATTTTGCGAAGTGGGAGTGCTGGGTTCTGATGATGGTGAGTGGTCTTGGTTTCTGTTAGTAAGATTCTTATGTTTACCTTTCGTCATCTGGTAATCTCTGGAGTCGTTATAGTTGTCTCTGTTTAGAGATTGTTCTTCTGGTGATTCTGATTACTGTCTATCAGCAGACCTGGGAGACAGGCTCTCTCCTCTGAGTTTCAGTGGTTAGAGCACTCTCTGCTGACAAGCTCTCCTCTTACAGGGAGGTGCACAGATATCTGGTGTTTGGACCTCCTCCTGGCCAAAGAAGAAGGCCCAAAACAGGAACTTTCCCAGATGCTGTGTTGCTTTGTCAGGTCACAGAAGCTGTCAGCTTCTGTGGTGCACACTCTCACCTGTGCAGACTAAGTTCCTAAGTTTGGTGGAGTCCCAGATCCAAGATGGCTCTCCCTGCTCCTGAGGCAGAGGGCTCCCGTACAGGGCAGACCACTGTCCTCCGGCTGGGAGGGTGCCGGATATCTGCGGCCCCAAAAGGGTGCTGCCTCAGTGGCTCTGTGGCTCCTGCCTGCCCCAGAAGCTGTCTGCCTTTGTCGTGCACACTCTCACCTGTGCAGACTAAGTTCCTAAGTTCAGTGGAGTCCCGGATCCAAGATGGTGCTCCCGTGCCAGGCGGACCACTGTGAGACATAACTTATGATACCCAATCCTCTTATAAGCTAACCCGCTGGGAATGATGATGCTTTGGTAGCATAACAATATTAAATGAGTGTCAAGACTATCCAAAACATATTCATCAAGTCATTTTAACTTTTAGAGATATGTACAAAGTTTTCAACAGTATTCATATAGATTCACATGAAAGGATCATCTATTCAAAGAGGCCAAAAATTACTACCATCATAACATATCTGGAAAACAGAAAAAAGGTTTATGTAAGTCAGAAATGCAGGACAGAAGACAAAAAGAAATAGTAAAATAAGTGCTGAAATAGGATAAGAAAAAGAAATTATATAGAAAATAAAATTAGGCTTCTTGTCTATTTATCATGGAAATTGTTATATCTTTTACATAATGGCTGGCATGTGTTTACCTTCTTGTACCAGCAATGAGAAATGAAATTACACTTTGTGTTTGGAAATTATAATTTGAATTTCAGCATAATCCTGATTTTGAATGTGTTTTCATCAATGACCGTAGAAATATTTGTGTGTTTTTGAATTTGTGCACAAATACTGTGTCTGTTTGTTGCACTTTTGAGTTCACCAAGTGTTTTCCTTTTGAGAAATGAACCATTGTGGGGCAGTGGGTTTCATACAGACAGCCTGGTCTCCAGGTAAGCAAAGCTCAAGAACCCCATGGACCCAATGGGTGGTGATTTCTACCTACATGGGACAGAATTTGTTTGAACATCTCTTCTGGTCCCCTGGCTCCTCTTGAAGTTACCACCCCCACAGCTCCCCTGCAAAAGAGGTGTGTGGCTATCAGTCAAATTGGAGTAGTACCAAGCCTTCCCACATGCAAATAATGTTTCCCTCAAGCTCTTAGTCCAAGTAAATGAGAAGTACCTGCTATCCAAACCTGAATCATCCCCAAAACAGTATATAAACTATACCCAGGGAATTAAAGGGGTGTGAGAACTATGCCATCATCTGAATCTTTTGTTCTAAGAGATGTAACACTAGGGAAGAGTCTGCCCTCCCGAAGCACCTTCTGAGGTTCCAAAGCACTCCTCACTGTATAGTAGGATTATTTTTGGCGCAGCCTGACCTGATTCAGTGCAGAACAGCTTGGGGTTACTGAGTGACCTGAAAGGCATTGCAGAGACTTCCCCTCGCTGCCTGCACTTGATTCCCTTAGCTGAAGCCCTCGCACCAGTATTGGCCAGAGAACTCCATGAAAAACTCTGTATTCAGGCCAAGAAACAATGAACAAAATTAAAACAAAGAAGCTTCTATTTATTAAACGTTTATTTGTAAAACAGTTCTCTGTCTTGTAGTATGCTAGTCTCTACTTTATAGCAAAGTGTTCTATGGACTACATACATCATTTAGGCAGATTTCTGCATGCCTGTATGTACTATAGTGTCTTTCACAGCATTAATGCTTTTGTGTGCAAATGTTTAAAAATATCACCTATGTCTAGACTATACTGTTATTTCAATTCTTCACTCTTTTCAAGACTGAACCTGATTTACATATATGCCATCTTCTCTTTTGATAGTATTTAACTGAACAACCAATAAGTCATTTTGGCATACTTTCTACAACAACATGCACTCAATCAAAATAACAAGCATTTTGTGTTATTTTATCAAATCACCTTTACCCAGAATGTGGTAATTTTGAGGCTTCTGCCATCTCTGTGATGTTATAGATGCAGCTCTTGTCCTTTTTTTTTTTTTTTTTGGAGATTTTATTTTTGTGTGTTTTATTACAAGTAATAAACTATGGAAGATGAGAAATTGAATTCTAGTTCTAGAGAGCAAATATATTGTGTTTTTTAATTGGAATTTTACACTCAGATTCCATTACAAGCACCCCATCCATCCTCTAATTGCTTCACAACCCACAGTTTTACCGACCCCACCCCATCTCCAAGTAGATGCCCTCAACCCCCACCTCATCTGACTTCTAAACCCTGAGGTCTTCAGTCTCTTGAGGGTTCGGTACATTATTTCTGAATGAACACACCTGGAAGTCCTCTACTATATGTGTGTTGGAGGCCTCATAGCAGCCCAAGTGAGAACACAGTTCTAATCTTTTAACACTTTGTATTTACTCTTTTCACAATTAGGAAATGTATACATGTATTGGCTAGTATTATTAATCTTGTTTCCTGTGAAACACAAGGTATAGACATTTACAAATGGCTTTCCTTAATTGGAAATACTTTAATGTGTTGTCTTTTCTCAAGGTAGACTTTTATTTTTTTAAGAGAAAGATTGCATGTGGATAAACAATTGAAGAACAACATAATCTGGTCCACTGTTACCTTAGGTGCTAGTGGTTTTTCACTTGATAGTTCTCTGAGTAACCTAGGATGACACATTTGCATTCTGTAGTCACCTCAATTTACACTTTCCATGACCTTCCTCAGCTCTTTAAGGTTAGAGAGCAAACAAGGATGTCCCATGAGCATAGACATCTGAACGTTTACAAAACAGAGGCCCAAGTGTGTCCTTTGAAGAAACAAGAGCTGTACCACATTATAGAAACAGACACTAAGCCAAATTAATTTTTCCGGAAACTGAGACTTATGTTACATTATTGTTAAATCTGAGCTGAGAAATTAAATAGACAGATAAATTACAAACAAAAGTCCCTTCTAAGTACCATCTCATATCCTGTACTGGGAATGCAAATGGGGAGTTATTACAGTGTTTGTTGTGTTAATCTGATATTGCCAGCTTGCTCCAAGTAGAACTCTAAGTGAAGCCTGAGAAATCAATGAAGGAATTGAATACAGGCAGCATTTTGAATGTGTGGAAATAAGGCTGTGGTTGGATTTAGGGCTCTGAGATCTGCTTGAATTGGGTTTTTCACATGTTATAAGTTGAGCCTGACTCCAGTGATATGCTACAGCATTTATGTTATACATTTGTAGATTGGCTTATAACCACAGTGTCAATAATTACAGGCAGTGTTTTCTTCACAGAACATCTTCACATCTGTTTTTTTTTGTTTGTTTGTTTGTTTTTTTTTTTTTTTTTTTTTGGTTTTTCGAGACAGGGTTTCTCTGTATAGCTCTGGCTGTCCTGGAACTCACTTTGTAGACCAGGCTGACCTCAAACTCAGAATTCTGCCTTCCTCTGCCTGCCTCCCAAGTGCTGGGATTAAAGGCATACTCCACCATGTCCATGCCTGGCCACCATTCTTTATATTTAAATTCACTTTCTGCGCCTTCTCAATAGAAAGGTTATGCTTTGCAAATAAAAGGAGAGCAAGATAAAGTTGAATCTGATGACGGCTGATGAAAATTCAATATGCATTTTGGTATTTATATATTCAAACTTTGTATCCATAATAACAGTTTTTGCAGGCAACATAGCAATTTTAATTGTATGTATCTTTAATTTTTCACATTTATCTATTTATTAATTTATTTGTTTATTTATTTATTGTGTGTGTGTGTGCAAATATGTGCATATATGTGGACAAGTGTACAGCATTGTTCATACTTAGAGGTTAAAAGACAACTTGGGAGATTTGGTTTTTCTTTCTCACTATGTGGATCTGAAGTATCAATATCATATCCTCAGACTTGGCACAGACATATGTGGATAAACACAAGTTCTTTGATTGGAGAACCTCTAGTTTAGACAGACACATCATTCAAGTGATTCATGAAGCTGCCATATTTTGAGAATCTTAATAGCAGCATAGGAGGGAATGTGAGAGGATTGAAAATGCTGTCATTAATTACCACCATGGAAATTGGTTTGCAATTTGCATGTTTACATATATGACACACAGATAGAACTCCTTTCTAAAAATATAAAGTTTTATTAAAGTTGCCCATGTATCCACATATTGTACAGTTTATGAATATATTGACTTGAATAACAAAAAGAACCAGGGAAAGAAAAGCATAAAATATTCATGACCAATAAATATCTATTTTAAAATTCACTTACTTTGTAATTAAAACTTAATGCCTTTTAATGTGCAAACTTATGATTTAATGGAGGAATACTTCGTTTTTAATTTATTTTTTAATTAGATATTTTTTTCATTTATATTTCAAATGTTATCCCAGAAGTCCCCCAGAACCTCCCTGCCCCCCTCCCCTACCCATCCACTTCCACTTCTTGGCCTTGGCATTCCCCTGTACTTAGGCATATAAAGTTTGCAAGACCAAGGGGCCTCTCGTCTCAATAATGGCCGACTAGGCCATCTTCTGATACATATGCAGGTAATGGCAGGATTGTACATTACCAGAGAGAAGACGATTCAAACAAAGTCTAGCATATAATAAAATTCAGATTTTGAGGTCATTATACAGAGCTAGAACAGTTTCCCTCTACTTCATGGACCAAACTATTTCCTTAGATGATTGAGTTCACCACCAAAGAAAAATTACTGAACAGGTCCACTATTCTCATATCCTAATAGCTTTTCTCTTCCACTACCTCTGCTGGGTGATGGGTTAAAGGAGTGTTTGAACACTTATTAAAAGTAGTTTGAAAAATAAAAAGTCTACAAATATATATATATATATGCAAATATATATATATATATATATATGCAAATATATATATATATATATTAAAGTTGCATATAGTCCTTTAAAGAATTACATACTGGCTGGTTTGTTTGTCAACTTGACACTGCTAGGTCTTCAGAGACAAAGGAACCTGCATTGAGAAAATGCTTCCATGAGATCTATCTGCAAGTAATTTACTCAATGAGTGATCAAAAAGGATGGCACTACCCATTGTGGGTGGTTCTATCCCTGGGCTGTATTCCTGGCTTCTATAAAAAAGGAGGCTGAGCAAGCAAGATGAAACAGGCCAGTAAGTGCCACACCCCCATTACCTCCATATCATCTCCTTACTTCATCTTCCAAATCCATTGAGTTCCTGTCTTGACTTCCTACAATGATAGACTATTATCTGGAACTGAAAGCCAAATAAGTCCTTTCTTCTTCAACTTGCTCTTTGGTATTTTAATTGCAGCAATATAAACCACGGCTAAGACATCTTACAAAACACATTTGCTGCATAAGTAGATCAATAATTTTAAGCTGTGAATGTACAGAGAACAAGGCAGAGATTAGTGATAGAGTATAATGAAAGGTCACCTACTCATCTAGAATGCAAACTCCTTTGGGGTCAGGGATATTTGCACAAGGACTCCTATTCAAAACATTCTCTGAACCTGTGGAGGAAAAAAAATCTCTGTCCATTTCAATCTTACATAATTCATGTTTCTAAAGCCAGCACCACATTTCTATACTGTCAAACTTAGCTGTCAGTTAGTGATGGCCACATTTGCATCAGCTTTTGTTTGCAGTTACTACCTGAGAGCAGAAAACTTTATGCTTTTTCTATCCATACATTGGAAGATTATCTGGGTGGAATCTTTTTTTTTTTTTTTTGAAATAATTTTTTAATTAGGTATTTTCCTCTTTTACATTTCCAAAGCTATCCAAAAACTCCCCAATACACTCCCCTCCCCCAAATCCCCTACCCACCCACTCCCACATTTTGGCCCTGGCATTCCCCTATACTGGGG
Organism: Mus caroli; assembly: GCF_978045245.1. Taxonomy (NCBI): domain Eukaryota; kingdom Metazoa; phylum Chordata; class Mammalia; order Rodentia; family Muridae; genus Mus; species Mus caroli. Next base: position 88,885,175 of record NW_028227262.1, read on the forward strand.
CATATAAAGTTTGCAAGTCCAATGGGCCTCTCTTTCCAGTGATGGCCTACTAGGCCATCTTTTGTTACATATGCAGTTAGAGTCAAGAGCTGTGTGGTACTGGTTAGTTCATAATGTTGTTCCACCTATAGGGTTGCAGTTCCCTTTAGCTCCTTGGGTACTTTCTCTAGCTCTTCCATTGGGGGCCCTGTGACCCATCCAATAGCTGACTGTGAGCATCCACTTCTGTGTTTGGTAGTCCCCTGCATTGTCTCACAAGAGACAGCTATATCTGGGTCCTTACAGCAATATCTTGCTAGTGTATGCAATGGTGTCAGCGTTTGGAAGCTGATTATGGGATGGATCCCTGGACATGGCAGTCTTTAGATGGTCCATCGTTTTGTCACAGCTCCAAACTTTATCTCTGTAACTCTTTCCATGGGTGTTTTGTTCCCAATTCTAAGAAGGGGCAAAGTGTCCACAATTTCGTCTTCGTTCTTCTTGAGTTTCATGCGTTTAATAAATTTTATCTTATATCTTGGGTATTCTAAGTTTTTGGGCTAATATCCACTTATCAGTGAGTACATATTGTGTGAGTTCTTTTGTGATTCTGTTACCTCACTCCGTATGATGCTCTCTATGTACATCCATTTGCCTAGGAATTTCATAAATTCATTCCTTTTAATAGCTGAGTAGTACTCCATTGTGTAAATGTACCACATTTTCTGTCTGGGTGGAATCTTACCCAACCTTGAGAGTAAGCTTCCCATTATTCCATTTCTCAGACATCTGCTTAAGAGTGCTAATCATCTTAGCAATTACAGCCTCACTTCCAGCACATGCTTTATTTAGCTAGTATGACATTTCTTTAGCTAGTATTCCTTTGCTCTTCAAACTCTACATTGTGTATTTCTTTCTGACCTACCCACTCATTTTGATTTTAGTCATTATGAATAAGCATAATCAAACTCAATATTATACAATCTTAAAATTTACTCAGCTAATGTAATTAGCCCAAGGGTTAGTGAGATGGCTTAGCAAGTAAGAGCAATCTTATTTTATTTTATTTTAATTTTTTGCAGAGGACCCAGTTTATATTTCACTCTATTTCTAATTTGATCTCCATGCTCCATATTTGCAGTTAAAGATGTTGTTGCTTAAACTGCTCCTCCTGCTGTCACCATATCTGCATGCTGTCACTGTTTCTGCATGTTGCCATACCTTCCTGCCCTGGTGGACTCTTGTCTTTCTGGATTCATAGCCAACATAAACTCTTCCACAGATACTTTGCCTTGGTCCTAGTATTTTTTCACAGTGATACAAAATTCACCTAAAAGAAACTAGGTTAGTGGCCTGTTGCTGTAAATAATATTAGTTTAGGGAAGAATGGGGTAGATTTTGTTACTCTAAACTAGAAAACTAGGGTAAATCCTGGAATATAAGTTAGTGTGCCATTCTAGCAGCAACCTGAATGTTAATAGTGCTGAGAGCAAGTGGACTGTGGAGGCCAGCTCAAGAGAATTTAGAAGAAGAGGAAAACTTCAGGAACAATCAACTAGCAACTAACTTCCAAATATTTATGAGGAGCGGGGATGAAGAGAAAAGAGAGTGAGAGGGAGAGAGAAAGAGAGAGAGAGAGAGAGAGAGAGAGACAGAGACAGAGACAGAGACAGAGACAGAGACAGAGACAGAGAAGAAATACCAAGAAAGAAAGGAAAAGAAGAAAGAAGAAAGAAAAGGAAGAAAGAAAGATGAAAACAGATGGGTAGGAGAGAGGAGGCAAAAGGAGTATAGGGGAGGAGAGAAAAGACAATTCAAGGCAAGGCAAAGCAAGGCAAGGCAAGGCAAGGCAAAGAAAAGAAAAGAAAGGAAAGGAAATTGTTCTGCTTTATGGTCTAGCCTGATGGAATTACCTGATGCTCAATTTAAAAAAAAGTGATTAATATTTTATTTTTAAAATATTTTTAGATATGTAAATTTTATATATGTATATGAATTTTACCTACATGTTTGGAAAACCACTATGTGCATTTATTGTGCCTGAAGAATTTGAAAGATTATGTCAGGTCTGGAACTGGAGCTACATGTATTGATGGTTCTGAAAGTGCACATATGTACATATAACTGAATTAACATTGTAAAGCATGAAACTGAAAGTTCAATGTTTAAGTCTAGTATGTTTCCATGAGGATGCATTTAATTAGATGTTACTACCTTGACAAAGAGAACCACAATGTCACGGTGGTTTTTAGTATATCAGTCAAATGTAGTTTCTCTTAGAACTTAACTGGGGCATTTCAAAATAGACTAGGAGATATTGAACCTCTGTATTGTGTGAAGCTTAATTTTTGTAGTAGATAACAATTTCAGCCCTAAATAGCTTATGGTTATGTTCTATTGACACATGACTTACCCTTTGCTTCTATTTTAAGGCAAAAATAATGTCTTTCTCTCTATAGTGATTATCTCTGCCAGACTCATGAGGAATAAAGTCTTTTGCTTTATGTTTGACTGTGAGATTATGGTTCTTATCTTCTCTTCAGAAATGACTAATATGCTCACTCATGAAGACATACTAACTTTTTAAACTACTAACGTCTGCTTATGAAATTCAGTCTCACCTAGGCCTGTGATAGTATAGAGTTTATTTTGTGTATGAGCTCTAACAGATTTTTCTGAAAAGCCTCACCTCAGTGTACACAGAGCCTCCAAAGGGAGATAATTTTCATTCTGGAAAGCAGAATTTGAAACCATGTGTGTGTATGTGTTGCACAGATTTACGGGCACTAGCTGTCAGTCACATTTCACAGGAATGTGAACTTCAATCTGGTTGAATGATCAGAACCAGGGAATATAATTCTTTGATACAATTTTAAATAGTGTTCTTTAAATTTACCAAATCAATGTAGTTGAGAAATGCCTACAATTTTGAGGTAATTTGTAATCACCATTAAACTCTGTAATATTATTACTTTGAAAAATCCAGTACACACCTCAGCAAACATCTTTTAACCTCAGATCTTCTCTCCTGTAGGGTAGAATTACTGCTGTGTTGTTTAAAAAAAAAAAAAAAAAAGAAAAAACAGTCAGCATTGCCACTGTGTTCTCACCAATCCCTTAAAGAATTGCAGGACAACACAACCAAACAGGTGATGGAATTGAATAAAACCATCCAAGACCGAAAAAAGGAAGTAGACACAATAAAGAAAACCCAAAATGAGACAACGCTGGTTATAGAAACCCTAGGAAAGAAATCTGGAACCAGAAATGTGACAATCAGTGACAGAATACAAGAGATGGAAGAGAGAACCTCAGGTACAGAAAATTCCATAGAGAACATCAGCACTACAATCAAAGAAAATGGAAAATGCAAAAATATCCTAACTCAAAATATCCAGGAAATCCAGGACACAATGAGAAGACCAAACCTATGGATAATAGGAGAAAATGAGAATGAAGATTTTCAATTCAAAGGACCAGCAAATATCTTCAACAAAATTATAGAAGAAAACTTCCCAAACCTAAAGAAAGAGATGTCCATGAACATACAAGAAGCCTACAGAACTCCAAATAGACTGGACCAGAAAAGAAATTCCTGCCAACATATAATAATCAGAACAACAAACACACTAAATAAAGATAGAATACTAAAAGCAGTAAGGGAAAAAGGTCAAGTAACATATAAAGTCAAGCCTATAAGAATTACCCCAGATTTTTCACAAGAGACTATGAAAGTTAGAAGAGCCTGGACAGAGGTTATACGGACACTAAGAGAACACTAATTCCAGCCCAGGCTACTATACCCAGCCAAACTTTCAATTAGAATAGATGGAGAAAACAAAGTATTCCATGACCAAGCCAAATTCACACATTATCTTTCCACGAATCCAGCCCTTCAAAGGATAATAACAGAAAAAAAACCAACAACAACAACAAGCAAAACAAGGATGGAAACCACATCCTAGAAAAAGCAAAAAGGTAATCCCTCAACAAAACTAAAAGAAGACATCCACAAGAACAGAATGCCAATTTTAACAACAAAAACAATAGGAAGCAACAATTACTTTTCCTTACTATCTCTTAATATCAATGGACTCAACTCCCCAATAAAAAGACTCAACTCCCCAATAACAGACTGGCTAAAGAAATAGGACCCATCATTTTGCTGCTTACAGGAAACTCATCTCAGAGAAAAAGATAGACAGTACCTCAGAATGAAAGGTTGGAAAACAATTTTCCAAGCAAATGGTATGAAGAAACAAGCTGGAGTAGCCATTGTAATATCTAATAAAATTGACTTACAACCCAAAGTCATAAAAAAGACAAGGAGATGCACTTTGTACTCATCAAAGGTAAACTCTTCCAAGAGGAACTATCAATTCTGAATATCTATGCTCCAAATACAAGGGCAGTCACATTCATTAAAGACACTTTAGTAAATCTCAAAACACACATTGCACCTCACACAATAATAGTGGGAGACTTCAACACACCACTTTCACCAATGGACAGATCATGGAAACAGAAACTAAACAGGGACACAGTGATACTAACAGAAGTTATGAAACAAATGGATCTAACAGATATCTACAGAACATTTTATCTTAAAAAAAGGTTATATCTTCTTCACAGTACCCCATGGTACCTTCTCCAAAATTGACAACATTATTGGTCACAAAACAAGCCTGAACATAAACAAAAATATTGAAATTGTCCCATGCATCTTATCAGATCACCATGGAGTAAGGCTGATCTTCAGTAACAAAATAAATAATAGAAATCCAAAATTCACGTGGAAGCTGAACAACACCCCTCTCCTTGATACCTTGGTCAAGGAAGAAATAAAGAAAGAAATCAAGGACTTTTTGGAGTTTAATGAAAATGAAGCCAAAACATACCCAAAATTATAAGACACAATGAATGCATTTCTAAGATGAAAACTCATAGCACTGAGTGCATCAAAAAAAACAAAAAAACAAACAAACAAAAAAAAAAACAAAAAACAAAAACAACAACAACAAAAAAAAAAACAAAAAAAAAATAGAGAGAGCACACATTAGCACCTTGGCAACACACCTAAAAGGTCAAGAACAAAAGGAAGCAAATTCACCCAAGAGGAGTAATTGGCAGGAAATAATCAAACTCAGGGGCGAAATCAACCCAGTGGAAACAAGAAGAACTATTCAAAGAATTCACCAATCAGGGAGCTGGTTCTTTGAGAATATCAACAAGATAGATAAACCCTTAGCCACACTCACTAGAGGGCACAGGGAAAGTATCCTAATTAACAAAATCAGAAATTAAAAGGGAGACATAACAACAGATCCTGAAGAAATTCAAAACACCATCAGATCCTTCTACAAAAGACTATACCTCACAAAAATGGAGACCCTGGATGAAATGGACACGTTTCTACACAAATACCAGGTACCGAAGTTAAATCAAGATCAGGTTAATGATCTAAACAGTCCTATATCCCCTAAAGAAATAGAGGCAGTCATTAATAGTCTACCAACCAAAAAAAGCCCAGGACCAGATGGGTTTAATGCAGAGTCCTATAAGACCTTCAAAGTAGATCTAATCCCAGTTCTTCACAAACTATTCCACAAAATAGAAACAGAAGGTACTCTACCCATCTCATTCTATGGAGCCACAATTACTCTGATACCTAAACTACAAAAAGACCCAACAAAGATAGAGAACTTCAGACCAATTTCCCTCATGAATATCGATGTAAAAATCCTCAATAAAGATCTCGCTAACCAAATCCAAGAACACATTAACACAATCATCCATCCTGACCAAGTAGGCTTCATCCCAGCGATGCAGGGATGGTTCAATATACAGAAATCCATCAACGTAATCTAAAATATAAACAAACTCAAAGACAAAAACCACATGATCATCTCGTTAGATGAGGAGAAAGCATTTGACAAAATCCAACACCCATTCATGATAAAAGTTTTGGAAAAATCAGGAATTCAAGGCCAATACCTAACCATAATAAACATCAAAGTAAATGGTGAGAATATGGAGGCAATCCCACTAAAATCAGGGTCTAGACAAGGCTGTCCACTCTCTCCTTACCTATTCAACATTGTACTTGAAGTCCTAGCCAGAGCAATTAGACAACAAAAGGAGATCAAGGGGATACAAATTGGAAAGAAAGAAGTCAAAATATCACTTTTTGCAGATGATATGATAATATATATAAGTGACCCTAAAAATTCCACCAGAGAACTCCTAAGCCTGATAAAAAGGTTCAATGAAGTAGCTGGATATAAAATTAACTCAAACAAGTTAATGGCCTTTCTGTACACAAAGGATAAACAGGCTGAGAAAGAAATTAGGGAAACAACACCCTTCTCAATAGTCACAAATAATATAAAATACCTTGGCGTGACTCTAACTAAGGAAGTGAAAGATCTGTATGATAAGAACTTCAAGTCTCTGAAGAAAGAAATTAAAGATATCAGAAGATGGAAAGATCTCCCATGCTCATGAATTGCAAGGATCAATATACTAAAAATGGCTATCTTGCCAAAAGCAATCTGCAGATTCAATGCAATCCCCATAAAAATTCCAGCTCAATTCTTCAACGAATTAGAAAGGGCAATCGGCAGATTCGTCTGGAATAACAAAAAATCTAGGATAGCAAAAACTCTTCTCAAGGATAAAAGAACCTCTGGTGGAATCACCATGCCTGACCTAAAGCTTTACTACAGAGCAATTGTGATAAAAACTGCATGGTATTGGTATAGTCACAGACAAGTAGACCAATGGAACAGAATTGAAGACCCAGAGATGAACCCACACACCTATGGTCAATTGATCTTTGACAAAGGAGCTAAAACCATCCAGTGGAAAAAAATACAGCATTTTCAACAAATGGTGCTGTCACAACTGGCAGTCATCATGTAGAAGAATGGAAATTGATCCATTCCTATCTCCTTGTACTAAGGTCACATCTAAGTGGATTAAGGAACTCCACATAAAACCAGAGGCACTGATACTTATAGAAGAGAAAGCAGGGAAAAGCCTTGAAAATATGGGTACAGGGGGAAAAAATCCTGAATAGAAGAGCAATGGCTTGTGCTTTAAGATTGAGTATCGATAAATGGGACCTCATAAAGTTGCAAAGCTTCTGCAAGGCAAAAGACAAGCAATAAGAAAAAAAGACCACCAACACATTGGGAAAGGATCTTTTCCTATCTCAAATCAGATAGGGGACTAATATCCAATATATATAAAGAACTCAAGAAGATGGACTCCAGAAAATCAAATAACCTCACCAAAAAAATGGGGCTCAGAGCTGAACAAAGAATTCTTACATGAGGACAACCGAATGGCAGAGAAACACTTGAAAAAAATGTTCAACATCCTTAATCATCAGGGAAATGCAAGTCAAACCAACCCTGAGATTCCACCTCACACCAGTCAGAATGGCTAAGATCAAAAATTCAGGTGAATATAGATGCTGGCAAGGATGTGGAGAAAGAGGAACACTACTCCATTGTTGATGGGATTTCAAACTTGTACAACCACTCTGGAAATCAGTCTGGTGGTTCCTCAGAAAATCGGACATAGTACTACTGGAGGATCCTGCAATATCTCTCCTGGGCATATATCCAGAAGAAGTCCCAACTGGTAAGAAGGACACATGTTCCACTATGTTCATAACAGCCTTATTTATAATAGCCAGAAGCTGGAAAGAACCCAGATGCCCCTTAACAGAGGAATGGATACAGAAATTATGGTACATTTACACAACGGAGTACTACTCAACTATTAAAAAGAATGAATTTATGAAATTCCTAGGCAAATGTATGAACCTGGAGGGCATCATCCTGAGTGAAGTAACACAATCACAAAAGAACTCACACACTATGTACTCACTGATAAGTTGATATTAGCCCAGAAACTTAGGATACCCAAGATATAGGATAAAATTTGCTAAACGCATGAAACTGGAGAAGAACAAAGTCCAAAGTGTGGACACTTTGCCCCTTCTTAGAATTGGGAATAAAACTCTCATGGAATAAATTACAGAGACAAAGTTTGGATTTGTGACGAAAGGATGAACCATCTAGAGACTGCCATATCAGGGGATCCATCCCATAATCAGCTTCCAAATGCTGGCACTATTGCATACACTAGCAAGATTTTGCTGAAAGGACCCAGATATAGATGTCTCTTGTGAAACTATGCTTGGGCCTAGCAAACACAGAAGTGGATGCTCACAGACAGCTTTTGGATGGATCGCAGGGCCCCCAATGTTGGAGCTAGAGAACGTACCCAAGGAGCTAAAGGGATCTACAACCCTATGAGTGGAACATTATGAACTAACCAGTACCACAGAGCTCTTGACTCTAGCTGCATATGTATCAAAAGAGTGCCTAGTAGACTCTCACAGGAAAGCGTGTCCCATTGGACTGGCAAACTTTATATGCCCCAGTACAGGGGAATGCCAGGGCCAAAATGTGGGAATGCGTGGGTTAGATAGTGTTATGCGAGAGTATGGGGGACTTTTGGGATTGCATTGGAAATGTAAATGAGGAAAATACCTAATAAAAATATTAACAAAAAAGAATTGTTTTTCCTATTCTGGATTGCTTGCTTTTCCAGATGAATTTGATAATTGCTCTTTCCATGTCTTTGAAGAATTGTGTTGGGATTTTGATTGGTAATATATTGGATCTGTAGATTGGTTTTGGTAGGATGGCCATTTTCACTCTGTTAATTCTGCCAACCCATGGGCATGGGAGATTTCTTCATTTTCTGAGATCTTTGATTTCTTTGTTTTGATATTTTGGTAAGAGTTACCACAAGATATTTTAGATTATTTGTGTGCTTTGTGAAGGGAGTTGTTCCCCTAATTTCTTTCTAAGCCTGTTTATCATTTGCATAAATGTAGACTTCTATTTTATTTGAGTTAATTTTATATCTGGTCACTTTGTTCAAGTTGTTTATCAGCTGGAGAATTTCTCTCAAGAGTTTGAGGAACCATCCAGAAGGCACCAGAAACCTGGGAAGTGAGAGACTCTCAGGACTCAAAGGGAGAGACCTTAAGTGAAATGGTTCACAGTAGTGAGAGAGACCTTATATATACTATCATATCATCTGCAAATAATGATATCTTTATTTCTTCTTTGCCAATTTGTATCCCCCTTGATGTCTTTTTGCTCTCTTATTGTTCTAGCTATCACTTGGTGTACTATATTGAATAGATATGGTGAGAGTGGGCATCTTGAATGTATACAGAAAATGTGATTCATTTACACAGTGGAATACTCAGCTATTAATAACAGGGACATTCTGAGATTTACAAGCAAATAGATGGAACTAGAAAGTATCATCCTGTGTGAAGTAACTCAGACCTAAAAGGACATACATGTTATGTACTCTCTAATAAATGGATGTTGGCAAAAATCCAAACCAAACCAAACCAAAACCAAAACAAACAAAAAAAAGACTACCTAAGATACAGTCCTAAGAACTCAAAAGGGCCAATAAGATGATGTGCCCAAGTGAGAATGCCTCATTTCCACTTGTGAGGGAGAGGAAAGCAGTCACATGCGGGGAGGGAAGGGGGGACCGAGGAGGTAGGTAGAGAGACTTGGTGGGGAGAGGGGAACCTGATATGTTACTGGGTAAGGAAAAAAGACTGATACTTGAGGGCCAGCAGAAAGAATGGAAACAGATAACCTTGGGAGGCAAGAGGTTGAGGAACCCTCCAGAAGGCACCAGAAACCTGGAAAGTGAGAGACTCTCAGGACTCAAATGGAGAGACCTTAAGTGAAATGCTTGACAGTAGGGAGAGGGACCTTATAGAGCCCACCTCCAGGAGGATAACAAGTTATCAAATGAGGGAGATGTGTCATACCTCACAGTTACAACTCTGATCGATAAATGTTCCCGTCTGAAAGAATTACAGGGATGGATGTTGAGAGGGGCCTGTGGAAAAGAAGGTCTAGCAACAGGTTCAAAGTGGGATTCAGCTATAGCAGATGTCCCAAGGCCTGACCCTATTACTGAGGCTATAGAATGCTCACAAAAAGGGGTCATGCATGATTGTACTCTGGAAGACTCTACAAGCAGCTGAAAAAGTCAGATGCAGATATTTGCCATCAACCAATGGACAGAAGCAACTGACACCTGCTGTTGAATTAGGGAAAGGCACTGAGAAGTGTGATCCTATAGGAGGACCAGCAGACTCAATTAATCTGGACCCATGAGATCTCTCAAACACTGCACCAACAAACAGGCAGCATACATGAGCTGATATGAGGCCACCAACACACATACAGTAGAAGACTGCTGGGTCTGTGTTCATTCAGAGATGATGCACTTAATGCTGAAAAGAATTTGAATTTAAGTAATCTTAATTGAGGATCATTACTATAGGACTGACAGTTTGTGGATGAGAAAATTTTCTTAGTTTATTATGTTACTTGGGTGTTTATATCCACTTTGGCTTAGAGAATTTGGTAAGATTTGTTGCGTTGTACTTTTTTAAATTAATTAATTATTTTTTATACTCCACATTTTATTACCCCCTTTTTTCCACCCTCTTCCTGTTCCACATCCCATACCTTCTCCCCAGGAGACTGTAGGTCCGAGGGAGTTTAGAGGTACTGTGGGGTGGAGGTTGGAGGCATCCACATGGAGATGGTAGGGTGGAGGTATAGGATGTAGGATAGTTTGAGGAGGGTGGATCACGGCAGTGGAATAAAATATGGAGTGTAAAAATATATATATTAATTTAAAAAAGAAACATGAAAAAAGAAAAAGAAGTGGCTTTTTAACAGACATGCCCTTTGGGTTTTTGGTTAGAATTTGCCTATTTTTTCATTCTATTGGAATTCCTTTTGTGAATAAATATTTCTCTCTGGTCTATATTACAATTCCTGCAGGGTTTGTTTACTTACCAAAGTAAGCAGAGAAATAAATCTCTTTACAGCCCCCACTACCTGTACTGTTCAGCATTCATTCATGTGATGCTGAGGTCAATTATGAAAATTATGAAAATATTTAATCTTGTCCTTTACTTGGAGTGAATCTCCTTTCACACAAATCATTATCTGATAGATTACTAGTAATTTATTTGAATTGAATATTGACTGCTCTAATTTACTACAGTAACAACCTTGTGAGGTTGGTGTGTTACAAAACATGTTCATTGTTACTGAAAAATTTACGGTCAAGTTATGCAAGGATGGTTATTTATCTTAGTATTACTTCTTTGGCATAGCCCTTAATATTAAGAGTTCAAAACTTTTTGGTTTTATTTAGTTTGATTTTTCTACTGCCTTTAACTAGAAATGTTCTGTAAATCTTTTTCAAAATTATCTCCATAAAAAGAATAGAGGAACCTGTATATGGTCTCTTCATACATTATGTTTCTGGCATTCCACATCATGGTTTCTAATAACAGTAATTATTGTATATTGACCATATAGACAGTGCAGACACTATGTCCTTTGTGTAGAAGCACCGACTCCTCATTACATGTAATATTTCTTATTATATATTTTTTTTCTTTTAATTCTTTTATCCCTACTTTACAATGAACCAAGGCTTATAAAGTTTGGGGTATCTGACTACATTTACTCAGCTATTGAATCAAGTTGGACTAGATCCAATCCAAGAGAAACACAGTAACTAATTCCACTGTCACTGACACTCTGTAACCTGAAGACAGAAACACTTCTCAAAAGGTCTAAGGAAAGAAACACTGTAATTGCAGTAGCATCCTGAACTAGACTTGTATAACTGCTTTGTGATTGTTACATTCAAATGTAACTTATTCAAATGTTTACTTACTCTTAGGCTCTTTCATTTTTTCAAGTTCCTTCCATATATGAAGGGGCTTAAACAGCCACTTGGTATCATAGAACAGCACTACTCAGCTCTGCTCTCCTGCTGGGTCATGTTGCTCCTCTCCCTCCATCTGTTCCTTTCTCTGTTTTCTCTGCAGAACTGAGGCCTAAAGCTGGCGTGGCACATTATAGACTAAAAGTTTAGATTTGTGATTCATTTAGGATTTATATAACATTACTTTTACAATAAATAAAAAAACAATTAACGCTTTCTTTATTAACCACAAGCTGCAATCTGTCAGTAAAAAGAAAATGGCTGAAAAAATTACATGGCTTTCTTATACTTTCTTAATCTATAAAATGTTTCTTACTTATGAATGTGGGTGGCTTCTTGGAAAGCAATTATTTCTCCTTCACTGTGACATGTAAATTGTTTTTCATGAAAAGATATTTGGGAACATGCTTTTAAAGAATAATCATTCATTAAAAGTAAAATTGAATGTAATCACATAGTAATGTTTAGGTAATTGAAAGATATTGCTGGAATATATAACCAGTGGAAGAGGAAGTAAATTTCTTATTTTCTAAATAGCTTATCATACTACATTTACTTATTCTGTGTGTGTGTGTGGGGGGGGGTATCTTTCTGTCTGTCTGTCTGTCTCAGTGTGTATCTGCTTATGTGTTTGTATGATTATTTTCCCTGTTGTTTTTGTGTTTTGTTTTTTGTTTTTTGTTTGTTTGTTTGTTTGTTGGGATTTTTTTTTGCCTTCACTCCATCCTCAAAATATTCAGTAAAATCTTGTAGGTCACAGGAAGTGTTAACCTTACTGATCCAAGCTTTACTACGTCAGAAAATAATCCTCTGAGTGATAAATAACCAACTTTATACCCTCACTTCAGTTTCTCCTTACTTGACAAGTATGGTCTTCACAATGTCCCTGTAAGATATTTTTGGATATTTCCTGAAAGAAACCATAAAACAACAGAAAATACTGAAATACATGATATTCCTAAGAGTTTTACATAATTGTAGCTCCTTCAATTTGTGTTTACAACCTTGAATTGATCTCAAATTTCAATTTCAGTCACTATTAATAATGACTAGTACAACATTCTGAACCTGACAGCATTTAGGGCACACATCTGTGAGGTCAGACAAAGGGGGAGATATTTTCAAATATGATTTCATTTCCTTAATATTTTCATTTAAGTATTTTATATTGCTGAGATGTAAAACAATGATCTTTATCATTTGGTCTAATTTCAAGTCACTTTTACAGAAACCAACTTACCTGTTTCATAGACATTTTCAGTAGTTTTAGTAGGAATTCCAAATACTTGAGTCAGCTACACATATTCTTCCCACATTTCTTTAGTGACATTTGTTTGTTACTGAATTTCATGGAAGAAAAGTCTGAAGAGGCAGCCACTAAAATCACACAAAAAAGTCTAAGTTCTTCAATTGTTTACATCAATTCATAATTTTCTGCTACTTTGCCCCACCCTCCCTACCAGAAGGGTGATTTTTATTCTTACTGGAGATAAGATAATAAGTCCCTATTCCATCATATCTAGCACACTGATTGAAAATCAGGAACATTAAAATTAGAATTGAATTATTATTAAAATTATTACCCTGCACAATTCAACTTAAATTTCACACAATCATGATTATAATTGAAACATGTTAATAAACTCATTAGTGCACTGGTGTATAATTAAAAACACATTACTGCACAAGTGAGTAATGAATTTAAACACCGTGGAAATAGTTACAGTGCAATTAAAGAAAGAAAAGTTGTTTTCTCTCATATAAGATTTACTACTATGCTATTAAAAGTGATGTATTCATGAAATTCTTTGGCAAATGGATGGAACTAGAAAATATCATTCTGAGTGAGGTAACACAGTCACAAAGGAATACACATGGTATGCATTCAATTATAAGTGGATTTTAGTCCCAAAGCTCAAATAACCAATACACAATTCACAAACCACATGAAGCTCAAGAAGAAGGGAGACCAAAGTGTGGGTGCTTTGGTACTTCTTAGCAGAGCAAAACACTCCCAGGAGCAAATATGGAGATTAAGTGTGGAGCAGAGACTGAAGGACAGGCCATCTAGCTACTGTCCCACCTGAGGATTCATTCCATATACAGTTTCCAAATCCAGACACTATCGTGGATGCCAAGAAGTGATTACAAAAAGGAGCCTGATGTGTCTCTCTTCTCAGTGGCCCTACCAGAGTCCTACAAATACAGAGACAGGTGCTCTGGATAAAAGTAGATTTTTGCAATATGATAAAATACATAATGCAATACCCAGGTCCTAGGGATGGAATCAGTCCCATTGGTTTTCAGACATTTTACTATGTAGAAATACACTGTAAAATGAAACATGATATGACATTTATTCACTAGAGACAAAGACACTCTTAATATTGATTATTTGCATTACAGAACATGTAAAGAAATTCAGTCAGTCCTGAACCAGTGATACTCAACTCTCAATCAGCCCAAACCGTGTGTAGATGGATTTTTATATTATTCCTAAACAATATATTTTAAACAATAAACACTCTTTATTTCATATTTATCATCATATATCTATTTGTCTCTTAACACCTCTGTCAGAAAATGAGACACATTCATGGCCTTGACCCTGTAGTATGTGAAGCTCATCTTTGGTTTGTAAATATCTTCATTAATAATCATTTCAGTTCTGACATCCTGCTGGAGTTGGGCTCAATAAGTTCCCTCTCCCTATTATCCAGCATTTCATCTAAGATCCCTTCCTTTGAGTCCTGAGGGTCTCTGACCTACTAAGTCTCTGGTGAATTCTGGAGGTTACCTCCAACTACCTATTTCCTGAGATTGGCTCTTATCATACTTTCTGCTGGCCCTTGGGGCTGCAGTCCTTTTCCCTCACCCAATACAAGATCAAGTTCCAATCTCCCCTCCCATACCACTCTCTTCTCCAATTTCCCTCTAAGTTCCCTCCTTACCTCCCCACTTGTGATGTCTTTCTTCTCTCTCTAAAGTGGGACTGAGGCATCCTCCCTAGGACACTTAAGTTTATTGCCCTTTTTAAGTTCTGTGGACTGTTCCTTGGGTATTTTGTACCATTTTTTGGCTAATATCCACTTATAAGGGGGTACATACCATGCATGTCCATTTGGGTCTGAAATACCTCCATCAGAATGATATTTTCTAATTCCATCCTCTTTGATGAAATGAAGAGGCTCACAAAGCATCTCAGTTTGCATAATTTACAATGAAACTGTTAATTCACCAAAAAAAAAAAAAAAAAAAAAAAAACAAAAAAAAAACCAAATTCCTATCAGTATGGCAGACTTGGTGGCAGTATTTGTAAGTGTCTGACATTGTTTTATTTTAACTCATGGGATTAAACTTCATTTGAGTGTAATTAAATATATTCCTGGATCATTGACATTCATGAATAAGATCAAGAAGATGAAGCTTGCTTGGTGACATAGTACACACAAGAGAGCATAGACCTCATGAAATGGCTCAAGAACATTAATGTTGACTGGTATTATTTTTCAGGTTCAAATATGACCAAGATATAATTGCTATTGATCATTCTCATCTTTCTATGTATATTTTTAAACATGGATCACATTAAGATTATTTTCCAAATCAGGCAACATAATATCTTAGTTCTCAAATGTATAAACTGCATATCTATAGCACAGCTTCAAGTTAAAATAATTCCCACAGACAAGTTTATATTCACTTAACTCTGAGCACTAAAACACTCAGATATGGAGATAACTTATTTAATTCTTGAGAAAGCATAAATACTCCTATTTGGAATATAAGTGGTCCTCAGATCCATGATTTTTAGTTTCTAAACTTCCTTGTGTACAATCTCATTTTCTTCCAATTAAATTATAATCACCACCTTTAAGAGCCATACCAGTCTCCTTTCTCTCTCTCTCTCTCTCTCTCTCTCTCTCTCTCTCTCTCTCTCTCTCTCTCTCTCTCTCTCTCTCATTCTCTGTGTGTGTGTTGTGTGTGTGTGTTGTGTGTGTGTGTGCCTGTATGTCTCTCACACTCTTCCTCTCTATAAAACAAAATATAGCACTCACCTACTGTCCAAGATTCATGACCCTGTTGTCATGCCTGTTGCCATGATTATAATGGACTAAATCTCAGAGACTGTAAGCAAAACATAATTATGTACTTTCTCTTATAATAATTGCCTTGGATTTAGTGTCTCTTCACAACAGTACAACATTACTAAGAAATCCAGTGAACATCAAGAGATAATTAAGAACAAGTTTGAAAATATCATCACAATAAATTGAGAAATTTGGAAATGTGTTGTTTATGATGTATTTTTGACGGGGGGTAATATACATTTTTAAAAATGTTTATAAAGTTACATGGTGTATTTGGTCACAGTTATCCTTCACATTCTCCTTCAGATTCCAAAAATTCCCTTATAAATATCGTGTATCTTCCTCTCAACCTAATTTTAATGAGAATTTTGAAGTTAATCTGATTTAAAACACACAGAAATATTTTAAGTATGTGCTTTCAGTTAACTCCAGGTGTGGGCTGCTTCAGATTTTCCACAGCAACTGACTACCATTTCCCTCATAATCTAGGAAGGTCCCACGGAGCTAAAGGGATCTGCAACTCTATAGGTGGAACAACAATGTGAACTAACCAGTACCACCCCCCACCCCCCGCCGAGCTCGTGTCTCTAGCTGCATATGTATCAGAAGATGGCCTAGTTGGCCATCAGTGGAAAGAGAGGCCCATTGGTTGTGCAAACTTTATATGCCTCAGTACAGGGGAATGCCAGGGCCAAGAAGTGGGAGTGGGTGGGTAGGTGAGGGGGGGAGGGTATAGGGTACTTTTGGGATAGCACTGGAAATGTAAATGAAGAAAATATCTAATTAAAAAAAAGAAATTAGGGAAACAACACCCTTCTCAATAGTCACATACACACACACACACTCACACACACACACAAACACACACACAAACACACACACACACACAATATAGCAAGGTCCTGATTATCTGCAGTTGTGTGACACATGGAATTCAGGGACCTTGTCATTTGGTATATAAATTCTAAGTATTTGGGAGTGAGGTTAGGTATTTTTAATTTTTGTTGGTCCTGTGCCTTGGTCATTCAATGGGATTGGTTGTGGTTTGTTAATTCTATTATTCGAAGATAAAATGAGAGAAAAGAAAATTAGATAGAGATTCAGAGCTCCCCTCTCCCTCTCCCTCTCCCTCTCCCTCTCCCTCTCCCTCTCCCTCTCCCTCTCCCTCTCCCTCTCCCTCTCCCTCTCCCTCTCCCTCTCCCTCTCCCTCTCCCTCTCCCTCTCCCTCTCCCTCTCCCTCTCCCTCTCCCTCTCCCTCTCCCTCTCCCTCTCTCTCTCTAATATGTTTTCTTTCAATAAAGGAACATCTGGGGAAGCTACCATCCCAGACCTCAAGAAATACTACAGAAAAAAATGATAAAGGCCACAAGGTTTTGGGTGCAGAGACAGCCAGGTTGATCAATGGGATTAAATTGAAGAAAAATAGATAAAACAACACACCTATGGATATTTCTTCTTTGACAAAGAACAAAAATGACACAGTGGAAAAAAGAAAGCATCTTCAACAAAAGGGGTGGCCTAACTTGTGATCTGCATGTAGTAAAATGCAAATTGATCCATATTTATCACCATATACAAAGCTCAAGATGAAGTGGATCAAGGATCTCCACATAAATCCAGATATACTGAACTTAATAGAAGAGAAAGTTGGGAAGAACCTTGAACACATTGGCACAGGGGAAATTTTCCTGAACAGAGAACACCAATGGCTCAGCCTCTAAGATCAACAATTAAGAAATTGGACCCATTGATGCTGAAAAGCCACACTTAAAGCAAAAAACCAAAACAAAACAAAACAAAAAAACCAAACAAAACAAACAAACAAACAAACAAAAAACAAGAAACAAAAAACACTGTCAATAGGAAGAATTGGCAACCTACAGATTTGGAAAAGGTATTTACCAGCCCTACATCCCATAGAGGGGTAATAATCAAAATATATGAAGAGCTCAAGAAGTTAAACTCTAAAACACCAAATAACCATATTACAAATGGGGTGCTGAGGAAAAATGGACAATTCTCAACAGAGGAATCTCAAATGGCCCAGAAGAACTTACCAAAATGTTCAAATTCTTAGTCATCGGGGAAATCCTCAGAAAATTGAAAAAGTCCTACATGAAAACCCAACTATGTGCCTTCTGGACATATAACCAAAAAATGTTCAACCATACTACAACAATATATTCTCCTCTATGTTCATAGTAGCCTTATTTTTGACAGCCAGTAGCTGGAAGCAATCCAGATGTTCCTCAAACAAAAATGGATACAGAAAATATATCTCATTTACACAATGGAATAGTATACAGATATTATACACAAGAACATCATGAGTTCTGCAACCAAATAAATGGAATGGAACTACACAATATCATTATGAGCAAGGTAACCCAGACACAAAATTACATGCATGGTATATATTCACTGATTAGTGTATATTAGCCAAAAACATACAAAATATCCATGATACAATTCACAGACTGTATGAAACCTAACAGGAAGGAAGGCCCACGTTGTGGGGCAATGGGCTGTGCACAGACAGCCTAGTCTCCAGTGGAGTTGAGGTCTTGAACAATCTGAAGATACTTCAAAAAGCCCCTCCCTTTTCTTCCCTTTGTGCTGGCTCCTCATTCCTTGCCTCACTCTGTTCCAGGGTATTGCTGTTTCTCCCCACTGAGCTCCCAGGACACAGACTCCAAACAAATTAACTACTGTTGTTGATATGGTTTTATAAACAAGTATTTCATATGTTTTGCTTGTATGATGTGTATAGCTAAAATTATCTTGAATTCTGTCTTCTCACAAAGACATAATTCCCATTGTCCTAAGGCTGCAGAGGCTTTATGTGTTTTCTTTGTCATTACTTGTTAACACTGCTCTATTGAATGAACAAATAAGCACACAGTAGTTGGATTGCTTAATATGAAATAGGGATAAAAAATGCCTCAATAGTTTGAGAAAATGTATATATGCAAAACTGAAAATGATTCAGAAGGAATTAGTAGCATATTAAATTTAAATAACAAGAAAAATGTTAATACACACAAAAAAAGGAGTAATGGAATCAAGTGATGGCAGAGGTGGGCACAGATTGGAGCTGGCTATGTTGATCATGTGAAACAAAAAATTAATTTGGAGGAAATGAACAGATGGAAGAGCAGCTTGCAAGTCTTAAGATGAGGAAAGAGCACACATTGTAGCATGAGGCCATTTAATATTGAATGTGGAGCCAAACAGCTGAGTTGAGAAGTCTGATACTGGGAAGTGGCATCCACTATGTAGATTATGCATCTGTTTATAGGAACTCACATTTTTAGAATACTAAAGACTACTATTTTGATGTACTTCACTTATTTTTCATTAGATGTGATGTCTTAACGTGAAATATTCTTGAAGAATGAATGCATGTTGCCGCAGACCCTCTGGGTCCTGTGCCTGCGTAAAACGGTTCTCTAGAGTAGGTAGGCAAAGCTTAGGATGTTTTGACAAACAGACATACACAGGAGAGGTTGAGCAGAATCTGAATGTAATTTTCTGATCGAGCTTAGACTAATTATATTACAGCGAATATCATAAATTGTAAAAGATAACAGATATGGTACATTGAAGTTTTCCAGGTGCAAGAGGAGTGACCACAATAAGAATTTGTAGGAACCAGATAAATGTTTACCCTAGGGATAAGTATCCCTCCAGATGCAAGAGGAGTGACTTCAAAAGGACTATGTTTACTTTAGAGAATAGCACCTGCTTCGGATTCACACTTTAGTGTTAATTGGGCTGGGGGGGGTATAAATTCTTGCCTGGCTTCAGGAATAAAGTAGTGCCATGAACCTTGGAATTCTTAGGCCTTGTTAATTCTTATCTATGTCTGGAGAATTCCCATTTATCAGTATAGTATATTAATTTGCTCTTGGCATGGAATGTAGTCTGTAATAAGATTTTTTATCTCAGTGAGAATTTCAGACTCTTTCTGTAGACAACTGAATTAATGGCTAGTGCTTAATTGTTTTATGGTAGTTCTTAATTAGGTACTGAATAGGTTAAGCTCCTTGCTGCTATCTGGGACCTTAGAACACTGGGAAAGGTTTTAGCTATGTTAGAATTCAATCTTAAAAGGCATTACATTAAGATAATACTAAATAGAGCACACGTGAATCTATACATTAGACTAAAGTGGTGGAAATTTGATTATTATGGGTTAGGAGAAAACGCCAAACCTCTGGGAGGAGAATTTCCATGGAACTCTTATCCTCAAGAACAGCTTCCAGGCTTTATGCCTGTCAAACTGACCCAAACTGGAGAGCTGACTTTCGTCAGACTTCCAGGAGGAGAGTCCTAGAAATTCACTTCTCATGAGCAGCTTTTTGGCATTTCTGCCTCACAAGCAGAGTCCACCAGAGTTCCCTGGCAGCATGATAGTACAGAGCAATTTGCAAAGAACTGCTTTATAGAAATACTTAGAGAATATTTAGCATATTCCTGTACAGTTTTAAAGGCATAAGACACATTGTATTGTGCCACTTGATTTCTGTACTGATTATTGTCTTGGTACTGTTTTACTGTTAAAAATAAATACTTAATGTGATTAAACCTAAGAAAGAGATTCTTCTATCTCATAGATTGAACATATGATCCACTATGGTATGGTGTACAAGCAGTGGCTATGTGTCTAGCTGTGTTGTCATGAGTGTGTGGTCACACTCTAGTCACAGTTGGGGAATGAAGATAAGAAAGTGCTCTGATTAACTCATTCTTGTCCTTTTATAATGGTAAAGTGAAATATAAAAAAAAATTAAAACATTTATAAAAATGAAATTAGGATTAGGATAAGAAAATATAAACTTATGTTAAAGGAAATTGTGACTTCAAGGAAACCGGAAATATAAATCAAAAATTAGTTTTGAAAATTTTACATGTAATAAATGTAATTTCATATTCATCAGCAGAGAAATTAGCATAAATTTGGTGTGAAGAGGAAGGAATTATATTCATGTTCTATACAATCACTAGTCCTCTGATAGCAGTGTATTAGAGATTGAATAGCAAGAATTTTCTGGGAATATCAATCCTTAAATTATATAAAATATGAATAACTTTCCCATTTTGCAAGTATAAACAGAGTCTAGATGAGGACATTAATAACTCATCCCTTGCTTTATCAATACTAAAGATATGAGTCGAAAACTAACTTAAAAATACACCAAAAACAACCGAGATTTCATTGGATTATTGTTAACTGATATGGGTGATTGTTTTGTGTTTGTCAGATTTACATCTGGTATATGAATACAATTATCTGTTTCTACATTCCCCATGTGGGTCTGCATGTCCATCTATGTCCATCATTGATGTCTATATGAGGATTTTTTTGAGTGAATGCAATCTGAATCAGAAAATCAAAGTATGAGTTAAACAACAATAAATCCAGTGTCCATAAAATCAGATGTATTTATAGAAGAGAAAATATCAAATAAAAAATTGATACTCTGAAAAAAAGATTACCCATAGCAAGGAAAAGGTTAAGGATTTTCATACCAACATAGGAATCTGCCACAGCTATAAGATACAAGTTTCTGATGTCTTTTTCTAAAACAGTTGGAGGTGATCCACCCATCATAACCAAGTCATTCTTCATGATTTCTACAGCAACCTGGTACCAATTTCCTATGATCTGAAACTTGTATTATTTAAGCCTGTCTCTTTGTCTTTTAGGGTGGATAAACAAAGTGAATGTTTGATATTCACGCACAAATGCAGACTCATCTACTTCATTTTATTAAGTTGTGTGTATATGTGGCCTATTTGCAAGGTTTTGAAAACTGGAGATTGAAGTTAATCCCTTGGTGCTGACATCATTCCATAATTAGAACCCAGAAGAATAATCAGGCTTTACACTGGAGTCTAAAGAAGCAACATGATCTGATCACACACATCACATTAAGTTGAAAAAAAAGACCAAACAATTTTTAAAAATATTTTAAAATTCCCAAGTTTTATTTTAATATATTCACATGAAAAATATCTAAGAATATATTTTATGTAGAATAATTTAAAACTAATTTTACATTATAAATATTATTTTGACTATTTGGCAAATTGTCAAATTTGTCGAAAAAAATAATTATTCATGAGCTACAGAGATGATCAGTAGTTAAGATAGCTTGATATTCTTTCAAGAGACTCTAGCTTTGATACCAGTACCCATATGACTTTGTGCACAATCATCTAAATATCTCTGGGGGAATCCAATGATTTTGTCTGGAATCTGGGAGCAACCCATCATATGAATAAAAATAGAGACACACTTATATACATAAATAAAACAAAATAAAATCAATCTTTAAAAAGTAAAAAATGTTCTGTTTAACAGACATTTAATAAAGAATTTAATGAATATATTTTAATTAGCTGAAATATAAGTGATAAGAATGTCAGTAATTAAAATATCCAATGAAAATATTCATATTAAAGCCTATTAATTTAATCTTCAATTCTAATGATAACAAAGTATGGACGGTTTGTTTGTGATTTTTAATAATTAGCAATCATTTGCAATAATCAGTCTTACTGGAGTAATGACCAGATGCTTGAGGAATTCACTTTGTGGAGAAGATGTGCAAAATAAATTGCATTCATAATTATGATTTCAATGATGATAAGGTTTGAGCTTGTGTTACTTTTGGCTGGTGAGTATGGTGACTCATCATTATTGTCATCATTATTATCTTTTTAGTTTATTTGTGTGACTGTATATATGTCTCCACACCATGGTGTGCATACTGCCCACAGTGTCTGAATAATAAGGTCAAATGTGGTTGCTGGGAATTGAACCAAAGTCCTCCAAAGGGGAGCGGTGTTCCTAACAGCTTAGCAATCTTTCCAGTCCATCATTCCTCTTTTACTATAATATAGAACAGAACTACATAATGTCTTCTTTTAATTAAAATTTTATGTACATAGAAATCATTGATTAATAGATGCATACACATACAAGGTTCACTATTCAATGACACACCTTCAAATTCTCATCGGAACCTGCCTTATGTCACCTTATAAGTTCCAAGAATAAAATTTGAATTCAGATGCTTTAAAGGAAAACATGGATATAATTTATGTTTGAGAAATGTAAAAGAATATATCTGGGTTTCCTTGTCTCAATCATCTTGTTTGTAGAAATATTACATTATTTCCTGACTTCATTTCATCAGTAGCCTACAGAAAAAAGGACTAACAATGAAGATAATAGTATAAGTTGGAGTTGGATTTTAAAAATATGCCATAAATGGAATCCTTACTAACTCTTAGATGCAACTAATTTGGAGACTAAAGTTGTTAATTTTGGAGAATGTAAAATACCATGTGAGATGCTCAAACTGTAATGTACTTAGTAGATCTACAATTGTGAACACAGTAATCTACCATTTTAAATGTGTAATATCCCACATTTTGAGTTCTTCTCAAGACCCCATGAAAGACAGAGGTGAACAATTCTGACCAGAGGCCGCAATGAAAAGATGGACAGAGAGGGGCCCACAGTGTGACAGCACACCTGAGTGGGGGATTCCACATTGAAGAACATTAAACAGCTCTCTCTCTCTCTCTCTCTCTCTCTCTCTCTCTCTCTCTCTCTCTCTCTCTCTCTCTCTCTCTCTCTCCCGGGTCTCCCTCCCCCAAACTCTCTCAATCTCTTCCTCTCTTTCTCCTCTCTCTTCTCCTCCCAGAAAACGAAGGATAACAGACAGTGTGGTTAGTGAAGAGCAGCAGGAGTTTGTGGAACTTTTTGATCAGATGCTCATTCCAAATAAAGCATAAAGTACCTGCTTGAGAAAGGGAAGTGTCATAGAGAGTAGTTGTGCCCTGGGACTCTATATAAAATACAATATTAGAAAGCAATATTTGTGATGCTAATTTACTATTCATAGATTATTTTTCAAGCTTACAGCTATTGAAAATGTTTAAAGAACATGTGTTTGTCTTACTTGTTTGATTTTTCCCCTATTCTCCAGATATTTGTCCTAAAATAAGACATACATATATTGAGTAGAAACACATTTTTTTTACTATTATAAAAATGTTTTTTGTTGCCAGGCAGTGATGTCACATGCCTTTAATCCCAGCATTTGGGAAGCAGAAGCAGGCAGATTTCTGATTTCGAGGCCAGCGAGGTCTACAAAATAAGTTCCAGGACAGCCAAGGCTATACAGAGAATCCCTGTCTGAAGAAAGCAAAAGCAAATGATTTTTGGTTATTTTACTTTTATAAAAATTGAGGTGAGTGGGTGTGGGAAGGTGTGGGCACAGTGTGTATGCAATACCTTTGGCAGACAGTAGATGGGAGAAGCTCACACAGTGTCACAAGATGCTGAGACCAGCATCACTCTTACCCATTGAACACTCTCTTCTTAACACTTAAACTAAACTTCTCCACTTGTTTTGATCTCTTAAGACTTCAAGATTAACAGGAAAACACTTTTAACTTTGGAGTCAAAGAAATTCCTGAATGATGAAATCCTAATTTTTGGGTGAATTATGAGCAGCTAAAAATTTTGGAGCTTTAGTTGATACAATTACTTATGCAGTTTTCTTTGTCATGTAGACCTCGGTATTTAACTTGGAATATTAATTTCAGGAGTTATGCAGACTTTTATAAAGTTAATAAAATTTTCTATAAATCTTAAAAATAACATCTCCTGTTTACTATACGGTGATGGAATCCTGTGAAGTGATTTAGACTTACGTTTCCTTTTATTCCATTGCTCATCAGTGGAATAAATTTTAAAATTGTATAACTGTATATACTATTTAGGTATAGAAATGATTGTCACAATCATAATTTTCAAATATCTATGTAATATATTTTGATCATATTCTCTCTCTCACTCCCACTTCTTTTTCCTCATACCAACTGATGAGTCTTTTTTTAGACATACATATATAATGTGTACATACATATATTATATAGATTTTTATAGCTTTATCATAGTGTGCATTATATAAATTAATTCTTATATTATAATATATGCACAAAAATAGACTATATGTACATATATATATATATGCATACATATGTTAGTTTCTGGTTAGCAGTAAGTTTAATTAGAACTGATTTTATAATCATGTTTGCAGACTTATTTATAGGAACATGGGCACCTCTTCATCAGCTTTCCCACTAAAATTCATCTTTATCCCATCTTCCAGCATTTATGGAATTCTGTAAATTGTAAGAAATGTGTAAGGTCTGGTGTGATTCCTCTCAATCATCCAGCAATCTTTATTGACTATAAATGTTCAGGAGTAGAGGTCTCATGATCCCCATCCATTCCACCATGGACTTGTGAATGGTCCAGTCTGGCACAAGTTCCATTATTTGAAAAGTTAATTACATTATGATGTTAAGAACAACTCATCTACATTAAACTTTTTAGTTTTTTGTCTCTACAAATAAAGATAAGATCAAAAATATGTGTAATAGTAGCTTCTCTATGGCAATTCATCTATTTGTGTGATGAAAAAATATTGGTCTTTTTCTAATTGTGTTTTTCCTTCCATTCTATGAAGTCATAATTTCTGGTTCTTTGCTTTTTTTCCCACTTGCATTGCCTGAGCTTTTGTTCCCGCCTGCAAGAACACACTCGGGACAACCAGAATCTTCTGTGGCAAAAGCTTTATTGCTTCTTCAGGAGGGAAGACCCCGACCCCAGAAAATGGAGTCACTTATATAGCCCTCAGCCATTGCATTTCAGCACCTAATATGGCGTGTCAGCTCCTGATTTGTTGCTCGCCCATCACCCCACTATTATGCTCCGAGAATGGGCAGTGACTAGGAGTGAGTTCACTCTCGCACCTGCATACAAGACTTGTTTACTAGTTAGGCACAGCAGAGGCCAGCGCCATTTTATAATGGCGATTGCTCACGTCACACACGGCTCTCCACAGCGATTGCTCATGGCACAGTTCTCCACATCTCCCCCTTTTTATTTTATTAAATTGAGGCTGGACTAGGTTTGTGTAATTATGCCCATCCGCTGTGACTCCTGCCTTAGGTCATTCCTCCAATGTCACAGCCTTTCCTGTCATAGGGTAACCCTATCGCCACCAGGCCCTGCGTCTTAGGTTGATCTGTGCATGAGGAAAGTTGCCCGTCCCTGGATACTGCAGTGCTATGTGACAGTAACTACTAAATGACCTAGGGCAAACTCTGCAAAAGAGGCCAGCCACCAATGTTAACTAATTTTTGAGCATAGATAGCCAGATTTCGGAGGAGGCCCCTTGCTCAATGGCAGCAAGTGCTTGAGCTATCATAACCTTGTCATTTGTTTGTTAGGGTCTGAGCTTGCAAACCAACCAGAGCATGAACACAAGTCCACAGCAGGTGGCAACACCAAATAAACCCACCCCTACCCATTCCATAAAATAAGAAAATGCAGATGAAATCCAGGAGGCCCTCTGTCAATGACAGGTCCACTGGAGTTGAGTTGATCTTTAAAACTGCCACCCTCAGGGCCTCAAGAGTCTCATCGAATCCCTCGGACCAATTTACTGCAAGATACAAGGAAAGCTGTCTAGACAGATTAGCTGCATAAGTAAAATTTTCATATTGGACACTGGTAATACACAGAGCTTCCACTTTTCTTTCACAACCCAACTGGGCCATCTGGTACAGAACGCCTATCTGTTCCTCTGCTAGGTCAAGGCGCTGATTCAAAATCATCAGCCCTCTCTTTAACTTGGTACTGGCAGAAGTTTGGACAGTTATGGCATCAGTCAGATCTGCTGAAAGCTGATTTAATTTTGTTCCTGATTGAACCGTACTAGCCATAGTGTACCCTGCAGCTGTAGCAGCAGCTGCACTGGCTGAAATTGCTATAATCACGTCAGCAGTAATGCCAAAATCTCTCTTTTGTCAAAACAGGTGGAGGGTGTTTCCACCGGAACAGGGCACGGATGTTCTTTGTTACATCCCAACATTGAGAAATCCAACAAGAATCATTGGAACAGACTTCAAATGAATCATTTGAAAGAATAAACAAGAAAGGGGGGTAAACACAGACTGGGTTAGATGGATAATTAATCTGGTTTACCAAAGTTTTATTGAACCCAGTGATCTCTACACTGGTATTAGTATATCCATAAGAGACCTGGGAGGCATCATGTATTCCCCAATACTGAGCAAATCTTGAGATGCCAGTAAAAGAAGCCTTTCCAACTGCTCCTCCCTGGATAAAGATCAAAGGATTGAGTTCTGTACAACTGCCATTGACTCCACTTGTGAAAGGGATGCATTTCCCTAACGTTTTTATTAATATAGGGTATGCATCTTTCAATAACTGTGAATTTTTATGGCAAATCAAAATGTCATACATATAAATTATCACCTTTAATGATGCAAAATGCTCTCTAACTGACTTAAGTGCCAATTGCACATACAGTTGACACATGGTGGGACTATTCGCCATCCCCTGAGGTAGGACCTTCCATTGGTATATTTGATCCGGCTCTAAATGATTAATGGCTGGAATGGTAAATGCAAATCTTTGCCTATCTTGAGGGCATAAAGGTATACAGAAAAAGTAATCTTTAATATCTATAATTATAATTTACCAATTTTTGGGTAAGGCAGAAAGCAATAAATAGTAGCCCTCGCTGAACTGGTCCAAACAGATGCATTTGTGCATTAATTGCCTGTGCTTGGCAGGAGTCTTGCCACAAAACTTTCCATTCTAAATACATTCCCATGTTAGGAGATGTGGCTTTTACTACGGTCATCCAATCGCCGGGGATCATTGCCAGAGTACCAAGCCTTTCGACTTGGGCCAAAGTAAAGTTGGCATTGACTCCATAGTTATGGACTGACTCCGAAAGCTCTTTAATCTGTATATACTCTACCTGGGCGTGAATGAGTCTGCCATCAGCGCCTTCAAAGACTGGGAATGCTTGCTGCACTTTTCTCTGTTCCTCTTTTGAAATGAATGAGTCTGAATGATATCTCTACACATAGGTCGGAGGTGCACTAGGACCCAGAGGTTGCGGATCCGAAGACCGCGCAGAGATTTGACATTTGTCTCTAGCTTCTTTCATGTTATTCTGTAACTGATTAGCCTGTCTTTCATCTGGCTGGTACTTTTCTCCCTCATAGCCTGCCGCTTCTTCCTCTAAGTCTGTTTCCACAGAGGAGCTGAATTCCTTATCCGATCCTGAGCTACTGACAGCTAGTGCCTTGAACTCATCTAATGGCGGATAGAGGCTCCTTTCCTTATGTGCCTCTCCAGCTCGATCTCTCTTCTCTCCCTTTCCATTCCTTTTTCTAATCTCTACCAGGGCAGTTTGTCCCTTATATCTCTTTTCCTCGGGCTCAAGGCCCAGGGAAAGGACGAAATTCTTCAGTGCACTTTGTTTCCTCTCTACTTTTACTCTCTCTCCCCACTCTGTCTCTGGTAGACTGTCTTGAATTTCATCCAAAACTTTCTGCCCCGCTTCAACCATTTGCTGACAATTCTCATCTGTTAAGCACGATCTCACCAATTTCTACAACGGCATGATCCCTGCTTTAAGTTTGCCATTCTGCTCTTCCCTAACTAGATCTCCTTTCAGTTTGTCCCAAGAGGTGACAGTTAACGACCCTGAGCAACCATATCATGGTGCCACACAGTCTATTTCCCTGACAAATCCCTCTATAGTCTTAGTGGCGATTTTCAGGCCACACTGCTTCAGGACCAACCTTAACGCCACTGCTACAGAGTGGGAGATTCCCATACTGCCGCCTGACCACGACTGGGAACCAGTCAGCAGTTCCAGCTGTGGAAGCAAAACGAAACCAAAAGGAAAAGTGCAATCGCCATGCAAACAATCAAAAGGGTGTCTAACTCTGGAGAAATTTCAAGACTGCACTTACAGTACAGAGCTGTAATCTTGCAGATCTGGTTCCCACCCCCCTCCCCAAACGGGGGATCTCCCTTGCACAGCTGTGATGGTAGTTCCTGGGTCTTCAGCACCACTTATCCTGAACTTTTGTTCCCGCTGGCAAGAACACACTCAGGACAACCGGAATCTTCTGCAGCAAAAGCTTTATTGCTTCTTCAGGAGGGAAGACCCCGACCCACCGCAGAAAATGGAGTCGCTTATATAGCCCTCAGCCATGGCATTTCAGCACCTAATATGGCGTGTCAGCTTCTGATTTGTTGCTTGCCCATCACCCCACTATTACGCCCCGAGAATGGGCAATGTCTAGGAGTGAGTTTACTCTCGCACCTGCATACAAGGCTTGTTTACTAGTTAGACACAGCGGAGGCCAGCTCTCGCAGCACGACTCTCCACACTTGCATGTATTGCTTACATGGCATTCCTCACTTCTATATTAAATTGAAACCATATCACATATGTGTTGAAGAAATGTGTTATATACATTAAGGCAGTTGCAAATAAAGACGTAAAAATCAAAATATAGATTTAAAAAAAAATAGAAAGAGAATAAAGAGATGCCTCAGATGTTAATAGTACTTACAATTCTAACACATGACAAAGGTTCAAGTCCCAGCACTAATGTGGTGTTTCACAATAACTTGTAACTCTAGTTGCATAGAATCTGACGTTGAAGAGTAAATATTTCAAGAACAAAATTACCATCTGTTGGAACATGGTCAAAAGAATGACGCATGTTTAACAATGCCTTGGGCAATTGTAAGTGAAGCTCCAAGAAAAAAAAAAAGCTTTTACCTCAAGTGCATTTTGTTTTACAGATTGTTCTATGATGTGATTTGTGTTTCCTCTAAAAAATAATTATATTCATCTTATACGTCATGTTTATTCTAGTTGGCTAAAAGATCATAGCTATAGAACCCAGTCTGGTCTGTGTACCTTATATCTGCTTATGACCTTCTGCCTTGCTTTTATGCTTTCCCAGATACAATCAATATTACTTGTCAGGCAATTGTGTTTAAATCAGTCTCTTCTGAAAAAGCTCAGGGTAAAGGCTGCAATTTCAATATTTTGTATGTTTCTACAAATGTTTATTTGCATATTTTTCTTAACTCAAGTAACCTTCCTTGGATCATTTGTTTCTTTGTTACAGTCATGTATCAATGCACATTTAAACTGAAGTAAGGTTTTCTACAGTATTCGATCATAATCACCTCCATTCTTTCAGGTCTTTAAACTCCAGATTAAATAGACAAGTTCTATACAGGTTGACAAAAGTTTACAAACTTAAAAAAAAAGCTTTTACCTCAAGTGCATTTTGTTTTACAGATTGTTCTAGGATGTGATTTGTGTTTCCTCTAAAAAATAATTATATTCATCTTATAAGTTATGTTTATTCTAGTTGGCTAAAAGATCATAGCTATAGAACCCAGTCTGGTCTGTGTACCTTATATCTGCTTATGACCTTCTGCCTTGCTTTTATGCTTTCTCCCTTATTTCTGATCGAATTATTTCTTTATTTCTGGAAATTGTAACATAATTACATCATATCCCCTTCCCCTTTCATTCTCAAAACTCTCCTATATACTCTCTGTGTTTTCCTTAAAATGTATGGTCTTTTTTTCTCAATTAGTTGTGGTTACATGTGGGGCACAGAACTATGCACAGACAGCCTGGTCTCCAGTGGAGTTGAGGTCTTGAATCCCAGTTGGAACCAGTGGTGCTAATTTTAAGCTACATGGGATAGAAGGCATTCCCTCATTTCTCCTGGACCCCTGGCTCTTGTCAAAATTACAGCCTCCACAGCCCCTGCAAGAGAGGCATGTGTCTAACAGTCATGTAGACAATGTCCCAAGCTTCTGGCCTTCAGAATAGAATCCTCCCCACAGTTGCCTTGCAACAGCAAGATATAAGAGGGGCTGTTTGGCTCCTCCTTGATCCCTTACTCTCTTAAGTTTTTACCTCTCTCTTTAAGCTTTCTTACTCTCTAGCCTTTCTTCTCCCCCCCCATGTCCATAGGCAGTCTCTCTCTCTCTCTCTCTCTCTCTCTCTCTCTCTCTCTCTCTCTCTCTCTCTCTCTCTCTCTCTCTCTCCACCTTTTCTCTCGCTTCTCCCGCCTTTCAACAATAAATCCTCTAAAACTGTAGATTGTCTCTGTTCACCAAGGTACACCATGCTTGGACAATTGAATAGACTTTCTTCTAATGAGCTGCTTCTAACCTCCTCTCCATATATGGACCAGACTAAACACTCTTGCCTGTGTGAGATTCACCCAGTGCCCCTTTCTTTCCTCCTGCCCAATCTTCCCCTATCTCGGGGGCCAAGTGCCATGCTGGGGCCCTTATTCTGATCTCAGCTTCTCTGCTGTATCCAGCAAGATATACCAGAGACTGAGAACTTGGTACCAGGGGCTGTGCCTTGTGCACCCCCCACACCATATGGGGTCAGTGGCTTCACCCAGCCAGATGCCCACATGAGGCCACGTGGAAAGCATCTGGCAGTTCTCCCATGTCCTCTAGTACAGAACACTGGAACTCTGGTGGGATGCAGGCACTCTATCCCACTCTCCTCTTCCTCTACACCCACAGCCCTGCAGTTACACATATTTATGCATTGTTATATATACAAAAGTTCTTAAATACCTATATATAACCTGGTTGTTTGAAACATAATACCATCAGGAAACAAGCTATGGGGAAGATTTGCCAAAGGAAAGGGGGGAAGTTAATATTTTAAGATAGGTTTGTATTGCAGAGTAAGTTCAATTGCTAATTTTACTTATTTTGTGTACATGAGTACACTGTAGTTCTCTTCAGACTCACCAGAAGTGGGAATTTGGTAACATTAAAAATGGTTATAAGTCATCATTTGTTTGCTAAGAATTGAACTCAGGACTTCTTGATGACCAGCCAGTGCTGTTAACCACTGACCCATCTCTCTAGCCCACAATTGCTAATTTTAATTTTTTTCTGCTTACAAATATAAGTACAGAAATGCATGTAAATCTGATATGCCATAAATTTAATCCAAAATAAACAGTTCAGTGCTGTTTATCTTTATTTTATTTACTGTCTACCAATCTTTATAAATACAATGTGACATCAAAAGATATGTGGAAAAATTGATTTAACAAAAGAAAAATTATATATAATATACATATGTGTGTGTATATATATATATATATATATATATATATATATATACAGTGTTCAGTCTAAACATTTTTAGTAGATACAGGGTAGGTAGAAAAACAGTCTCTTGTGAGACTCTTGTGAACTGTCTCTTGTGAGACTATGCCAGGGCCTAGCAAACACAGAAGTGGATGCTCACAGTCAGCTATTGGATGAATCACAGGGCTCCCAATGGATGAGCTAGAGAAAGTATCCAAGGAGCTAACGGGATCTGCAACCCTATAGGTGGAACAACATTATGAACTAACTAGTACCCTGGAGCTCTTGACTCTAGCTGCATATGTATCAAAAGATGGCCTAGTCGGCCATCACTGGAACGAGAGGCCCATTGGACACACAAACTTTATATGCTCCAGTACAGAGGAATGCCAGGGCCAAAAAAAAAAAAAAAAAAAAAAAAAAAAGGGAATGGGTGGGTAGGGAAGTGGGGGGGGGACTTTTGGTATAGCATTGGAAATGTAATTGAGGAAAATACGTAATAAAATTTATAAAAAAAGAAAAGAAAAGAAAAACAGTCTATGGACCCATGAAAATTAATAGTGAGAGGACATATACCTGATATCCAGAGGCCTGACACTTTCATAAGGGTCACATTGCCTTTCATCCCACCTGTAGCTGACCCTAATGTTGATCTACTTCTGTCTTAGGTGAGATAGAACAACAAAAATACAGGTATAAGAAGTCAATTACATTTTAGAATACAATAAAACACAAACACAGAACAGACTAAAGTTGGTAAATTGTTACATTAGAAATTTAGAAATTTAGAAATTTAGAAATTCTGAGATATGGTTTAAAAATGTATATATATATATATATATATATATATATATATTATATATATATATATGGAGCAAGCAAACATGATTTTGTTCTGAAGATGTGCTTAAGAGCCAAGAGCCTCAGCCAAAATGCCTCAGTCCAGAACCTTATGGATTGAATTCCTATGATTCTCCTTGTATGGAGTTTCTTATTATATTCTAAAGCATATAAGTATTACCCATCAATGGACAATGATTTTGCATTGGTTAGCCTTTCTACTCTTTGCTGGTTTTTGTTGGGCTTCCATGAGGCTATTCTTTGCTGATGACAGTCTTGCATTGATTTACTTTGCATTCTTCGTTCTTCACTGATATCGCTTGTTGTGACTCTGTAGAGAGAAATTCACCAAAGATCTTCTGGTGCTATACCATCTGCTTCTTGCTGCTACAGTGGACTCTTGCATATTGGCAGATCCTTGTGGTTTCTTCTGGATTAAGCTGCTACTACTGATTCATATTTGGTGTTTAATGAGTTAACCGGAATGCTACTGCTGACTCGTGTTTGGTATTTTGCTGGTGGACTGACTGCTGACAACAAAGACTCAAATTACGCCAAAGAAATATTTCTAAACAGGTCCACAATCCATTTCCTCTTAATTTTTCTTTTCCCCTACATTTGCTGGGTTATCAGTTAGTAGGGAGGTTGAAGCATGAAGGAACCTTTTATAGAATCTAAGACTAAATTTCTTTGTTTCCCAGATATTTATTTAGTTTTCTGAATTTTTCATATAGTCTAAAAACTAATCCTATTTAAGATACTTAGGTGATAAGATTATTTTTTCTTACTCTTTACTTCATGTTTTCTTCATGAAAAGATGGTGTCCTTTGCTTTGGTTGAGAGAAGGAGAGTTAGTATTCATCAAGGGTGTGGTCCATAGTGCATCTACTATGCTTTCATATATGGCAATCCAAACAAGACTTCATTTTATTCAAGCAATAAGCAGGTAAAGGTTTCAGAAAATTTGTCACAAATTTGGAATGCTGTGAGTGGTAAGGCATAGAAGAGATCTATGAATGTTGTCTGAAAAAATGTTTTAATTTATTAGAATTTAATAGAAGCATGTTTAAGTGGTGGGCTTGTTCAGGAGATGGCTAGTGAGTACAATTGTTTTCAGTGCAAGAATAAAGACTTACTTAAGGATCACCATTCACTTATAAATCTTGATATGGTGGTACACATGATGAACCCTAAATATATTTATTATACAAATATTATTTACTTTATATACCATGTACTTAGTATAATGCATATACAATATAATAAAGAAAGATAATCTCAAAAGAAATTTTTAATGAAAGAGAAACAAAATAAAATGGGGTAGAATTCAGAAAATGCCTGACATCCACCTCTGGCCTACTGATATGTACAAATACATTTTACATAAACATGCAATCATGTAACACACTCACATATATCAAAATACAGGCTTCCTGTATCAGACTCATGATTCTAGTTTAGTAGGTATGCCGAATTATGTAAGTAAATATCATATAGCCTGCTACCAATATTGAATAAAGGAGTAAACACCTTTGAACAGCTCTACAGAGTGTTTTGTCGGGTGTTTTTCTGCAGGCTGTAAGTCACACAGAAGATTTTATCTGTAATTAATCTGAGTTATAGAGTTCATAAAATTCCACATGCCAGTTTATATATTGCAAATGAAAAGACATTCTAGGTGTTACACCAGTCAGAATGGCTAGGATAAAAAATTCAGGTGACAGCAGATGCTGGCAAGGATGTGGAGAAAGAGGAACACTCCTCCATTGTTGGTGGGATTGCAAACCTGTACAAACACGGTGGAAATCAATCTGGCGGTTCCTCAGAAAATAGGACATAGTACTACAGGATGATCCCGCAATACCTCTCCTGGGCATATATCCAGAAGATGTTCCAACCTGTAAGAAGGACACATGCTCCACTATGTTCATAGCAGCCTTATTTATAATAGCCAGAAGCTGGAAAGAACCCAGATGCCCCTCAACAGAGGAATGGATACAGAAAATGTGGTACA
Organism: Mus caroli; assembly: GCF_978045245.1. Lineage (NCBI taxonomy): Eukaryota > Metazoa > Chordata > Mammalia > Rodentia > Muridae > Mus > Mus caroli. The sequence goes on from NW_028227262.1 coordinate 88,920,054, forward strand.
TTTACACAATGGAGTACTACTCAACTATTAAAAACAATGTATTTATGAAATTCCTAGGCAAATGGGTGGACCTGACAGGCATCATCCTAAGTGAGATAACCCAATCACAAAAGAACTCACATGATATGTACTCACTGATAAGTGGATATTAGCCCAGAAACTTAGAATACACAAGATATAAGATCCAATTTGCAAAACACATGAAATTCAAGAAGAACAAAGACCAAAGTTAGAATTGGGAACAAAACACCCATGGAAGGAGTTACAGAGAGAAAGTTTAGAGCTGAGACGAAATGATGGACCACCTAGAGACTGCCATACATGGAGATCCATCCCATAATCAGCCTCCAAATGCTGACACCATGACATACACTAGCAAGACTTAGCTGAAAGGACCCTGATATAGCTGTCTCTTCTGAGACTATGCAGGGGCCTAGCAAATACAAAAGTGGATGTTCAAGGTCAACTATTGGATGGATCACAGGACCCCCAATGGAGGAGCTAGAGAAAGTACCGAAGGAGCTGGGGGAATCTGCAACAATTTAGGTGGAATAAAAATATGAACTAACCAGTACCCCCGGAGCTTGTGTCTCTAGCTGCATATGTATCAGAAAATAGCCTAGTTGGCCATCAGTGGAAAGAAATTTCCATTGGTCCTGCAAACTTTATATGCCTCAATACAGGGGAACTCCAGGGCCAAGAAGTGGGAGTTGGTGGGTGGAACAGTGGATGTGGCAGTGTGGGGGACTTTTGAGATAGCTTTGGAAATGTAAATGAAATAAATACCTAATAAAAAAAAAAGAGAGAAGCATAGCTAGAAGTCACTTAGGCAATGTCCCAAGCTTCTGACCTTCAGGCAAAACTCTTCCCCAGTTACCTAACAACAACAACAACAAAAAAGACAGCACTTTAAAAGGGGCAGTTTGCTGGCCTATGCAGTAGTGTCTATGTTTGGTGGCTGATTGTGGGAAGGACCCCTGGGTGGGGAAGTTTCTGGATGCTCCATCCTTTCATCTTAGCTCTAAACTTTGTCTCTATAACTCCTTCCATGGATATTTTATTCCATATTCTAGGGAGGAATGAAGTATCCACAAATTGGTCTTTCTTCCTGATTTTCTTGTGTTTTAGAAGTTGTATCTTGGGTATTCTAGGTTTCTGGGCTAATATCCACTTATCAGTGAGTGGATATCAACTGACTTCTTTTGTGATTGGGTTACCTCAGTCAGGATGATATCCTCCAGATACATCCAGTTGCCCAAGTATTTCATAAATTCATTGTTTTTAATAGCTGAGTAGTACTCCATTGTGTAAATGTACCACATTTTCTGTATCCATTGCTCTGTTGAGGGACATCTGGGTTCTTTCCAGATTCTGGCTATTATAAATATGGCAGTATCCTAATTAACAAATTTAGAAATGAAAGCAGACATAACAACAGATCCTGAGGAAATCCAAAACATCATCATATCCTACTGAGAGAATGTAAGTTTTACTTGATAAGCTTTCATAATTGTTATCATTGTGTATTGTTTATTAATTATTGAGAAAGAACCTTTTATTTGATTTAAAATGTGAAATGTTAGAGATGATATTTTGCACTTTGTATTCAAATGTTCATTTCTAATCCCAGAAGTCTGGTTGTAGTCAACCATGTCTGGTCTCTATGTTATATAAAAATTATTTTCTGTCACCTTTGATTCATTAATAAAAGATCTGATCAGCCATTTAGTTGGGCAGAAGAGAATAGGGCAGAACTGCTGATATGAGACAGCGCTTCTATATAGAAGGAGGAGTAGAGAAGGAACACAGGGAGAAGAAAGGAGTGAAGAAAAAAACATGAAGAGAACAGGAGATTTTCACTACGAGGTTGGCATGATTGAGCATCCATGAGGACACACATGGACAAGAGTGAAATTTCATAAGATGGCAAGTAACACAGCATTTTTTTCTTGGCATTTTCTGTCTACTCATGTTTGAACAGGTCAAAACCTGCCTAGTTTATGCTTGCAGTGTGCTTATAAGAATGTCTGGTCTTTGTGTCTCTTTTTCAGAAATTAAAATGGGCTAGAGCAGGCAGAAAATGCTGGAAGCAAAAGGCAAAGTAGAACTCTACCCTCCTCTCCCAAAATACTATTGTACACATCCATGTAAACAACATGCATGTTTTCATGAGCACACACACACACACACACACACACACACACACACACACACACACACATATCTTTTTACATTTGAATGCTTGAGTACTTGGGAGGGTTGTTGTTTGAGAAAGATTTGAAGGTTAGATTTGAAACAGTATGTGTGACCTTCTTAGATAAAGTATCACTGGGGTGAGCTTTGAGGTTTCAAATTCTAAAACTAAGTACAGTGTCTATTTCTGTTTCATGATTACTAGGATTTGGAAATCTCAGTTCCTTTCCCAGCATTCTATATGTAAGTGTCCATGACATCCATTATGCTGATTATGGATTAAACCTCTAAAACTGTAAGCAAGTCCATACTAATATTTTCCTTTATAAGAGTTGCCCTCTTCATGGTGTCTTTTCCCTCCAATACTACAGTTTGTAAGACATGTACCATAGTGTTTATCATGGGATTAAAAAAAAAAACCTTCTAGTTATATATTAAATAGAAAGGTAGAGAATGGGGAGCCTTGTATACTTCATGATTTTAGTGGGATTGCTTCAAGTTTCTTTCCATTTAGTTTGCTGTTTGCTACTCATTTGTTGTATATTGCTTTTAGTAAATTCAGACATGGCCCTAGAATTTCTGCTCTTTCCAAGACTTTTAATGTGATGGAATGTTGAATTTTGTCAAATTATCTTTCAGCATCTAATGCAGTTATGTGTCTTTTTCTTTGAGTTTGTTTATGGGGTGGATTACATTGATGAATTTCTGTTTATTGAACCATCCCTGCATCCCTGGGATGAAGCCTACTTGATCATGGTGATCATTTTGATGAGCTCTTGGATTCAGTTTGTGAGAATTTTATTGAATATTTTTGCATCAATATCTAAGGGAAATTTGTTTGAAGTCTGTCTTTTGCTGGATCTTTGTGTGGCATCAGTGTAACTGTGGTTTCATAAAACGAATTGGGTAGTGATCCTTGTGTTTCTATATTGTGGAATAGTATGAAGAGCATTAATATTAGGTCTTCTTTGAAGGTCTGATAGAATTCTGCACTAAACCCAACCTGTAGTGGGCTTTTTTGCTTGGAAGACTTTTAATGACTGATTTGAATTAATGAAGGGTTATGGTATTTTTTAGATGCTCTTGCTGACTGAAGAATGGTGTAGTTGTGCCCTGAGAGGTTCCACCATATCCTGACCAATACAGATGCAGATGCTCACAGCCAACAATCAGACTGAGCACAGAGACCCCAATGGAGGAGTTAGGAGAAGGACTGAAGATGCTAAAGTTGCCTTATCAATGGAATCAATGGAAGGGAGGGCCCTGGTTCCTGTGAAGGCTTGATGCCCCAGTGTAAAGGAATACTAGGATGATGAGGCAGGAGTGGGTAGATGGGTGGAGGAGCAGCCTCATAGCAGTGGGGTCAGGGAGGATGGGATAGAAGTTTTGCTGAGGGGAACCCAGGAGAGAAGATACCATTCAAAATGTAAATAGAATAATAAAAAATAAAATTCTAATAAAAGAAAATGAGAAAAGTCTTTTGTTGGTGAGGGTTTTTGTTTGTTTGGTTGGTTGGTTGCTTGGTTGGTTTTGTTGTTTGAGGAAGTTGTCAAAGTGATTTAATCTGAAATGTAGAATCTAGAATGTTACAGAGGTCAACAGTTGCTGGTGCTTCCATGCATAATTGTCAGAAGCCCAGACAAGGTCAATTGTCAGGATGCTGCATTGCTAAGACTCTTGTGTCCTGGATGGTTCTGTGGATTCAGATTGCCATGGTAGACTACATTTTAAGATTACTTAGTGAGGTACTGTGGTTAAATCTTCCTGAGGGCAACAGCCACTGGAATAGCATACCCATAATCAGATTGATAAACCCACATATGCACACATATGGGCAACAGGAATTGGATATGATGGCAAAGAAAAGAAGTGTATCTGACTTTTGATGCTCTATATGTCCTTCTATCTTCTATCCTTGTCCATTTTTTTTACACATTCAACCCTCTAACAATAATAAGAGAAAAGAATAATAGAGGGGAAGAGAGAAGGAGAGAGAGAGAGAGAGAGAGAGAGAGAGAGAGAGAGAGAAACAGAGCAAGAGACAGACAAAGATATAGAGCAGCACAGAGGACACTTAATCTTTTCTTGTTTCATGTTTGAGAAATGCAATTAACAAACCACAATCAATTCCACTGAGTGACCAAGACTCAGAACCAAGAAGCAATGGCCAACAGCCTCTCAAGAACCTACAATTTATACAATCCCTAAAAATGTCCATGTATTCCAAATGCCAGACAACTGCAAAACTATCAGCAGCCGGCAGAATCACAACCATGCTAAATGATGAGGGAGATAGCTATCAGTTGTTGTGGACAGTCTGAAGCAGCCCCACATGTGGCATTAACTGAAAGCACATTCTTATATTATTTATATATGTTTGAAAGAAACTGAAATTCCAACATTCTCATTACAATTAAGCTGAAAGCAAGATACCAGGTATTTGGGAGAGAATATTTGGAATCTGAAAGGACAATATAATGGCAACTATGAACAAGACATACTATATATCTATATAAAATATTTTTAAATATGTATAATATCTCTCCATAAAAAATTTTTACCAAAAAAACTACAAATTGTTCAATTTATTGTGATGAGATTTTCAAATTTGTTTTTAATCATCTTTTTCAATGGTTTCTTAGTTACTCTTGTATTGTCCTGACAATGCCACCAAACCAACTTGCTCCTCTTAACTTTGTTTCTGAATGTCAATAATTCAGGAACATTTATTATTACACTCCACTGAGATCTAATCTAAAACAATTGCTTAAAATGAAGCAGTGCCAGACACTTTACAAATACTGCAAACCAGTCTCAAAGTGGTTTGAAAATTAAAAGAAAAGAATGAATTGATAGGTTCATTGCACATTGTGCAAGCGGAAATGCTTTGTAAGCCTCTTCGGTTCATCATTTCACCAGCAGCTAAACACATCTGCTCTTCTGATTCAAAAGAAAGAGATTATTCTAGATGAAGTTTCTTCCTCTCCTTGTGCTAGCATGTTTGGTGTCTGCTGATGAGGAACCCTTACCGGTACATGGATGGACTCTCAGGGAGTTATGTAGGAAGATAGGTGGCTGTGTTGAATTTATCAATGTTTGAGCTGACTATCTGGGTTATTCTGTAAATATATTGGTTCCTCTTTAGGTTTTGTTCTTAGAAAATGTTCTATGTCTTGAGAAATCATTTGTCTTAGTTTAAGGTTATAATTACCTCATTTGAGCTTTGTACATTGCCTAATTTTATTTTACCTGTGTATAGGGTATGAAAAATAACCCCTTTTTAATGCCACATATTTTTTAACTTTTACAATTAACATTATTTACACCATTCAATGTCAACATACATTTGCATTAAATGTTTCACTATTCTACATGAATTCAGGGATGGCTCTTTATAAAACAGAAACAAAATCAATTTGATATCTGCAGAGCAAACATACATATCATATATTTGAATAATAGATATCTCTCTTTTTGAGTCACTATACTATGGTCAATATATGAGAAAGTATTAATTATAATCTAGAAATATCTCCAAAACAGGGACTTGTTTTTTAAGTCTGATTTTCCATATTTGTGTGTGTGTGTGTGTGTGTGTGTTTGTGTGTATGTGTTTCTAGGTATGGCTGTGTGCTAGTAACTACAGGTTCTGTATGAAATGTTGCAGGAAAAATGTAGAAATCAGGGAGGAAGTCAAACAAAGTATAAAATTTTAGCACTTTCCTCCTTGTATCAGAGCGATTTCTAACAAAAAATTATTCCTAATGCTTTGCCATACAAAGAGTTTTGATATCAAAATATGATTGCACATTTTATTATTTACGTGGAATGAATTTAGTATGTGGATTTTTATTACATGTTTTTAAATTTGTTTTTATGTTGATGCAGCTTCCTAACACGAACCTAAAATCTATTTTTTGTACTTTATTCCTCATCGTATTTAGCATGATATGAGACTATTGTCATGTATATATATATTTTTTCAAATAAGATATAAAGCAATTATAAAGTATACACAGGAATACCCAAGAGTGCAGTTAGCACATTATTTATAAATTATTCTATCACAATATTAAATACTTTCTATTTCTTTACTTGAACATCTATAACATAGTTTTCTAACTATTGATGTACCTTAAATTTTTACTAAATTTATTTTATCATTTTATATTTGAGAGTGTTGAACTGCATTTTGCACTGTGAGTGTGCAGTACCCATCAATATCATAAGATATCTCTCAGAATTTAAGGTTCAGGTGATTATGTGCAAACATTTGCGTGTCAGGCCTCAAATGAATTTGCTCTTATTGATGAACTTAATGTATATTATTTTTAGTTTTCAGGAAAATTTAATACTATCTACCTAGCAAGCAAATATGTGAGTATAACGGAAGAAAATAGTCCAGAGCGGATGCTGATGCGTGAGGTTAAGTATTTTAACAAATACAGAATCATGAGCTTGACATTCTATGTCAGGTAAGAAAAGATATTTGTGTAGAACTAACAATGTGTTGAAATGAGAATCAAGGCATTACAATATGTTTCTGGAAATAAGAAGATGATTTTGATCTTATGATAATATGAGGAAAGTTGGAGTTGAGAGTGACTTCATCTAAAATGTATTGAATTTGAGTTTTCACATCTTGATATTTTAATCTTTGTTTATATTAAAGGAGTTAAGGTTCAACACAGTAAAAAATACATTGTGTGATGAAACATATGTTGACTCAAAGTAAAACATGAAGAAATGTGAATATGAGTAAAGGCAAATCTGACAAAAGCAATGTGTATAAATTCACTGTGAAGAATGTTATTATTCTTGAAAATCATCCCAATGACTGGAACCAAGCATTGCATCAATGAGGTCACTTGTGTGGCTTCAGTGAGTTGGAAATTGCCTTCATTTAAGGGTCTGAGTCCCATTCCCACGCACAAATCTTGGGGCATACAGGAATCCATTCCCTACTGGAATTCTAGACTGAAATGTTGATTAATGAAGATACTAACAAACCAAAAATAGTATCATAGAAAACAGAAGACATGATTGTGTCTACCTTTAAGCAAGATGTAATTTCTTTGGGTACAAATATTGTGTAATATGATTTATTTAGGAAAAATGGGAAGTGTGAACAACACACAGTTTGGGCTGATACATTTCAGAGGAAGTATTGCCAACTGATTCGTGAGTATCACTGGTTCAGGATTGGTTGGCTGCATTATTTACATGTTCTGTAAGGAATGTGATCTTTATCAAGAGTGTCTTTAGTCAATAAATGGTCCATTGTGTCCCATTTTACAGGGACTTTCTTCCGAACAGAATGTTCCAAAAGAAACGGGACTGATTCAATCCCTGGGATCTGGAGATTGCGTGATGCAGTTCACCATTTTCCAAATATCTACCTTTATCCAGCATCTGAGGGAGGATTGGATAGAAGTGAGTAAAATCACCATTAACTATTCCCCTGCAGTGTAGAAGTGGGAAATGCACTAATGAATAAATCCTGTTAGGTGGCACAAAACAACCTAAAATCAAATGAAATAAATAAATAAATAAATAAATAAATAAATAAATAAAGGTATACTAAAGATGGTTAAATATAGGCAAACATGTACATTTTATTTTCAATTTAGAAGATAAGAAAATGTTTCCCTGACTCATTAATTTAATGCGGAAACTATATGTTGTAGTATGCGAGGAATAATGAGATCATTATGAAAGAGTTTTTAATGTTTAAAAAAATGTTAAGTATAAAACCATATATGATATACTACTAAGTTACAGTATATGGACGGAAAGTGTTATATTTATGAATGAATATATCATATTTTATAAATTATCATTTTATATAAAAGAGTACAGAAATTTTATATTATAAAATATGACATAAATATTATAATATTATGATAAATATAAGCATATGATTATAATCAGTGACAAAAATATGCCAAGCATTAGATGGATAGTATGAAGTGCACACACTCATAATTATGGGGAAAGGGTAGATTCAAAATGGTGTAACTATATTAAAATCTCAAAAGTAAATTATGCATGAATAAGTAACTGATTAGGATAATCTATAACATGTTTTTATGTTGGAAAATTTATTTATTACAGTCCCAAGTGGATTTTATATTTTGATACATATTGCCTCAAACACCACGATCCTATTCGAAGCCCAGTTTTTTGATCAAAGTGGTAACTTCCTGAAGATGCTAGGAGCATTGGGTATGTAAATTTATAAGGAAGAAAAGATTTTTTATTAATTGTAACATAGTTGTGTCCCCTGTAGTTAGTTCCAGCACATACTGTTGCATGAATGTGTTTGCTAATATATTTCAAATATAATCATTATTCAAGGTGAGTTGTACAGGATAATTTATACAATAATATGAAAATAATATTAATATTTATGATTATAGATCAGTAACATAGATCTGATTGAAAGGAGAGATATTATCTAACCCCTACAAAGGCTGTCTGATTTCAGAATGTGTCTCTGACAGACATGGCCATTCTACTAGGGAGGGTAGGGTGAAATAGTTTGACTTAAAAACTTGTGACAAGTTTGGTACACGTAAATTGTTAGGTGTAATTATAGTAGCTGTCTCTTCTGAATTATCTTCCATGAAATGCAGCAACTGGAACAAATATCACTGAAGAGATGTGGGAAAAATTCAAGAAGCTGACTCAGCAATCTAAAATCCCCATTGAAAATATTGAAAACGTCTATGAAACAGTTAAGTCAGGCCCTGTACAAGTGACTTGAAATTAGAGCAAATGATAGAGATTCTTGTTTTGCATCTCAGCAGTAAAAACAAATTACAAAAATATGAAGCCTATCTAATAGTATTTTAAAATGTCTCCTTCTTTGTTCACTTCACAGATGCATGCCCTAAGTGGGAGCCTTGATCTCACAAGCAGAAACAGATTAATCACTATTGTTGGTTCTCTGGAATTAAATTTTGAGGTCGATTCAAGCTTGTAAAACAAAAGAATTCACAATTGTCACTAGGGAATTTTAGGTACATTTTGAAAATCATTACTGGCTTTATGTAGGATTAATTGCATTGATTCCAATATTGCAAAAGAGGTTTCAATTTAGTACCCAATGCAGTGGAATTTATCAGGAGCTGATATCAAAGTCACATTATCATCCTATCATGAATTAGAATATTTTGTGCATTTCATAATGATTATACAAAACTCCTAATATCAGGTATTTCAATTTCATTTCTGTTGTATAGTTTATTTTGGGAAATTTACAAAAAAATATATCTTAAAAGGTCATGTTGAAGGCTAGTGTTGTCAGGTTAGGGTAAACTGAGCTGAGGGCATTGAGTTGGCAATTTATCACTCAGCAGAATATCTCTGCGGGAGCAAAGGATGAATGATTCTGTTTGGCCAGGCATTTCTGTGGCCTACAATAGTCTATAGGAACTCTTTGGGGGAATGGAGAGATAAATAAAAAAAAAATAAAACTTGGAAAAGAATCACATTCACACACACAAACACACAAATACACATATACACACAATTCGTCAGTGAATGAAGCATGGAAAATGCCAAATTTTTCTTTTCTTTCAATCCTGATATATTCCAGCATAGACTTTCAAGTAGCATAAACATTACAATGTGATTACATTACAGTTTTTTTAAAGAATGATTATTCTTATAAAATTTTGTTCCCCAAAGTCTTATATTTCCTTAAAAAATAACTTATGTATTACATATAAAGCAGAAATTGTTCCCAAGAACCCACACACATTCAAAACTAAGCAACTTGTTATATATTAAGAAAGCCATGTAATTTTCTCACCCAATTTTTTTATTGAGTGGCTTCAATTTGTGGTTAATAAAGAGATGATCAATTATTTCATGCTCAATCTTAACATGGAATGTTTATGAATCTCAAAAGAATAAAATATTAACATATTTAGAATGTCAGACATTTCTACATAAAATCCTCAGGGTGCACTTTTACTGATCACCAATGTTTTTATTATACTGTGTTGAAGCTGTTGGCTTTAACAGGTTTAATAATTTAATCATCACCTTGGTCATTTGCCTAGTTCTGGAAAGAAAGACATGCCAGGTAGTGCTGGTAGGGCTGCCATTGTTCTTTTTCACTGTCCACAAAACTCCCTAGCTCAGCAATTAAGAGTGTGCCTTTCTGAACTTCAAATTAATAGTTAAAATTCTGTCAGTAGAGCCGTGGACAAAAAAAAGACCTTATCCTAACTTAACTAGCAAGCTACAACTCCAACTTATTTATAAAGTTGTTGATTCTTGCTGGAAATCTACATCTCTAAATTCTTTTCAAGGGTAGTGATTGAATCACTAATCTGTTCTAGGAGCATTATTTTACAAAGATCAAGCATTATCACTATGAGTGCTAACAATACTGCCCAGTGAGGGGCTGGAAGCCCCATCTGAGTTTTCACACAATTAGAAGAGGAAGATTGTGAAGACAGAGAGTACAAGCAGAACTATGCTCCATAATGGCATGAATTCCTCAGGATACTTAGTCTTCAGAATTCTGCCTCTCTGGAGCATGCCCATGGTACTTGTTCTCATGGGACAAAATACATTAGTTCTAAAGTAGTTTGTTGTTCCTCCCAAGTGGCCTGTTACATGGATATGGATCATAGATTGTCTCCTTGATGGCATTTCCCCATAGGTATATGTGTGACCTGGGTTTATTAGAAATCATGGTATAATTATTTCATAAGAAGCAAGTAAATGCATAAGTAACTTTTATTTGTATGTATATGCATGTAACAGCAACTAATGAAATATTTTACATTACACTTCACAGTGGGATAGTTTCAAAAACAGAAATTGGGAATGTACATTCATATAGGGCTTTGATACCAATTTGTTGAAAAGGGGCACTGGGACTGGACAGTGGTTGCACATGCCTTTACTCCCAGCACTTGGGAGGCAGAGGGAGGTGGGATTTCTGAATTCAAGGACAGCCTGGTCCACAGAGTGAGTTCCAGGACACCCAGGTCTACACAGAGAAACACTATATCAAAAAAAACAAAACAAAACAAAACAAAAACAAAAACACCTAACAAAAGTGTCAAAGCAAAATAAATAAATAAATATATAAATAACTAAAATTGAAAAAAAAAACAATTTAAACTTATGAGAGGATTTAGAGGGAGAAAGAAACAATGATATAATTAGAGTAAAATAGAGAAAATGAAAGAAATTTAAAAACCAAGTGTCCTTCAAAAAATAGCAGGAAGTGTTGTTTCTGTAACATCAACCATAGCATTGGATAGAAAAGGGCAGATACAAGGCTTATAGCCATTGTAATATCTCAGTGGACACTTATATTCAGGTGGCAGGAGACCTTGTCTCAAATATATGGCAAATCTTGGCACAGGTGATTCTGTGTCCTGAATGCCAATCCCCACTCAAGGTACAACTACATGTCTGACCAGACTTTTCCAGGGCAAGGCTGTGCTATAGCACATAATGGTCCATTTGGAGGTGGCATAACTTTGTGACATCACAATGCCGACTTGGCCTTTTAAGAACATGCAGGATGGAAACCGCAGTACCCAAAAAATCATCCAAAAATCTGGATCATATCCTACATAGGGCAAATATTCACATTGCCAGTCAAGGCACTCTAATATGAGTCCACATGCTCACATTAGGAAAAATAGTGTCTCCAGTCTTATACAGCTGCTGGTACCACCTTTCCAGCCAGCAAACAACTCATTGTGAAGGATGACAGCTGCTCCTCTGTGAGCTGATGGAATGGGCTGGGACTAGTCACACTGAAATGTTTGAACTAAACCACAAAGGAACACAGAGAGACTCAGAAATAATCCGAGTTCAAATAAACTGGTGAAGTAAGACATTTATAATTATGTATTAATTCAAAAGAAAATAGAGGAAGGGGTATAAAACCTCAAAGACAAAACCAAATATTTTGAAATTAATAAAATAAATTCCTTAAGATAAAATTAAATAAATTAAAAGGAATAAGTCACACAGGAATGGAAAAATGTTTAGAAAATGGAACACAAATAAGATATCTAGGTTAGAAAGAAATGGCATATAAATATAGTCATATAATGATTTCAAAGTAAGAGAAAAATAGATAAGAGTGTTTTAAATGGTGCATACAGGCTAAAGACACACAACATGCATAGTAATAGAAATAAGGATGTAAAATATAAACATGCATTCTTCAAAGAAAGAAAAGAGAAAGAAAAATAAAATTTCGGCAAGAAGAAG